>NC_089912.1:65942062-66261169 GCF_040182565.1 Anser cygnoides | reverse complement strand
TTATTGATCATGGCAACAATGAAGTAACAGGAAGATTTTTCTCTTTTGCCTTAGTTCTAGACTGAAGACAGGTCAATTCAAACTAGGATAGTTTGCCTGAGGAAAAGAAAAGGTTGTTCTGACTATCAAGTAGTCTAGGTAATTCAGGTAATGAGAGGTGAAAATATGCCATAGGCTAAGCCTCAGAGGGTTCATCTAATTCAACAGATTTTAAAGGATGTGGTAAGGGAGAAAAAAAAGCCAAATAGGCTGAGGTACTGAAAACATATTTCCTTTAAAGTAAAAGTTAATTGTTGTTAAAAGTGTTAGGCAGAAAACATGAAGAAATAAATGTTAATCTAAAAATATGGAAAAAAAATGCTATGGATTCTTGGCAACCCCATTCATACTGAAATAAGCTAATACCCTCTATTATCTAATGTAAGAATGAAAAGATGAGAGGCATTTTTCAGAAAGCTGATTTTTGTCTCCAAAGGATCTATGCCTGCTTAACATGGTATGAAGTTCAGGTGCTCTAAATTTAGCCATGGCACTATAGTAAATTACCAGCCTCTGTTGCAGCAGGATTGCTGCCAGTGCCTGAATTAACTAATTAACCTATTTAGATCCAGCTTTGACACCTCTATATTGCATTACATTTGACAAAGTAGACATATCCTTATTGCAGAACTCTAACCACAAGACCATCCTTTTTCCCTTTCAGGCTTCCTCCCAGTAACAATGTGAATGACATGCCCAGTTTAAAAAAAAAAAAAAAAAAAAAAAAAAAGCTGTGTTCATTGTGTCACTATTAATCATTATGGGGCTGAAAACGAAAATACAATGCTAAATCAAGTCCAACATATCCTAATTGAACTTAAGCTGTAATGGTACCACAAAGTTTTGTTGTGTGTTAAATTCATCCCAGCGTACTCACAGAGCTGGCTGGTTAATGTCATTGAGACATCTCTCAATTATTTTTCAATGGTTTTAGGAAACTGGAGAGGTCCTAGTTGACTGGAAGCTGGCAAATGTTGTCCCAGTTTTCAAGAAGGCTGAGAAGGAATACCCCACTAATTACAGGCCTGTCAGTCTCACTACAATGCCCAGAAAACTCCCAGAAGATTATTAAGGGAGTTATTGAAACACACTTGAAAGACAACAGTCATTGCTCACAGCCAACACAGGTTCATAAGGGGTACGTTCTGCTAAATGAACTTAATATCCTCTTATGACAAAGTCACCCACCTGGTTGAACAAGGGAAGCCAGTCGATGTAATCTTTCTGGATTTCAGCAAAGTTTTTGATAATGTTTCTCACAGTACCCTTCTGGACAAAATGTCCAGCATGCAGCTAGACAAATACATAATACAATGGGTGAGCAATTGTCTGAAAGGTTGGACTCACAGGTTTCTAGCAAAAGGGGTCACATGGGGCTGGCAGCCAGTCACCAGTGGGGTTCCACAGGGCTTCATTTTAGGGCCAGTTCTCATTAATGCTTTCATAAATGACCTGGATGCAAGACTTGAGTGCATAGGAGGTAAGTCGGCAGACAACACTACATTGGAAGGAGCGGTTGACTCCCTCAAGGTTAGAGAGGTCTTGCTGAGAGATCTTGACAAATGAGAGAGCTGGGCAGTCACCAACAATATGAAGTTTAACAGGAGCAAGTGCTGGATTCTGGACGTAGGACAGGACAACCCTGGCTATACTGGTTGCGGGGCAGGAGACCAGAGAGCAGCCCCGCAGAAAGGGATCTGGGGCTTCTGGTCAACAGCAAGTTGAACATGAGCCAGCAGTGTGCCCTGGTAGCCAGGAGGGACAACTGCGCCCTGGGGTGCATCAGGCACGGCATTGCTAGCTGGCCAAGGGAAGGGATTGTCCTGCTCTGCTCTGTGCTGGTGCAGCCTCACCTCCAGCACTGTGTGCAGCATTCGGTGCCACAACATAGGAAGGACATAAAACTGTTGGAGAGTGTACAAAGGAGGTCTACAAAGAAGGTGAAGGGACTAGAAGGGAAGGTGATGTATGAGGAGTTGCGGAGGTTACTTGTTCAGCCCACATATATACACATATTTGAAACAAAGAAAATATGAACTATTGTTATGAGAAAGAGAAAAGAGAAAAACCAAAGTCTTTGCCTAAATTAAACTTTGAAGTGGGCATGGCACATTCTTTGCTACTGGCAGGTACTGCTGCTATCTTTTAACAGGTATGATATTCATAGTGGGAGATAAGTACAGACAACCATTGCATTATGCTAAAGGAGCAAGGCCATCAGACAAAGCTGCTAAGTCGACGAACACTTATTCAGAAGTGCATGGACATCTGAAGATACTGCTCATGAGAAATGAAAGTAAGAAATCTTGAATGTAAAGTGACTACGGAAAACAAAGGAAATGAAACTGAGAGGGTAGACACACACTGGAACAGGCTCCCCAGGGACATAGTCATGGCACCAAGCCTGTCGGAGTTTAAGAAGCGTTTGGACAATGCTCTTAGTCATATGGTCTGAATTTTTGGGTAGACCTGTGTGGTGCCAGGAGTTGGACTCGATGATCCTTGTGGTTCCCTTCCAGCTCGGGATGTTCTATGATTCTATGAAATTCAAAATGTTTGAGAGAGTTTTAAAATTATGAATAGAATAATCATAGGTCAGGAAAATCCCCTTACCTTTACAAAATGAATGCTCCTAAACAAAATGTAGGTAGTGGTGTTTTATTTCTATTTTCTTTAACTTTATTAAATCAACTTCTAGATATAAATTATTCATAAAGTACATAATGCATATATGTAAAAGCCAGGGGTGAAATTGAGCACACACTTAAAAGTGACAGTGGAAGATGACATTTCTGCAGGACAATGGTGCTACCTGGAGATAGCCAAAGTCATACCTGTTGATCTGAGTAAAGAAAGGATGTATATTCACTTTTTCACTCCTCTCATTATGGTGCTAATAAGAAAAGCAATAACACTTTATAGGACTCTTAACCATTTTCATCCCCAGGAGAACTACTTATTAAGAGCCCATTAGTTATGCTTGTGCAATGCCAATGAAATCAGTGGTTTTGCATGGTATAACTGAAAATAATAAACATGATAGAATAATTCAGAAGAAATATCCAGAGGTCATCTAGTCCAATCTCCTACTCAAGAATCAGCAGCATGAGGTCAGCCCAGTTTGCTCAGGGATTTATGCAGTCAGGTCTTGAAAAACTTCAAGGACAGAGACTGCAGAACCTCTCTGGGCAACCTGTTCCACTGCTGGACTTTCATCAGCTTTTTCCTATGTCTGCTCAGAATGAGTCATATTTCAAATTTTGCCCATTTTCTCATGTCCTCCTGCCATATCCTGCAGCAAAGAGTTTGACTCCATCTTCCTGATAACTGTATCACAGGTATTGTAAAACTACTGTTAAATTCCCTCAGAGACTGCTCTTCTCCAGGCTGAACAAGCCCAGTTTCTTCAGCCTGTCCTCCCCTGGAAAGAGGTCAATCCCCCAACCCTCTTAGTGACCCTCCACTGAACCTTCTGCCATTTGTTAATGTCTTTCTGGTATCAGGAGTCCCAAAACTGGACACACTATTCTAGAAGTAATGAGTAATTGCTCAAGAACAGTGACTTTTCTCATTCTACTAGGTATGTTCCAGTTAATAGATGCCAAGATGCTGTTGGCCTTTGGTGCCAGGGCATGCTGCGCTCATGTTCAGCTTGCTGTCCATGAAGATCCACAGGACCTTTTCAGCGGAACTGCTCCCCAGCTAGCAAATCCCCTGTGTTTATCATTGCAAGAGATTACTCCTTCCAGAGGTGCAGCCCTTTGAATCTGTCCCTGAGTCTGCAGGAATGTCCAAAGATAAGATGCCAAACTACAGAATATTCATTATACGTGCTACTTAAAATCAAAGGAAACAAAATATTTTATATTCTAGTGCCAAGGGAAGTTTGTAAAATCAGGAATGAAATAAAATTGCATTTTATTTATGAATGAGCATATTTGTAATAGAATCTTTTGGAGGTAACAAAAGCAGTACCAAAGCAAGTAATTTGTACTGATAAAGTGAATATCTTTTGATTTTTTTTTGATTGCTGTTGCTTTAATTTCATAATTATAGCTACAATATTGCATACAAGCTTGTGAAGTATGCTTGATTTTTGGATTATATCTGCCATACTGTGTCTTTTGAATGGTTTGGAGAACTTCTCTTTGGCAGTCTTCATGCATTAAGAAAACTCAGCACAGCTAAGAAGCTTTTCACAAGATGGCTTGCTTCACTTGTAAAGAATGTGAAAAGAAACCATGGCTGAACCTCATGCTCAGTGGAAATTTTGAGGTATGGACCACAGAGCAGATTGAGGAACTTTTCTCGCTAGCATGGTGACAATGTGACATCACATAGCCACATTCTGAAGTGAGAAAAATAGTGCCTTAGAAAATGTTCTGGTTAATTGCAAAATGTTTTGAATCTTCCTGTGCCAGTCTGCTTTCTGAGAGATGTGCCCAGAGTGGTTCTTTTTATATAGGGAATTGATCACAGCCTGGATTCTTCACAGAATGAAATATTGAGCCATATTTATGCAGAGAAATTTTATGCCAGTCAGTAAGTGTTAAGAGACTTCCTAACTCAGCAGTATTTTCTGGTTAGTTGTTTTTGAGTTTTTTTTTGCAGGGATGGACTATAAGTTGTTTTAATCATGATAAGAGTATTGTTAATATAAACTCTTGCATGCTTTCTAAGGTAGACTACCCAAGGCATTTTCTATGCAGCATACAAAAGAATAACTAAGGCAAGTGAAATTAAGGAGTACAGGAAATAAAATAGTAAGTTACAGCAAACTTTGAAAAAAAGAACCTAACACATTGAAAATGATTAACTGAAAGCTGAACTAGGTTTCAAGGTTTTTTTTGTTTTTTTTTTTTTTTTTTGTGTGTGTGTGTTTTAATATCAAAAATGCAGATATTTCATCTCAGCTTCCATCACAAACTGGATTTAAAAGCGTTATTCATCTTCATTTTATGACCCTGTGATGAGAAATTTTCCTTGACCTTTTTTCAACACTTGATCCTCTTCCCTGCTAAAAATCTCTGTGTTATTTTGAAGCCTAAAAGTTCCAGCCATTGAGTCTTGCTATATCTATATGTCTACTGGAATGGAGACTTTTTATACGGATCCTTGTAAATGGAAATCTGACATGACCACCCGTTAACTTTTCCTTTGATGAGTTAAAAAGAACAAGTTCCTTGAATTTTCGTGTACAAAACATGATTCCCCATCATTCTCGTGGTTATTCTCTGAACACTTTCCAGTTTTCAACTTTCTGCTTGAAGCTTAGATATTAAACTGAGCAAGATATGACTGTAACTCCACTGCCAAAACTGAGTGCATAGCTACTTAGCTTTCCCCCTTCCTAAATACTGGACCTATTTTGTTCTCTGGGCCCCAACATTATGCTGGGAATCAAAGTCTATTGGATATCCACTGTGAAACTCAATTATAATCAAGTTGTAACAGTTATAAAAAAATAAGTTGGTATTGTCAGGACATACATTCTTTGCTTCTTAAATTATGCCTTTGCCTTGACAATATAGAAATATGTACTGTCTTTCACATGTACTATTTCATACTTCACCATGCAATCCATTTGACTTTTTATTATTCAGCGTAACTTCAGAATTTGTGCTTATTCTCAAACTTTATCAGTAATGATTTTGTTCTATTCCAGGACATTGATAAAACATATACTGTGTGAAAAAGGAGCAAGAATTTAAGAATCCTACCTAAAACAGCAATTCACGATTTTCAGTAGCTGAAGTACCTGTTTACCTCATTGGGATTTACAGATCATAGGAGAACCTTTCTGAGAAGAATACCTTTCTAATTTCCCACAGAGAACATCAGTATGTAAAGTTGGAATTCAACACCTAGTGATTAATGCTGGCTTTTACTAAAGAAATTAGACATGGAAAAAAAGAAAAAATGTAAATTTACTATGCAGTTCTCTTTTGGAAATTTTTAATATCCTCATAGTATTTTTCACACAAGAAGAAGAAGACATAGTCTTGTATGAGTATACATATGTAATGTCTCAAGAATCTGGGGGATGAAATACAATGAAATTTTGACTGAGTTGTACGTGCTGTAAGAAGAAATTATTCTGGTAACAAAGCAGATTAATTTGTATGCATCGTAAAGTCTGTTGTCATAAGTAAAACGAGGATGTTGAGGTTTTAGCATGGTTTGCGGGGGCACAACAGGGTTATATCTGTTTCTAAGATAGTACTTAGCTACAATGTGCCGGTGTGGTTAGCACAAAGCATGTAGACTGCAGAGACACAACATTATTTGCCTGAAGTGATAAGCCTACTGGGTTCTATTTTGAATTTGTATATCATGTATAAATGCTTTGATCTGCTGTGCTAGTCTACCAACTTTTCTTTCAAACTGTCTGAAATCAACTAAGAAATGAACCTGCCATTATTGACACCAAGAAGTTTTAAAAATCTGACAAAATGTTTATAATTTTAATCATCACAGAAAAAAGAATTTATTTTACACATTGGTCTGCTAGATATTGTCTAACTATAACTATGCCAGCTTCTCTTTTTTGCATGCTGGTATTCCTTTTTTGGTACATAATTGTTTTATAGCTCAAGCAGGCAATTTAAAATCCTTGTTAGGAACATCAGAAAATGTTGTGTAAGTGCTATACTGTGTCAAGCAGACTTCACTAAAAAGTTACAAAGATACATTAAAAATGTAAAAATATTCTGTGCAGAGAGCGCTTCTCAACAAAGGTTTGTGGTTCTCTATGAGCTAGCTGACTTCAATGGGACTACTTGTATTCTTAGAGAGCATCATATGTTTGAGTGCTTTGCTGAATCAAACCAGAGAAAGGAAGCTTTAAATGTTTTGTGTGATTGTTACCAGGGTACTGCCAAAATGCAGAAAAAAATACCCCAGAATGACGGAGCAGTGTTCAGGTATGAGTAGGCAGGCGTCTTGGAAGTATTTACTTATTAATTATGTTTCTAATCTAGTAATACATTATAGAGCGCACAAGGTTTGCTATAAGCTTGGGCAGTTGTCAGATTTCAAATTAGAAGTTATACTGAGTTTGGATAATCACAAATACATTCTTGCCATGTCCAGTCTTCCAACAACTTGAAACCGTAGATCAGAAGAATGGGTATCATTGAAAGCCAAGGAGATATTAGACATTTCAGTGTTGAATTCCAGAGGAATTAATTAGAAACAAAAGGTATTCTAAGATTTATATGAAAAAGTTTTGTGAAAATACACAGTTCCCAATATTTTATTTCTAGCCATCATTAGCCACAAGAGAATGAAAAGGTTGAATAAAACTGCAAGGAAACACAAATTTCCTATTAACAAGCACATTTCTATGAAAGCTACTCCAGAACAACCTCCAGGAGAGCCAAAAAGAGTCACATTGGATGTAGAAAAACAAACAACAACTTCAGTAGTAAATAAGGAGAATATCACCAAGACTGCTTAATCTGCCAAAGAATGTAGCAGCTGATAGGTGCCTTCAAGTGCCATAGACATTTTTAGACAAGCACCTATCACACATGAAGACCTGCAATTTGTGGCTGTTGTATGGAGTGTCCCTTAGTACACTATGCTGATTCAAAAATGAATTATGACCGATTACTGAAAACAATTATGTGGAACCCCAATATGAATTACAGTGACTAGCAAACTTATGTGCAGAATTAGCAGTGGAACCACAAATGGTATAGCCCCTACTTTGCTGCTTCTGCAACAAGATAGGAGGAGAGGTTATGGGGCTGGGGGGAGGAGGCAGCAGCCTATGCCACCCAGCCCCTTGGGCTACATGTGGTGCTGCACCACACAAAGAGTCTCTGGAGTTTTAGTGGGTGGCAACAAAGCTGGGCTGTGATGGAAAGTTAGGAAAAAAAGGGTTGGATAACAAAGATTCATCATCTCTGCTATTAACAAGCACTACTTTTTCATGTATATCATGTTGTTTTGGTAGTTTACACTGATCTTATACTGACCATGTTTTCATTTACTTATTTTATTAGCTATGAACTGCATCATTTTTCAAAAAAATAATTAATTTAGAACAAAATTAATCAATATCTTATAAACATTAACAAAATTTGACCAGATATCTTAACTTGTTTACAAAACTTTGATGTACTCTATTCTTCTACCACCTATTAATGAACACAAACAGCTCTATTCAAGTTCAGAAACCAGCTTTTGTTTATTCAGAAATTCCATCAGGATGTTTAAAATGAACTAATAATATTCTTTCCCTGGTTTTGTGTGTGTTTTTAAATTATTATTATTATTATTATTTCTTTAAAGTAACAAATAAACGTAAAATTACTACAAAATTTGTTTCTTTCAATGTTAAATGAATAAATCTTTCCTGTGGAAGGGAGGAGTGGAGATCTAGCACCCATTTCTTACATGCATAACAAAATATATGTTTTCATGAACCACAATTTTTCATGCATTGATATCTTTACATGTTGTGGTTTTCTCACCAATTGACTGTGCTTGTTCAGCTCTCTGGAGAAAGATTTTAATATCCTATGAAAAAGAAAATGAAAAGTTAAAAAGAGGTCATTTCACATAGCAACTTGATCATCTTAAAACTTGTAATAATAAAGTCCGTCTTTCCATCGTGTGAGCTTTCTGACTAGTCACTACAAGTGTGTGATGAAAAATTAACTTCAACGGTGATACATTACTATAAATTGCACTTTTCCTAGGTTACATAAGATGTTTCCCAAAAGGGCACTTAAAACAGCACTGTCATTCAGCTTTAGCACTATATTGAGCACACTGATGAAAACATAACAATATAGTGGCAATTGCAGAAAGAACGTTATTCATAGCAAATTCTAGAAGAGTTACTGATGTCCCATTCTTATCACTGAGATGGTGTTTTCATGTTATCCACACAATCTCATTGCTTTCCATGGTTTTATGAAACTATGGTGTATCAAAACACAGTTCTCAAAGTAAGCAGAAACCTTAAGCGTCTCCTTAACTGTATCATTTAAGTCATTAAAATTCTTGTTTAAAGTTGTTGTTTAAACCAGCAAATATCATTCAGAGCACACAGAGACAAAATTTTCAGTAGTTTCTTTTCTTGTGTGTTCACATTTCAGACTGAACTTAAACAACACATCAAGGAAATAAAAGAAAATAAGTAACTGCAATAGTTGGAATAACACATGCCCCCTTTTAGACATTATAGAGCTGCAGTTTTTTTTTGCAGTTCTGCATCTTTTATAACACAAACTGTGTTATAAAAATACTGTTTATTTTTTATAACACAAAATAAGCGAATATTCAGAATTTTTAAGAAAGAAATGAGTTTAGATTCAAATACATGCTCCAGTATGCATTTGGTGCCTATTTTGAAGATAGAGCCTTTTTTTCAAAAGCATAAGCTGCTTGTATGGAATAATGCCTCACATTACTTGCAATGTATGAGCAGCATTTCAGTGAATACACAACTTGGTTAAAAGATTAATTTTATCAGTCCTTAGTTTTAGAAGGTAGTGCTAACAGTTACCCTGACTCTAAGAAATACTTCAGTTTAAGGAGGCCTACTTCAGTACATTGAGTGAGAAATGAAGTTTCAATTCCGGTTCGACAAAAGTAAATGTTAGCAAATGGAACCTTCAGCAAGCTCATTATCAGTACTTATCACTACCACACAAAGCAGATGAGGATCTCAGTAAACTGTAGTGCTTCTGGCACGATAGAATGTGAATTATGAGTGTTTTAAATTTAAGTACGTGTTCTTGTAAAAAATAAGTTTGAGAAAGCTACTGCTCATCATCACGGAGCAAATGAGATATACAGTCTCTTCCAATACTGTCATTGTGTTCTTGCGTGTGGGAAGTGGAAATTTTATGCTCTAGCAATGCCACAGAAATATATGTTAAATATCAGTCTAAAAGTAAGAATGATATGATCAAAAATTATAACTGGATGAAAAAGAGAGTGATAGAACAGCACTTAAGAATGTGTTAAGCATATGAAAGAAGGTTTCCGCAGGACAGATTTAATTTATGTAGCTACCAGTTTTACAAAGGAAAGCAAAACTAAATAACCTCAAAACATGGGTGAAATAGTCCCCCACAGATTTAGTATGTCTGTATTTAAAGAAGCAGACATAATATTTCTGTTATATTAACAATATTTTTATCATTTTTAATGTAAGGAACATGCTATTTTTCTTGTATATTTGCACTTCTTGTGCTGTTTTTATTGTTTTATGTTATTTTTTTAATGGGATATACATGATCAAGAGAAACATACGTCTCTCATGTAGACCAGGTATTTAAACACTGAGTTTAATTTTCCTTCTCTTGCACACTGGGACATTTAAAACACCACATGAAAAAGTCTTCTCAAGTTTCATAAGTATTACAGCTACTGCCTACAAGTAGACAGTGATTCAGCAATGCTCTTTCCTCCAAAGCATTAAATGTTGTCTATGAACTATATGGTCTGCCTCTTAAACCTTACTGAATAGAATCTTCATGAACTCTTCCTGAGAGAGAATGCATTTTTACTATGCTAAATGACATGTGGAGTTCTGAATGCTTGTTCAGTTCTGCAGTATTAAATGGCTTCTGTGAGTATAAGCAGTTTTTGTAATATTTGCTCAACTTACTAATAAATGTTTTGATAGATATGTTTACTATACATTATTAGAAATCCTAACCCAGTGGAACTTCAATTTAAATGAATATCGGGGTAATGATTCTGAAATGATTAACTAAATCAACAACAATAACAGCCATAATAATATGATAATTACTTTACAAGGAACAAGCCTGATGCATGGACGTATATTGAAAGTATTCAAAAAATAGATATATCAAAATACAATGTGGTATCCCAACCTTCAAAATTATTATTTATTTTTTTTTAAAGGAATTAAGTAGTGGCAACCATACTATTCAGGATTTGAAAGCAGGATAAAAAGTGTAACATAACATTATCAAATGCATAATAGTTTTAACTGAATGGTAATTATTAAGGTACCTTGTTGTCCTCATTAAATGTAAGAATGCAGTTCACTCAAAATAATAGATTAATGAATGTATTAAGAATTGTAGAAGTAAAATACAATGCAGACTATTTAAATTTATCACAATCAAAGCACAGAGTTACTAAAATGCATTATTGTCCTGGGTAATTGTATCTGTGATAGTATCAGGATAGAAGTAGGACAAGTTTTGTAACATGAAATAATAACAGCCCTGAAAATGACCTTAATTTTTATTTTGAGACCAACCCATAGAGTAGAAAAAGCAAATTTGCTTGTTTTTTTCCAGCTGGAAAAATATTCTCTGTTACTACTGAATGTATTTAAAATGATATCATTCAGAATGTAATGAAGTGTCTACATAAACATACAGGATTGGTCTGGCTATACCTAATAAATAAATTTCATCTGATAAGTGGAAAAAAAAATGTTGATTATGGAAAACCACTTGCAAGTTCTAGTCAGGACGAGAAAGACTTCAAATCAGGATGAAAAAGACCAAATGATACAGTAATAGAATTTCCAAGTTTATTCACTTATTGGCATTTGTACTGTGGCTAACAGAAAGGTTGACATAATGCAGGTTGTTGCCAGACTACTGGTGTATGAACTGAAAAAACAAACTCCCTTCAGAAGACATCCATATACCTCACCAGCAGATAATATTCTTTATCAGAGATACTACTGGTTAGAACTGAATAGGCTGTCAAGAGACCAAAGGAATACGGTGCCCCAACATAGATTTTACAAATTGTAAGCTAAATATTTCATTTATGGTTTTCAGCAAAACATTTCATTTTCCACTGTTTATGACTGCAGCAGTAGAAACATTTTAACCTTAAAAACCACACCCTACCTTGCTATATTTATCTTGTAAAAGATCTCAAAATAACAGCACTGTGGTTGGATTTCATTTTTATAGAGATTTTTATAGTCTCTGGAGAATTTCTGAACAAATAATTGATGCTAAAAATATTGTTTACTTATTTTGGAATTGTTTCTTTAGGAAGAAAAAAGTTTACCTGTTCACCAAATATACTTCTATGAATTGTCAGAGGAAGGTCATTCCTGAACGGCATAGATTTCTGACTCGTTCTACATAAAACAATGGCCACTGGTTCTCTATGCATGTTTGCTGGTGAATATAATAATTTGTTTTAAAGTTGAATAAGAACTTGTAGTCTTAGCTCTTCCCTGCTTAAACAGAATTTGAAAGTAAGACTGCAATGCTGATTTCATGCATAAAACAGCAGTCGATATTTACCTGTGCAGTCATGGAATATCATCCTGTCATTCTAAGTACAGAATATGCATTTTAAATGTATACTACAAACTACTCTTCAAGTTGTATAAAATACTTTCTTCTTAAAGTGGTACTGGAAATTTTGATTAAGAATAAACATTCTGCTCTTGATATTCAGCTATTAGTTTGTGAGAAAAGGTTTTCAAAAACAGTACCCTTCCTTGTAAATAGTAGAATATATACATATGGCATTACTCTTTTCACACCATAGTTAAGTGTTACTTTTAGTTGCATCACACTTGCTCTTCATGGGGAACTCGCAGTACGTTGAGTGTGTGTAAAGAATACTTCTTGAGATAGATCATCTATACAACAAAGAGCTCGTTTAAGAAATGTTGTGGTCTACAAGAAACTCAGTGAAATTGGAAAAAAATGTTCAAATTAGGAAATGCAGTACATGATTAAATAAAAAGGATCAGGCAAGATGGCATAGGGAAGGCGAGGGAGGAATAACTTTTCATTCCATGGTGTCTGTCCTCCCAAATTTGCTGAGACATACATTGCATGGGGCTTTGAGCAACCTGGTCTAGTGGATGGTAACCCTACCCATGGCACAGCAGTTGGAAGTAGATAATCTTTAAGGTCCCTTCCAACTCAAACCATTCTGTGATTATATGATTTTATGATTAAAGTAGCCAGGATAGATATGATTGATAGTTATAATATTTAATTGAGTGGTCTTTGTTTTATGTTCTCCTTTTGTATCTTTTCCTACTATAACAAATAAATTTTCACCCTAAACTTCAACAGAGTAAATAGATTCTTTTATTCCTATATCTTGTCTTTTACTAATAAGGAGTATGAGCGATATGATAAATACTGTGCACTTCACTCCTTACAGGGAAAAGCACTGCCACCTGTGACAAGGCAGTAGAAAACTTGGAGGCAGCCATAGGCCAGCTAGACAGGTATAAAAAATTGGTCAGAAAGCACTGCACTCTTTGATGGATGTTTTCATTGACAACGAAAAAACTGATCTAATCTACAATCTTCTACGATGTGTATTTCATCTACACTTCAAATTGACGGTATCTAAATCAAAAACATTTCTGGGATAATGCAAATTTCGATATGCATACTTACAAAGTTTGTGGTCCCTGAAAGCAATACTTACAATAAGCTTGTACTCTTGATACCCGTTGATCAAGTCTTGAATGAAAGGATGCTTCAAAAGGAATTCAACTGGAATAGGTGTCAGATCTTCAGCATCTAATTCTTTGTATATTTTTATGAAATGCTTTAAGAAAAAATAATAACTGTTCAAGTTGTTGAGTAAGTGTTTAAAAAAACAGAGGAAAGACTACAGCAGGTATTTGTGTAACATAATGTAAGGTACAAAACCTCCTTTGAATCACCAGACTACCTTATCATATCTGCCTTCCTTCTCTGAGCTACTAAATCTATGATTATCTTCATCTGTACACGCTCCATCATGAAACACTTTGAGTAGAGTTGCCAGTGAAATTTTTCCTTCACCTGTGTAATTCAAGACTTCACTTTCATCTTCTATTAAAGGTCCCTCATTTGTCACTACATCGATGTAAGGAAAAGCCTAAGAAAATAAAGCATGGGTGTAAAACTTAGTCAATAGGTCATCTGTTTCATGTAAGTATTTGTTAAGGATCAATGGATTATACTTTTAAACTTCAGTTCTTACAAAAAAAAAAAAAAAAAAAGTCATCAACCTATACAAAATTATCCACCAAACTATGAGATGAAGGAATGGGTCCTGACAGTCCAGAAATATCTATGATGTTGACAACAGTAAAAACTGAATAATCATCTTTTTCCAGGAACCTGGCCAATGTTCCTCTGAGAAATTAATATTTTTCAGAACAACAAAGCATAATAATACTTAACAGTTACAATTTACAATACACTACCAAGAACTTTTTATTTACATGAGTAAGCTTAGTAATTCATAGAATCATAGAATTATCTAGGTTGGAAAAGAACTTCAAGATCATCAAGTCCAACCATAATCCTGACCTACCAAGTCCCATCACTAAACAATGTCCTTCAGTGCAACATCCACATATCTCTTAAATGCTTCAATGGATGGTGGGGGTTGGACTTCCCTGAGCAGCCACTTCTAATGCTTAACAACTCTTTCCACAATGAAATTTTTCCCAATGTCCAAAGTAAACCTCCCTAGTGCAACTTGAAGCTGTTTCCTTGTGTCCTTGTCACCTGAGAGAATAACACCCTCCTCACTGCAAACTCCTTTCAGAAAGTTGCGGAGAGCGTTGAAGTCTCCCTCAGCCTTCTCTTCTTCAGAATAAACAACCCCAATTCCTTCAGCTGGTCCTCATAAGTCTTGTTTACTAGTCCCTTCACCAGCTTCATTGCTTTTCTTTGCACATGCTCGAGCAACTCAATATCCTTCTTGTAGTGAGGGCCCAAAACTGAACACAGTATTCACAGTGCAGTCTCACCAGTGTCAAATACAAGGGGACAATCTCTCCCTGAGTGATTTGCACCAGAAAGTAATAAATCAAATCAAATACAGTAGATCATAGTTTGGAGAAATTTGCTTCCCACAAATTCTGGATGTTCACATGAAAAAAGCAGCATGAATTTTCTAGTCCAATACAAAGAGTCACTGTATGAAATTCATTTTGTTTAAGAGTTAAATAGGCTCACCAGCTCTCCGCAGAAAAAAAGTGAGAAAGGCTTTATGCAGAAAAATCAGGTGTTTGGTATATTGTTTGTTATAAACAAGCGACAAGATATCTTTGTGATGACACTAGAGATGACCAAAGAGAAAAACAAAGAACAACAACAACAAAAACCACTCCAGAGATTTGTCATCACAAAGATGAGAAAGGACCTCATGAAGCTGAACAACACTTTTTCTAGATTAGCCTACTCTGTAGGATAACCATTAACAACAATAGGAAAGTTCATTTAATTCAACATACCATTTTCCTCTTTATTAGGAAGGACACACTGCTGAGATTCAGACATGTTTGTGGTACATGCCTTGTGCATTAATACATTCCTTTTTCAGTACAGGAAGAGCAGGTCACTGATCCACTGATTTTTTTTTTTTTTAAACACTCCGCAGTGGAGAATATAAAAATATCAGCTCTTAGATACAGCACGCTCACTGTACCATTTACGTTTAGCTAAAAGATCTACACGACAAACAACGAAATAATTGAGACCTAAAAGCTAAGCATTTGAAGATAGTACAAGCAACAAAAATCTCTAGAACGTGTTTGCCTGATCTTCTCTCATTAATATAATTAAATTTTCAGAACTATTTCTTTAGGAAGCTTCCAGTCAAGAGTCATTACAATACCAGCAAAAAATGAAAAACAAGAAACAGAGAAGAGACGAATGAAATTAGGTGTCTTTGTATAAGTGTCTGTTTATAAACTCAGAATAAGCTGGATAGCTCTTTATATTCTACTGATGAATATTCCACTGATAATATTTATTGGATTTCCAGTATCTATAATGAGAATTTGGAGATTTAGATCACATGTAAGCAACCACAGGTAGACAACAGTTTAGGTTCATAATTTGGAGCTGAATACTACTTTGGATGTCTTCAGGGACCTAAGCCTTTCTATCTGATGGCTCAATTAAGGATGACACAATACCAACTCATAATTTACATTTTGCCCCCTTGTGGTTGTTGAATATCCTGCATGAAATGCTGGCCCTACTGAAGCCTATGGTTAAACTCACATTAATTTCAGAGAAGCAGGATTTTATTAATTCTCCCTCTCTCTCAGTATTCAATGGGACTGGTAAGGGTATGCATACAGAAGACAAGGTATAAGAAAAGAAAAGAAAAAAGATTAAAATTATGTTCTATCAGCCCTGTGATACCTACTTAGAAGAGACAACTATAAAGCCACATAGAATCTACATATGCAAGCAGTTCATTTAGAATCTAATTCTTAGATGTTTCTAGATTTCTAAGGGACTCTCCAAGATGAATTAGGCAAATACACTGTCCGTATAATACATTGAGAGATATGCATCATAGCACGTATAAATCTTGCCCCTCAGAGATAAATTTTTAATTCTAGATTGGAGGGAAATGTTTTCCTCCACCTGTGACTCATAGCCTTTCATGAAGCCTTTCACATTTAGGTGATAATGCACATGCAGTTACAGAAGTCCCAATCAAAAGAACAAAACCAAACAAAAAGCGCTGAGGAGAACAGGTTGTGTTGTTTTATATCCAATGACCAGAGAGCTAGAACTTTCCTCTGGAATATGGGGTACTAAGTTCAGATCTGCTGTATCTAAGTGGGAGCACAGTCTTCTCCTTTCTGTGCTCTCCTTTTTTTTTTTTTTTTTTTTTTTTTTTAATGAAAGGTGAAAAGGTAATTGGTATATTCAGACTCTCACACTGACACTTTAAAAACTTCTATTACTTCCCTCTCCAGTCAATTGGAAATAATTCTTCACTCACTTCACATGTTCCCTTTCCAAAACTGTGTTGTGCAAAGCAAAAGCAGACAGAGGGGAGTACAATAATATATGTCATAAGTGATGAAAAGTAATTATGAATATGTATGAAATAACACTGTGTGGTAAAATAATGTCCTTTCTCTACTGTTTCTGGAGAGTATAGCAGTATTTTAAGTACTAGAAAAATGCCAGAGTCACTGTAGTTGTGACAGCATATGAAACATTTTATTATCTGGAAGAGCAAGCTCTTTCCAACGTGTATACTGATATATATCGTATGTTTCAAAAAGTGACCTATACTTCAGCAACATGCAATTAATGTATTTAGTGCATTTACTAATGGCAGTTAGGAGTCTTTAAAAAAAACGGGAAATTAATAACATACTTCAGAAACACTAACATCATTCAAAAGCTGAGCTTTATGTGATGTGACCATACATTCATCATGTATTAAAACAACTCATACTCTAAAAAAATTTTTTTTAATTATTTCACATTAAATAGTTAGTATTAAGCCTTCTGATTTACAGGCAAACTATAAAACAATAACAAAGGTGTATATACTTTTAAATATCTCAAAGAAACATAGTGTGAAAGAAAGTAAAGAGCAGCAATAAAGCAGGTTTTATATCATGAGATGACAATATCACAAACTACATCATAGTCCTACTCATGTGGACTGGTAGCCGGACTAAGACTAGGTCAGAGAATGTCCTCAGTTTTTACCCCCCCAACCGTACAGGGAGTAGTTACCAGGAAATATCTTAAAATTTTGTTATTATTTAACAAGCAACATTTTAGACTTTTGGAAGAATACTTCTGAGTATTAGTACCAAAATTACTGGGACTGTTTGCAGAGTTCCCATGAAGTCAGTGGGACTGTTTGTGAAGGCTGGATCTACTCAGTATATGGATATGTCCAGAAATCGAGCTAACCTATAATTTAGCAAGCATCACTACTATTCTCTCATATTTTACTTAAATATTTTACCCCACATACAAGAGAAGATTCTTCTTTTCTATGAATATATGTTCCAGCAGCAATGCTAAGTGCTCGGTAGACACCTTCAACAGGATCAGAATGAGCAGCAAAATAAAGTAGCATCTCAGTATAGTTGAATAGAGCAGGATCTTGTCTGGTGTCAGCAAATAAGCTGAAGAAAAACTACAAAAGGACAAAAATATTTACATTAATTTCTACTAATGAATGTTGATAAAATACAAATCAAAAGCTATACAGAAGAGGATGACAAAGTAATGACAGCTGAAAAGTGATACTATCCTTAAAAATGTGTTGAGGTTGTGTAAATTGAGATAAATAGTTGTGTCTGAGTCATTCAAGGAAACAGAAACTGTACTATTTTATTTTTTCAGAGTGAGGATTTTAGCAGAAAAGAAGAAATTCACCAAATGTGATATAATTATAGGTAGGCCTAAACCTTTTTCCTGTATTCAGATTACACCTGCATCTCCCTCTTCCACAGTGATGTCCATGAGCTTAGATGCAGGGATCATTTGCCTCTCATTCTTTACAAAGTTGTTCACTGTATAGCAAAATTTATGTGGTTCAACATAGTTGAACATGGTTCAACAGAGAACAGAAATAATTAAGTTTTTCTGAGAAGACTATGATTTAGAATACTAAAGGACAATTCATAGATTCCTGTCCCTGATTTCCACATTATTTCTAACTTTGAGGTTTTTATACATGGAAGCCATATTCTGAAGTACCACCTGACCTTAAAATCCACTGAAACATTGCAGCAATTATGGAAGAAGAGACCTAAGAAACTTCAGAATGAGAACTCTTGTGTTAGAATAGTAAGTGGTCTCTTCAAAATATCTATGTTTTCAAAGTTACCTTTATGAGATGTCCTAGCCTATCAAAAGGCAAAGGTTCTGTGCAACCTTTTGTACTGTTTAGATCTTCATTTCCAGTAAACCATAAGCCAACCTGAGAAAGAAAAAAAAGTCGTTTATTTTCACACCTTAAAAAAAGTGGTCTTTATGCTCTGTAACTGTTGAATAGACTAGTTACTGGGAGCTTGATTCAGGGATTTAATCAAGCTGAATTTGTTATTAATATATTTGTTATTAATATACAATGACATCAGTTTAATTAACTGTTTGGACTTTGTAACAGATACTTTAGGAATTATTGAAAATTGAACAGCGAAGTGACACTATGCTCTTGAAAAAGGTGAAAATTAACTATGTAGTTCTAAACTTAAACTGCTCAAGAAGCAGAATATGATGCAGAATTTCTGTGTGTGTTCCTGTTAGGGTATCCTCTGCTACCCTGTTGCTTTTGTCTTAACTACTCTTTTGGAAACAATTGTCCAAACCCTTCAGTGCAACCAGGGAAAGAATCATAGCTGTTCCCACACATGCCTACTTCCAGCAACAAATAAGTGTCCTGTAATGATTAAAGAGCTACATCTACTCCAGCATGCTAAACCTGCCCACATTTATATAGGCCTCTTCTGAAAAAAAGGATCTTCAACTGAGAGTTACCTGTGTGTTTATAAACCTTCTAGTCCTTTTCAGTCCTTAACCAACTGCACAAGACTGTAGTTTTAGAGTCAGTAGTCTCAGGGAAGTTTGGAAGAACTAACAGGGGTAGGTCAATAAACAAACGAATGTACACACTTGCATGTTTACCTTGAGCTGACTGAATGGGAGCCATTTCTGATCCTGAAGTGCGTAAATGTTTTGATCAGTTAGTATTACTTTATAATTAGGATCCTATGTTTAAAATGTTAATTCGCAGCCTTGAATGTCTTAAATCTGTTTATTTGTATACTCTCAAATTTCAGTAAAAATTACCATAATAGACAAATGGATGCAGCATGTAGACCTGCAAATTTTGTGGGTTTTCTTGCTTTGCAGAATTTTACTTCTTTTTTTTTTTTTTTTACCAGTATTTGGTGGGATGTGGTTCTGCAGAAAGTTTTCAATTAATCAGAGAAGTTCTGAAACAGGCAGGTTTCTGGAATAACACAGCCTTTATTTAATTTTGGAATAAATCTAATGTTAGACATTTTTAAAACAAACTACATTAAAGGTTCTATGAAATTTGTTTAAAACATTTCGGAAATTATTTTAGTATCACCAAATCCAAACTGACAGAGCTATGAAATATTTGTGTGTACATTCATACACATACACACACACACATATATACACATATATATTGGCTAGTGCACATTAAAAGACTGAACCAGCAGTCATCCTAAGATTAAAAATCCAAAGTAAAACTGAAAATTTATAGAAGTAGGTCAAATATGTTAAAAGGAAAAAAAAAAAAAAGTATTCTTAATACTTTTTTACAAAACTTGCTTCTTTAAAAACAGTTCTAAACCTTGCAAAGTTTTAAATAGAACTTTTTTTTAAACAAAAGAATGGATCAAATAATTGTTTAATTTCCTATATATTCAAGGTCTGAAAAACAATCTTCATTTGCAAAAAAAATCCTTATTGGAAAAATTCTCAAAATATTTAATTAAATTGGAGCTGGTGAGACCAAATTAAAATATTTGTTTTTGTTTGGGGCAATTTTTCTGTGTTATGGGACTTATACAGTGTCAATCAATAGTAGTGTCAGCTAATTGTAGTTCAAATGCTCACAGAATAGTTTCTTTAGGACAGGAAGGATTTTCTTTTTAAATTATTTTATGGCTTAAATAGGAAACAATTAAAATGTAAGATTAATTAGGCTGATTTTTGTAATTAATATATATGGATAAGATAAATATTTGGCCCTCAATTTTCTGAAGACAATTTTCACTAGAAAGCACCCTCAAATAGCAAAGCATTTAAAATTCAGGCTGATTTTTCTAAGTTTGAATAAACCTGACAATACATCATTCAATTCAAAGAGATTAACAAATGAATATTACTCAAAGAGAAAAGAATTATAACCTGCATATAGCGTTCCTGTGTAACTAAGCCTGATCCACCTACATCAATAGACTTGAAGATACGGAGAGTTTTGAGAAGTTGTGTCAGAGATGGCACTGGCCAAGGCTGTGCTGCTGCTAAAAGGAATCTGCGCCAGTCAATCAGTTCTGAGTTCACTGTGAATGCAGATGTCAGATTTTGCAACTATAAAAAGAAAATAAATATTGCCAAATATGTATGCATAAACATATACTTTCTATATATTATGCATACTTAGTTCTTTTTCCTATTTAGGATGGACAAGATTATCCATTGAGATTTGTATATGTCAAAGATACATCAAAGATGTATAAAGGATTCAGAGTTCTTTCTACTTCCTCCTTGTCTGCACAGTGTAGTTACACTGACACATTTATGAAATTTACAGCTTATAGTGACTTTACAGTAACTCCAATGGAAGCACAAGCATAGTTCCACTTAGTAAATAAGAGGCTTTATACAGTAAAAACACTGATATTTTCTCACTGCCCTCAAGTGCTTATGCCTCATGTCCTCATGAGAAGCATCTGTGGTTCACCCCAAACTCTTGGAGCACTGCCACTCTCCTACCTCTTTCCCCTGTACAGTGAGCATCTGAGTTTTGAGGGAGAGCAAGAGCCTTACAAATTAGTTTCAAGACTCTGATTTCTTTCAGAATGTATGGCTAACTCTGTATCTGTCATGGATGGAAATTATATGTACTTCACTCGTAACAGAGAAGAAGCAATGTATTTTATTGATATAATGTAGTGATCTAACAAAGCTTAATCATAAATAAGACAAAAATAAGATTTGAGACAGTGAGGTACACTTGGATATTTACTGTATAGAGGGCAGGGTCAAACAAATGGTCAAGAGACCCTGACAGTCACGAGGTTCAGAGTGGACCCCCTTGCTTTCTAAACTCCTGCTCAGAGAGGTGCCTAGGTGTGGCTGGATTCAAACTTAGTCCCACAGTTGGTCAATGATTTATGTCCAAAGGATTATATGTGCACAACCAATCTAAGATGTAATTCTAGCAAAGCTTACAAAGTTTAGCAAGCTATCAGCCACTTACTATCTGCTGCAGATAAGGAATCTCTCAACAGTAAGGAATCTCTCAGCCTTGAGGGGCAGACCTTGTGAGGCATCCCTACTCAAGGGGACATCCTGGCCTGCAGCCCACTGCCATGCAGGAGAGATCAAAGGGCTCTTGGCTCACTCTTTATAGGGTGAGATAGAATCATAGAATCATTAATGTTGGAAAAGACCTTCACGATCATCTGGTCTAACCATCACCCTACCACCAATAGACACCCACTAAACCATGTCCCTAAGCATTATGTCCAACCTTTCCTTGAACACCGCCAGGGATGATGACTCCACCACCTCCCTGGGCAACCCGTTCCAATGCCTGACTACTGTTTCTGAGAAGAAACATCTCCTAATTTCCAGTCTAAACCTCTCCTGGCACAACTTGATGCCATTCCCTCTAGTCCTATCTCTAGTTATCTGTGAGAAGAGGCCGACCCCCTGCTCCTTACACCTTCCTTTCAGGCAGTTGTAGAGAGCAATAAGGTCTTCCCTGAGCCTTCTCTTCTCCAGACTGAACAACCCCGGTTCCCTCAGACTCTCCTCGTAGGACTTTGGTCCAGACCCTTCACCAGCTTTGTAACCCTTCTCTGGACATGCTCCAGACCCTTGATGTCTTTCCTGTAGTGAGGGGTCCAAAACTGAACACAGTACTTGATGTGCAGCCTCACCAGAGCTGAGTACAGGGGGATGATCACCTCCCCGGTCTTGCTGGCTACACTATTCCTGATACAAGCTATTTACACTATTCCTGATACAGGATGATTGACTAACAGTCATATCTGTATACTATAGATGTTGTGTAACTATAGATGTTAGTTTCTTCCAAATTTGGCTTGAGACAGACATTGACCAGCACTGATGGTCAGGTGAGCACACTGCTCAGCTAGCCTCTTGGCTGTTGTATTGTTAACTGTCCCTCATGAATCCACTGTGACCAGATGGCACCCATCATGACTGCTGCTGGTGGTTATCTTCTTAAGCAGGGTTATGGAAAATAAAGCTGGGAAGGCTGTGGGGAGTTGGAGGTACACCATCATATTATCACTAAATAAAACAGGCCAGAGACCATTGTTTGTCACTGAGGCTAACTGGCATGTGCAGTTGGTAAACATCTAAATAAATACTCCCGCTTCCTAAATAGGGGGTTATACTTAAGCTGCCTATGAGATAATAGTCCTTAGTGTGTGCTAGTGGGGAACTGAACTGACAATTTAGTAGCATGAGTACAAAATTTAGTAAGTGCTTGGGCCTGTACCTTGGCCCTATTTTGCTTACTCTTTCAGGTATTCACCACATGGGTTTTCTTTGTTCCAGAAGTGTTTTCAGTTATCAAAAACAATTAATAGAAAAGCTGCTTTGCAGCTTGCCATGTATTCTTTTACAGCTGAGGATGCAGTATGTGGATAGCAGGGTGAGGTCCTGATCACAAACAGGGAAATATATGTAAGATCTCCTGATAGAGCATTGTGAAGGACGTAACGAATCTGGCACAGTTCATTTCTGCACTATTGGTGTGGTGAGAACTTACTATGTTCCTCTATACTATGTTCTTCTCCAAATACTGATTTCCTTGTCAAGTGTCTGGTTGGTTTCAGACTGGATTTACAGACGGAAGAAATGTATTTAGAGGGCTTAGGGCCTTAGGCAACACAGAGTGAATCAATTCAATAATGTTGTAGATGCCATCTGTCCTAAAACTGGCAAGTATAGCACTGCTTACTTTAATTTCAAAACTTATTTGAAATTACATTAAGTCACAAACTGTAAAGATGAAATGGTGACTTCAGTTCAGAATAGCTTCTGCAGAATAAACTTACACTTTAGGTCAAGCTTCATTCATTTCCTTTAGCATGGCGATTCTTGCTTTCACAATAAATTTAAAAGTCTCATTTTAAAGTCATGCTATTAAGGAAACTCTTTTAAAGGAAATCATCTTCTTAAAATAAAAATAGTACTTATAAGCACTAAGAGCTCTTAAAGAATAAAGAACATGGGATACATGCACATGTGCTCCATTACCAAACTGAATATTTGACTCATACTTTTCCCCATATAATTAATTTCCTGTGCTAAGATTAGATTTTTTACATACTGATGACAGCTGTGACTAGTTTTCACTAAACTCAGTGGAAATCCATCACTCAGCAACTTTAAAATGGTTTACTCATGCAATTCATCTGTGTGAAGAATATTTGAATAAAGCTGCTTCCATCATGTGTGGTCCAAATAAAATCTTAATGTGAATTGTGAATAACTCCCAGAAATGATTATCAAAATATACTAAAAATAGCATACACTAGGTATTTTTGTCCCATACATTTTACCAACAGCATCTCAAACTAATCAATGGATTTTGTGATGAAAGATTTGGAAAGACTAAATTTTTTCATGTTTCTAAATCTGAAAATCATGGGTAAATAAGATTAAAGTCATACAGCTCCAGATTTTATTCTCCTATCTCATAACAAAGAACAAAAGCAGTCTTAATTTAACATCTGGAAGTGAATTTTCCACGTTTTCTAAGGAACTGATGTAATTTGAAATTTGTAAATAAATATAGTGCTAACATAAGCATTTAATTCCTAGCATGGTGGTTTCTTTGGCTTCTTCTCTACTGAAAGGGAACAATTTTAAGGAAAAACTGATAATGCCCTGTAATAGTTATTCTCTTGACTTTGTCATAGGAAGGACAATGCTTCATCTTCTACACAAAGCAATATCTCAGGGAAAAAAAATAGTTGTTAACTTACATCTGGAAGTGTTAAGTTCATCCATGCATCAGGAAGGTAATTTGTTCCAAGGTTCAAATTAATCAGGTCAATAAAAATGTCAATAAATACTTTCTTATATATAAAACCTAATGAAATAAAATAAAAATCAATAAAAAATATATTTAAATAGACTTCTTTTGTTAAAGGGAATCCATTTTTTTATATTAATGGCCATATGGGAAAATATTTGTTTTGCTATTCTGTAGTATTCATATTGGCTTTATCTTTGAAGCCAAGCATAATACATTCTCATTTAAAATAAATAATGTGGGGTCTGTTTAATAGCAAAATGTCAAATATTCCAATAAACTACACCTATTTTGATATTTGTCTTGATCTCCACTGTGATCACTAATCTATCCTCCCAGTTTACACTGACAGTTAATAAGCATTTTAAAAATACCAATCACAATCACATACATATTTTGTATATTGAATACCTACCAACCTTTTCTTTCACTGTGCTCTATTTTAGTTAATCATAAATCCATCTCTACCCTTGGTAAACGTGCGCTAGAGAATAGGATGGTAAACACAGAATATTCTCTGTTAAAATTTGAAATGAAATTTAATTGCTTTAAAAGTTTTGTAGGATCAGCTTTTGGGAGTTAGAGATAAATAGCTCTGTCAATTTTAATTTAAAGCAATCAAAAGATAAATTAGTGCATGCATATATGACATGGATGTATAGATAACAAAACTTAATTTTGTAAAATAGGGATAGATTTGCTTATAAGCAAACAGTAACTTTGAATTTCATGTACATTATTAAAACACAGAATGAAGTATACTGAAATACAATAGATAAATATGAGTCTGTCCATTCAGAAACAGACTTTCTTTGCTCAGTGAGGATTCACTGTAAAATCTCTGCAGTAAAGATAAAAAAAATGTAAAGAAAGTTTCAAATGAAATTTTAAGAGACAAGACTGATTTGGTCAGGCTATGATCACTTCTGCAAGGTCAAGACAGTAAGTTTTCAGATTATAAAGCAAACACAAACAATGAAAAACAAGAAGGAAAAAAAGTCTAATTGTTTTTTCCTTACTGCAGCCAAACTTTTGTCCCTTTTGAAAGGAGCCGTTATGTATGTTCTACAGCTAAAAGCTTTTGTCTTTGAGGTCCCTTCCAATCCAAATCATTCTATGATCTCTGAAGTGAAACAGGGAAGTGAAAATTCTTAAGTTTATGAAAAAGATTTAAGTGGTAGAAATAAAAAGAATGTGTTCGAATATTAATTTCATAGTGTGAGCATTCAAAGTCCAGTTGCCAATTTGATTTAGCAGGTCTGCACTCTCTGCTGTTTGCCTCCAATCCTGAATCAGGAGTTAAGCCCTCAGCACTTCTTAATACAGCAGGAAAAACCCCATACATATATAAGCTTGGAGAGAAAACGAAAAATAGATTTGGGAAGCTTAAAGTCTGTTGGGACAAGAAGAAGGAAGAAATATCTGGACTTGAAGCCATATGTTCTACCATAAATTTCAGCATGAGAGCAAAAGCTAAAAAAAATATTGTCAAACAGATAAGCATGCTAACAGTGATAACATCACCTCCTGAACGTTTTTGACTTACGTGTTTTGAGAAAGAACACATTTTTAAAGTCCTGTGAGCTAGGCTGTTTACTGAAAGACAGTGAATTGTTGATTTAATCACTTTAAGGTGATCAGAAACTTGTATGAGTACTTCAAACCACAAGAATCAGATAATTTCCATATGGCACAATAAAGTCTACATCACAAAAATATCATTACTGGGAGACTCCATAGAAGATTAAGTAGTAGTTACCTCTATTCTAGGAAACTATTTATTGGTTCATGGGGAGAAAAGGCTATGGTCCACAAAGGAGGCAGTAAAAAGTTTATATGAAAATAACAGGAAAAGTTTTTACATCTTACTTGCAGTCCCAAGATATCCATTGCTTTACTATGTGAAGTCCAGCTATCATCATTTTTATTTCATATTTTACTAATTGTTTCCATTTTCACATCTGATCCCTTCTACTCTGGAAATTTGCAAACTTCTTCTTCTCACTGTATCTTATGGCTTAAACTGTTGAATTCCTACTATGATTTCCCTATGTAACAATTAAAAATGCAGCTCCTGGATTTCCTATGTGCTTCTGGCTCTGCATACAATTCCAAAAAGATATAAATATCCACATGTCACTTTCTGTGAGACTATTTGACTTCAGAAACATACCAAAAAACTATTTGAGGGGCAAGGAAATTAAAGTACTTGAATCAAGAGATAATTCCTGAAATGGGATTAAAGGATTGGAGACTAAACCATTAATGACTATTTATAGAAATCTGATTGGATCGTAGAACATACTAGAAAATAGTTTATAGGTAAATTTGACCTTAGCTGATGTAAGCTAAGACAAACCAATAAATTGTAGTGGGATTAAGTTTAAGCACTCTCAGGTGGTCTGCAGCATCTACCCATTTTTCCTTCTCTGTGGTAGAGCTAAGGAAGCTCTTCTCTCTTTTATTCAGAGTTAAGCTACTCTCTATCTGCTAATTATATAATTGATGATGTGCTGTAGGATAATTTCTTAAACTACCTCCTCATGAAATCTCTGATGTGGGACAATTCTGAAATATTTTTAAAATGGTATAATAGTTCAAAAACTTCAAATGTAGCACAACCTAATTCCCCCTCGTCACATACCTAGGTGGAAAAAGGGAGGTTCAGAGGAAGAGACGAAATCCCTCATATGCATATAAAGAGATACCAAATAACTGCCTTCAATGTATTTTTTGATACTTAGTCTAGAATCAATGTATTTGTTTTTATATTATAGAGCATGGAACTATTTTTAAATGTCAGATTAATCAGTTTTCTTCAGGGGTTGCCAATGCCACAGAACTGCTCAACAGTCATGGTGAGATGCTGAGTGGGCAGCCACACAGATGGTGCTGAGAAAAGAAGACTGGTGCTCCCAAATGGGGCTCTGCAAGTGGTAGGAAGAAATAGTGTCCTCTGGGATAGAATGAGAAAACACTTCCCAGGATCTTCTTTGTCCATCTAACAAGAATGGTTTCAAAACACATGTGCTCTTTACAAAATCCTTTCATTCAGTAAGTCCAAATTAAAAAAAAAAAAAAAAGAAAGAAAAAGAAAGAAAGAAAAAATGTATTTCTCGAGTGACATAAATGACTGAATAGAAAATAAATGTATTAAATGTGTAGATACTGTCTTAACTAGAAGGGATAACAATCATTTTGGAAAAAGAATCAGAATTCAAAGAGTTTTTGAAAAAGTGGAGAGATGGTCAAGACCAGTAAGTAAATTTCACTGAAAACAAATCAAAGTGCTTTGAGGAAAGAGTCTGCAAAAATTATTGTGTTTATTACATTGCAGATAAAACCAATGTGGAAAAGATTTCAAGCACTTTGAAGAATGGAATTAGAATTCAAAATGAACTTTACAAATTGGAGGTATAGACTGGGATAAAAAGAACACTATCCAATACAAATAAATGTTAAGTGCTACACCGTGCTGAAATAATGCACTGCATAAATGTCACAGGCAGAATCTTACTGCCAAAGTACCAGTTCCGTAGAAAAGGCTCTAGGGATCATAGTTGATTACAATATTGCCAGAAAGTACATGTGAAGACACTGGAAACAAACTTTGTATTCTTTTAGTTTTTTAGGTTTTCTGCTGGCATACAATCTTGGAATTTGAAGATCTAGAAGGGTGCGTGGAAACTGAAGAGCACTCAGAAGAAAGCAGCGAGAATAACTACCAAGTTAGAAAACATGAGAAAAAATATTGAAGCACTTCTGTTAATTTCATCTACAAAAGGAACATTATAAGTAAACAGGAGTAGTTTTTCAGTTAAAATCAAGTATTACAAAGAAGCTAGTGATAAAGTCCTCTCCAGTTAAAACTGAGAAGTATGAGAGGAAATCAAATTTCTTTTCTGCAAAAATATTTCAGATATTAGTAAAAATATAGAGTGAACTATTTTAAAAGCTTATCAAAACAGAAACATGAGCAAATACTGACTACAGACTGGGTGACTTGGTCTTATTTCATTGCAGGATTTTTAATATTCCTTTCCAAGTACTTTTTATGATACCAAGATTTCACTAAAAAATGAGATGCTGCCCTGGCACCATGGAAGTGACTTCAAATAAATAGATTTAGATAGATAGATTCAAAATATAGTTTTATTTGTTATGGTGTTTTTGTTTGCCTTTTTTTTTTTCTTTTTTTTTTGTCTTCTGCTCTTGGACATTCTGGGTACACATTTCCAAAAATTTTTTAACTTCATCATTGCTAGAACTTCCCCACTTGAAACTTCAAGGGGAAAACCATGGTATTATGAGACTTATGAGAAAACCCTTATAATTAGTTATGCCATATATCTAAGAAAGTACCCTCTATAATATCTATCTTCTTGCTTATTAGGTAAAATATAGCTACACATTTCTGTTATCTGAGAAATCACAAATGCACATACTTCAATGATGCATCTTTTATAATATACCATATAATGCACAGTACTGATTTCTTGCTCTGATCCCTAAAACTTAGCTCTGTTTGTGTGGATTATCATACCTTAATGAGCTATGCATTCAAAATGTACTCTATTTCTGTTGTAGGCAAATATTTAGACCTATAAGTAGCATGAATATTTATGCAAAATACTCAGAATGACTATATAAATAACATACTTTCTGCAATTACTAGAAATGTCTAATATTGAAAGTAGAATGTTGAATCTCAACTTAGAAAAGGGTTGATTTAAAGGTGAATGACCTCAAATTTGTTTCTCCCGAATTATTTCTAGTTCATCACTGTTTGAAAAGTCTTCGATGATTTCACTTTAGCTTTCTCAAAATATATTCCTTTGGTATTCTTTTCCTTGACTGGAATTTAGCAAGCAGGAAGTTGCATTTAAAACATGTGGGTAGTGGCAAATTATGAAATTTGAAACTTCTCTGAACAATTCTCATTCTCAAGTCGTAGGATAAAAATCAACATATAACATTCTTATCGCAGCCTTCACTGAAACATTTTTACAGGAAAAAGAAGCAGTTTAAACTGTGAAGTATATTGGTCATATCCTGGCTATAATGTTATCTATTATGGGAAGACTGATTTATGCAATAAATAAACAGCAATGGAATATGGATCTGTTTTGCTTCTGCAGGAATCTTCTGAAGGACAAGTCTGACAAACATTATCCACAAGAGATTAAAAAGTAGCAACACATACAGAGAGAAGGCATGACACAAAATTCATAGGCCACAGAGGCCAAGCAATCATTAGACAGTAATAATACACCAATTTCCCATACATTTATCAAAACAAAAACAGGGTTTTCAGAATCAATAAAACTTCTTGAACCATTAAAGAACAAGATGACAGTTAACTCCAGTGGATATAAATGTGTCAATGGCTCAGATTAAATGCAACAATCAGATAGTTACCAGTCATCCCTCTGTCCAGGCGTCACAACAGCCACAATGTACTCCACATTTTTTGTTCATTCTTTTCAGCTTTGTAGGAATCAAGTAATGAATGTCAAATATGATGTTGATTCAGCAGTGAATACAGAAAGAAGAGCCACATTTTCAAATTGTAATGTTATGAAAAAATATAAATTTCACATTCATTCATCTTGCAAGATATGTTACTAAAGTGTCCATGTATGTTAAAAGAGTGACTGCGAAGTAAAAACTAAGAATTTTCATCTAATCACTTTCACAGTGACTCTCCACATCAAACTCAGAGGAGCAATCTGATCTTTCATTTGTCATCATATCACCTTCCTGTAGTCTTCTATTTCTCTGCCAACTACTATTCCACAAACGTATAGCTTTCTTGGGGTCAAACTTCTGGATATCTGGAGAGTTCATCTGAATTATCATGAGATCTGTCACACTTTCAGACACTAGTTTAGAGTGCAGATGCATCATGGTGAATTTCATTTGACTGAAGCCTCGCTCTGTCTCAGCTGAACTTGCTGGCAGAGTTAGGATCAAATCTACCAATGTCAGGATGTTGGGATACTTCTTTGAATAATCTGAGTTCACCAAATCCCATGTCAAGGTCTGGATGTTCTGAAATCTAAAAAACATAGTAAAAAGTATAATTATACCTATTCCTAAATATATTTCCATAATTTTTTAAAATAAATCAATAAACACAAGCAAATGCAGTATTTTTGTTACCTGTTATATAGCTCTAATTTCAACATGCTCCATTCAGTTTCAACTTCATTGATTTTCACACTAGCAGCTTCTAGTATGACTTCATAATGTTTAGTCAAGACAGACACTTCCTTTTCACCAAATTCTATAACAGAGGCAACAGAAAAATATTTTTGTACTTTAAAAAAAAAACTTAGAATGTGCATTTCTTCAACTAGCTGCTATCATAGTTCTATACCTTCTCTCATTTTGTCAGGCCATAGTTTAAAACTTCCAATAGTAGTTGCTCTTAAGACATCTTTACTTGCATCACAGAAACAATTACGTAGCCTCTTCACCAAATTACTTAGTACTTTGGTTCGTACTTCTGAAATATTTCCATTTCCAACAAGCTGGTGACCATGAAAGTGCTGAATGGTCTCCATTAGGCGTTCCTTTGGACCAGCTCTAAAAGATTCAAAGTACAAAAAGGTATATAATACTCTTTTGCTAGACTGTAAGAAATCAGGACTCAGTCGTTACAAATGTCAGACCTTGTTTGATACATGTGGAGTGTTTCCACTGTTGACTGCATGGTTGCAAATATATCTGCAATGGAGGAGTTGTGATCCAAAGTAACACGTGACAGAATGTTGAGGGCATTGATGACATCCAACAAGAAATGGGAAAACTTGACTATCTCCATTTTCAGAAGGAGGTGTAAAAGTCCTTTGACTTTCTGCCTATTTGAGGCTCTTGAATCTTTTTCAATCTGGAAATCAATATGGAAACAAAACGTATCAGGTAAGTGGACCAAAATTAACCATAGCAATTAATTTTTCCAAAATTTACATCCAATTTTTAAATCAGTTACCTTACTCAGATGTAGAACAATCGCAGGATAACCTTTAAGGAGAATTTGTAGAGCTGTTTGTAGACGAGGAAGCCACTGCGAGCCTCCAATGCGAGAAGGAATTGCTGGGCGTATCCTGATGGCTTCATACGTGGCTTTGAGATTATTCTTATTTAGAGGTGAGTTATGATAAAAATAATACATATTTCTCAAGCCATTGGTTAAGATATTGTATAGCTGAATATTTTTCAGTGCTCCTTTGTAAGCCAGCTTTAGGCGGTGAGCAAAACAATGCACAGACTGTACACAAGGCTGAATTTCCCTCAGAAGCTCAGCTACCCCATTGTTTTCTCCTATCATGACATCTGTCCCGTCACTTCCAAACCCGACTAATTTTCTTGACCAGTCTTGGTTTCCCAAATTGAGCTGAAGATTTATTTCTAAGATTTCCTCAATTGCATTTTTTATACTTGAAGGATCATTTTTTTGAACAGGTTGAACTCCAACAATCTGGCAATGGACTTTTCCTTCATTTGCAAAGCGCACGTAGACAACTGCAGCTGCTTTGAATATGCTATCTGTGACTTCATCACTAATGAGAGAAAAGAATTTACATTTCTCCAGTTTCTCTTTTAGAGCCCTTCTTTCTACTTCAGCGATAAAATGTATAAATATTCTTGCTGACTTGTCATTTCTAAATACAGAACCAATATCCACTCCTTTCATATCATCTAGTTTACACATCCAGTCAAGGTCTGTAAAGGGACGACCAGACTTAGCAATAGCATGGCATGTTCTAAAAATATTTTCTACTCTTCCTAATGTTATGGAGTTCATACTCTTCAACATCTGCTCAGCAGAAGCTCTATTTGGTGAGGCAGTACTGGCAGCTTCCATGCAGGTAGCCCAGGCATGAGCTTCACTATTCTGGTGTGTATTTATAAATTCAAGTTTGAAGTCATCAGTGCCAGAACAAAAATTATGAACGTTTTCCCCCAAATCCACATTATGCTTGCGACACAATGCACAGAACATTATTCCCCTTTCATCATCATATTTTAACCAGGAGTACTTTGTTAGCCATATTTTTGGAAACTGGCGATTCCTCTTTGTTCTTTGATATTCCAAATCTTTCTTCTCCTTCCCTTTGTCACCAACTTCTCTCTTGCTAGAAGAATTACTCTTGCCTTTAAATTGCTTCAGTGCTCTTATGGCTATAATTTAGAAAGAAACAACTAAATATAAACTAGTTTTTATTTAATAATTTATCAATTGTTTTTTTTTTTTTTTCTTCCACATTTAGTTTGTTAAATTGGGACTGGACTGTGATTTAAAATAAACAGCCATAAAAGGGAGTAAATAAAACTGAGATCTCCTCTTACACCACTTTGATATTACTCAGGACCCTTGTAAAAAATGGTCAGTTTTGGCTATAGTTTCCTTTTGACTACCAGAGGTTTGTCAGAATCTGCAACCAGTAAAATGCAGCAACATAGATACCATTTTTGAAACAGAAAAAAACAGAGTCAGGGAATGGAATTCAGTATTGTCTTTGAGGAAAAATGTCTCCAGAAGATACTGCTGACGTCACAAGCCTATTATGATGACAATTCCACCTGATATTAACAGAAAATTTTACTTGGAACAAGTTCATAAATACATAACCAAATATCTGTCCCAGAATAAATAAGATGTTCTAAAGCACATTTAACTGACCTGATCATCTTTAAGTATGTTTATCTGCAGAAAAAAATTATTACTGTTTTGAGAGAGAGGAACTGCATAAGCTTCACATTTTGTTTTCGAAATTGAGACATTCTCAAAGCATCGAGATTGTTCTCAACATTGTTCTTCCAAATTGTTTTCAAGGTGGTCATTCTTATATTTTGTACTAAGAAGTGCAATAAGCTGACATTTTTGAAATTTTTCTCTCTAGAGCTCATGAATCTCCTACCTTTGGCAGGTGATTTAATGATTCTTTTAGTATACAGTTGCCATAAGGTCACGGCTTGGAAAAGAAAGCAGCCAAATAACTACAACAAATTCCAAGGAGAACTTAGGCAATAAAATTTGAAATCTATTCATTGGAAAATAGGAGAAGTAAAGCACTGATGAACAATTTGACTCCCACCATCCTTGCTGTAATTTGTACCTCAAGAAGCAAAATTAACAATTATATTAAGACAATCATAGAAAGAACTGGTATTTTGGGTGTTTTCAAAAATCTTATGAGAAAGACTCCTTGTACTCCATTCTTGTCTATTGTACAAGAAGGGGCAAACTTTTATATATGCATTATAGAATTTCTGAGAACAGTTTGTTCCCATTTTATTATAAGCATCCTGAAAGGCTATAACAGTGAAAAAAATGTTAGGAACATGCAGTTTAAATATATTTCTAGTATGAGTAATTCTTTGAAAGAGCTGTTTATATCTAACAGAAAACTTTAAATCCATGCTAGCAGCTGTAGTCCATGTGAACAGCAAAAACAAATGGACTTCCGCAGAAGTTTTCTTTTTCTGAAGTGTGCCCAAGGACACCCAGGACCAAAAAGAGAGGAGGAGAACAATTCTTAATAAACAGTAAAGATTGAAAACCTTCCCTAGCAGTAGGCAGCCACAAAAACACAATAATAGGTTAAAAAGGAGATAGGAGGCAGGATTAAAGGGTCTGCAACTGCAGAGGTCAGAGGGTGGAAGGGGAAAAATGGTTCTAATATGATAATGTGTTATGATAACACCTCTGCAGTGCCTACTGCTTCTTGAGGTGTATGGGAACCTTGTTTTTTTTTTTTTGTGTTGGTGTTTTTTGGTTTTTGTTTTTGGTGCTGATTAGAAAAAAATAAGGATCAGAATAGGTTCTGTGAGCCACTGTCTGAGATAGGATTCCCTATAAGGTGGACTTTCAATGTCACTAACATTTTTCAAGTTTTGATTTATTTATTTTTTTATTTCAAAACACAATGGTTTTAATCTCTTGGAAAATTCTATTTTGTACATCTTGTATTTACAAGTGATCAGCTATATGTGTTTTTAGAAAGTCAGTATATTCTACAGTATGTGAGAACAGTAAATGCTAAGAGGAATGAATCATCAGATCAGATCCCTAACCCATCTAAATTATGATGATCCCTATAAACCAGACTATATTCATTACAGGTCTTCTCTCGAGTATATTCTTACCACACTTACCTAAGGAAATGAAGGTTATGCAGCTGTGCTGTCTCTGCAGCTCTACATAAATTTATCTGCCTGCCAATTCTTCCTCACTGATAATTTCTAAATGGCCAGTTTGAACCAAGTTTGTCAGTAGGGTAGAGATATGAAGTTTCCAAAATTTTCTTCCAGATCTGTTCTGAGGAACAGGACAATGATACTCATATCATCCCTACTGAGGAAAAAGCAGGGAGATGCCAAGCTTTTAGCTGCTCTGTGGCCAAGACTTGTATGTCAGCCTACACTCAATTCCAGACCACACACAACATCCAGTGTATTTGGCCATCGCTGTGCAAGCAAAAAACATAGATAAGAGGACATGGAAAGAAGACAATATTTTTTTCAAATAAGGCTAAAAGACATGGAATGGAGCAGGAGGTAGGTTACTGGGAAGAAACTGGGAACATGGGAAAAGGGCTGGATTTATTGCAGTGGTACTGTGGAAAGAACACAGGATACAAAACGAAATCTTCAGTACTGAAAAAAGTTCAAAAACAAAACTTCATCTTCTCTATTTATGGAGCTACTTCTTTTTGACAAAAAAAACTTTGTCATCAATGAAATGAAAGGGAAAGCATACGCAGAAAAATCTACATAAGTTAGCTCGTCATTAAAATCTGTTAAATCGGTTTTAAAGATCGTATCATTCAGTGATATACCAGCTGACATTGACATGCATTTACATCTACTTTAATAAACAGTGCAGAAATATAATAAACAAATAAAAAAAAAAAGAAGTTAAGATTATGACCACATCTGAGGCATTTTGAAGTGTCATAAAAAGCATAAAGAGCAGTCACCATGCCTCAGTTATAAGACATAGGTACATACAAAGAGACTGTTTTCTAATGACACACAAGACAGCAGTATAATATTTTGATTTTAAATTCCAGTTCGGCACTGTATGAAAATAGGGTTCCTCTCTCTAAACTGAGGAACACTGTAGGAAATATAGAGATTAGAAATTTATACAAGCAACAAAACATGAAGAAATTGTAAACCTACACTAGAGACAAGAATTATTTTAACACTTCATTCTCTTTTTCAAGTTTACTCTACTCTATCCTATTATATTCTATTTTTTGGCTAGATGTTTGGATGACAGAGATCTATGCAAGTTACACACCAGACTCTGTAGCAATACTGCAATGGATAAATGAATGAACTAAAGCCTTAGGCTGAATTATATTCATCCAAATTTAGCATTTACACCACTAAAAGGTAGTAATAGGGGATACTGTCATTCAGTGAAAAAGACAGGAATCTCAAGAATATGATTCATTCCCAACAAAGAAATTGAGATACTCATCAGATGCTCATCACCCCCTGCAAGTGCTTCTCACTGAAATTCTCGCTTTATTCACTAATTATTATTGATTCTGATGTGTTACATGCCTAATCTTTACTAATTATCAAGAATTAGGATTGTAAATTTAGAATCTCAGAGTAAGTTATGCTAGTTGCTGCACAGGTGAAATGAGGGGAAAGGAAACTTCCTCTGTTATATTCATAGGGATCTTGATACTGGGATATATATATTCAAGTGCACAGACACATACAAAGATGTTAAATGTTTCATAAAAGTAATTGGATACACAGATTTTTAAACGACATAGGCAGACAGTAACAGCTACTGAAATTAAATAATATACATGATATTTATTCAGTAGAAGACTAATGGGGGGTGTGTGTGGGGAAGTGAAAGTAAACGTAATTAGAATTAACAAATTTTCCAGTATCTGTAAGGAGAGGTATTGTACCTATCCTGGATATCTGATGAAGGGCTTTATATTTCAAAAGTTTAGGCATTTTCTATCTATATTACTGGTCGAGTAATATATTATTATCTATATTACTGGTCGAGTAAAAATAGTTCCTCTGCCTACAAACTTAGACTTTCTTATTTTCAAGTTTTGAAAAAAAACACATTGAAATCTAGTCTTAGAAAAGATAAAAGTTACAGATGAAGAACTTATTTCCATATTTGCATATAAGTTTCAGCCCCTATTCACACCAAAGTCAGATCACGAGGGCTACTATCATAAGTTCATGAGCTTTTTCTACGAAAGTACTTCAGAAGAGGTAGCATAACCTGTACACATTATTCATGGTCTGGGTGCAATTTGGACTGTGACACTAAGCAAAACCTTTTATGAAAAAGACAAAAAAAATAAACAGAACTACATGTACACTGATATGCTTATCTGTTCCGAATCTGACAGCGCAGCAAAACTCAACTGAAAAGTCTATAATTAGAAAAGAAATAGCAATACAATTTGGTCATTGATTGTCTTCTACGGTTGACAAATCTGGAATCACATTTGGCAAAATTACTGAGACTGTTCACATCTTAGCAGACTACTTCAAAGTTTTTTAAAACAGTCATTTTAAATTTTGGATATTGGATATAGAAGTTCTTAAAGCCTGACTGAAAATTATTTCAGATAAATAATCAGTTCTATAATTCAAATTGGGATTGCTCATGAAGATCATTGCTGTGGAAAAGAAAAAGAAAAAAAAAATACAATTTAAAATTCACTCCAGTCATAAACTGAAGAATAAAAATCTAGGATAGAATATATTTTGACCAGTTTGGTAATGCAAAGCATTACCAAAATTGCATTCTCTGAAGCACCTTTAAACTTGAGAAATTTCAGACGCATGCTATTTGAATTGACAGTAAATGCGGTCATAGGCTGAAAATGGTGCTAAAGAGAATCAGAGGAGATGAGATCCATGGTTAGTTTAATTTTGTTCATAGGAACAGAACATGTCGAAAGAGACTGTAGAAGAGGAGAGGAAAAAAAAAAGAAAAAAGAGTGTTATCAGCTCCATTTCAGACCTGGCACAGTTCTTTCTATAAAAAAGAAGCACAATCCTGAGGCAATATATTAAACCACTGTTAACAAAAGGATCAAAGGAGTTAGTGAAATTAACAAATACTGCAGAGCCACCCTGAGTTGGGGCAATGGCACTTGAATTAATAAATTAAAACATTTAAATATTTCTTTATCAAATGAAAGACTGGGTCAGTATGTAGGAAGGTCCAGCAGAGGTCACAGTTTTTGTCCATCGGTGCTTAGAATGGCCAGTAATGTGCCTCCACGGAGAACCAAGCGTGCAGGATAGAACAAGTTGTCTGTGATGAATCCGCAGTTCTTTAATACTTTAAATTCCTAGGGAACACAAAACTGTTTATAATTTTATAAGATTTCTTTTGTAAATACCTAATAATTTTAAAGTATATTGGTAGTTCCATTTTTTGCTTTTTTTTTGTCAATTTGTTAGACATATTTGAAAACACATCCTTTTGACGTCTGCCAAATATCCTGTGAGAAAACTGTTTACTTCCAACCTCATAGTTTCTCCTTTTTACTCTTTGCTTTGCTTGGTTTTCCAGGTAAATTGAAAGATGATCTTGACCTGATGATCTTGAAGGTCTTTTCCAACCTTAATGATTCTATGATTCTATGATTTCAATTAATTCAAAATTCTTCTTTATGAAATCTTCACAATGCTATACAAAATCAGCCTAATATTCCATTTTCAGAACAACTTTAGGAATTTTGCTATTTACATAGTATAGAGGATTGGTGGATTTATTTTATTAAAATATGTAGACTTGCCCTACAGTCTATGCCTCATGTTCTCTGATTTATTTCTATTACAAATGCTCAGTGGACTGCCCAGGCAAGTAGGAATTAAAAGATTAAGATGTTTGGCCAAAAATAATCTAGATGTTTGGAGATTCTGCAGTAGAAAGATTACTAGCTGGCTACTTTTTTGTATCTCCTTTAGAGCTAGCTGCTATCCAACAACTTCACCGCCAACGTGCTGGGTGCTTTAGTGTATTTCCTTGTTTTGTTCGATACAAGAGTAATCATGAAGGAGGCATATATTTTCTGTTGGGCATTCTATTAAACAAGGGGAGACAGAAGGATGTAAAGAATTTTTCCTGATTTTCTGAGAGGAAGGATTTAACTCTCCCTGTAGAGTCTAGTGCTTGTGGTGATGGGTAGTGGTTGTCTTAGGAAATCTGGGATACTTTTACAGTGCGTAAGAGAATGGAAAAAAATATTTTAAAGATGACTTGCACAATTCACATCCTAAATCAGCTGTCCAAAAAGGTAAATATTTTGACTTAATAGTCACCAGGCAGTAGAAGAATGCTGTTGCATGTTCTTGAGAACCTCACTTTAAATAATTTATTTTCATTGTTCCAGAGTGCAGGAAGGGGCAAGAGAGGAAGAAATTACAAAGAAATACTGTCATGCTGTGACAGCTGGATATCTCTGTTGGAGCTAGGGCATCCCAATGGAAGAAACAATGAAGACCTTATGCTAGAGGATATTTATCTCCTACATTACCTATACGCTTCCAATCTGAAAGTTTAGATGAATTCCTGTATACTTGGAGAAAATAATATTTCAGCATGAATCGGAATGAGTTTCTTCTATTTGCACCTGATAAAGAATTTGAAATAATGAAACAATGAAGGTTCAGGATAAAGTAGATGTCCTGCTATACAAGATACTTACTGTAGCAATTGTTCTGTCATTTGCAGTGTTACCTCTGCTGACTGCCCTGTGGTTTGCTGGAAGGAGTCTAAAGAATTGTTTCAATCCTATGGGATCCTAGCAGGCACCATCACTCCAATACAAATAAAAATGATTGTATATAACTTGGGTCCTGCCTAATTGTGAGATCAGTCCTAGATCATTCTGTCATTAAGTGAATGAAGAATGTTGGATAGGAGCCTTCCTGGTATGAATTATATGGTCTACCAACACTAAAATCATGATGTAAGCTTCCAGAGTTTGGAACCTATTATGTACTTAGTCTTAAAAAGACTGAGTCTTACCTTCCAAGCTAATTCACAAAGAAAAAGTTTGCTTTGTTGGGTCATTTTAGTGAACATAATATCAAAAAGACAATATTGTAGAAAGTTAAAGATTTCATTTGTATTTTTGCTATCTATTACAAAGGCACAATGAAAACACTTTTTCTCTATCTTGAAAATTTCAAGAATATTCGAGTTCATATTAGACAATGTTTTTAGTTTTAAATATTTTAATTAAGGAATAATTAAAAAAAAAAACTTTTAATGGGAATGACCAGTCAAAACTGGTATTTGCGTAGTATGTTTACCCCTATGGCACTAATGATTACAAGTGTACAGATTTTTAGTTTCACATGGCATTATATATGCAATAATATCTGCTTCCTTAGTCTCTGTAGAGGCATTTGGAATGCTTACACACACACAAATAATCTCTGCATTATAGATAGAATGATAAACATCTTTCTAAAGGAAAATTCTTAACATCATTCTTCTTAAAATGCGTTCATGTTCAAAAGCTAAATGGAATTTCTCCATAACTATGCATGAAAATAATTTCTGAATACAGGATTACATTCAACGTCATTGTGCCTTTGTGGCCTTATTATATTGGAAGAGTTGGATCCAAAATTGTAAGTACAGGTTTATGGATTCTGGTTCACAGTCTTAGTGGCACTTGTACTAAAGTCACAATTGTAATCTGGAACACTGATAGTAGGGCAAACCTCTGCAAATGTGTTTAACTATTTGCCATCTCAGTTTAAAAATAATGTTTTGACAGAAAGTATTTTTAAATGTCCTAAACTTAAAGTTCCCATAACTAGAGGGTAGGTACACAGTAAATATACTTACAAAGTAAAAAAAAAAATGAGTTAATACTTGCAAATCACCCAAAACAACTGGCATACATTTACTTGAAGAATATAATCATTAACAGTTTAATAGACCCTATCTAATAGTTTCATAAAAACAGTGTTTTCTTCAACAATGTTTTAAAATAATACAGCTTCAGTGTTTACTGAGTTCTGAATTAGTAAATGAGTTAAAGACTTGCATTTGAAATGATCTCTAAGCAAAATATGATACGTAGCACTTTAAAAAACATACTACAGTCAGAGTTAGAAGAATATTAAGCACATGGTCTTGAAGATACAAAGCCCATGAAAGAGACACTAAAAGCTTTCAAGTGGTCTGGTATTTCACATTTCTAATATTTTACACTATAACTTTGCTTCTACACTTAGTGCCATCTTTAACTGTAGTATGATCTTTAACAATATAGGTGACTAATATTTAGTACCTCCTTGCAGTTACTCTTTTTTAATTAGCTATCTAACTGCCTTTCTGGAATGAAGCTGATTTTTTTTTCTTACCTTTAGGTGCCACTTGTAGAAACTGCTTATGAAATGTATTAAGTTGTGAAATAGTTAGAGTACCACTTTCAGAGGTCTCTACTTGTGGAACATGTGGTGAAGGAACAGGATCAGGAATCACTTTTACATCACTGCTGAGGAAGAAATCTGTTTCTTCTAAAGTCATTTCATACTGGATTTTGCTAGAACACTCAATGTGGTGTCGTCCTATCTCAATGAGCTTTTCAACACTGTGAAAATGTAAATGCAGGAAACAGTAAGTACTTTTTAATAGAGAATGTTAATATCAAGTTCAAATTTTAATGTGTTTACACTCTGGGAGCTTTCCTGAAGAAAGAATTACAAATCCTCTTTATAAATTCTGTACTCAGCAAAATCATTATGAAGTGTACTCCTACTCTGGCAGCAAGACATTTTATTACTGTGGTAAGAAATTTAGGCAGATCTAAGCCACATAAGAGACCTGATGGAAAAATATGAAAGGATGAAACTTTATTTATTCCATAAATTTTATAGGAGAGATACACATTCCATTTGTAATCATCCTTTTGGTTATTCTCAATGCCTCATCCCCTACTCTGCCCCTAGATTGTAGATCAAAAAACACTTTCTAGAGTAGCATTCTGCAGAGATACATGAACTGCTGTTCCAAGTCTGATGAGCATGACTTATACTTTTTAACAGGTATAGGCACCGGATTGGCCTGGGGTCTCAGGATTATGCTTGCATCCATTCAAAGGACATGATATTCTGTAAATAACGTGTTTTGGAAGACATTGTTGTCAGGAGGGCCAATAAAACTAGCAGGTAGAGCTCAGCCTCTTTGAGCTATTGCCTGTTAGAGCCTTCACATATTACATTCTTGGGTGTGCACTGACATGAACCAACCAGGACTGCCCCAAGTATGCTTTGAAATTTAGCACAGGCCAGAAATATTTTCCATAAGGCAATGTGACATCTTTCTTCTGGAAAGTAAAACACTTTAATGATATGGACATAGGCCACTCTATGTCAGGTGGCCTAAGTGTCACATAGTGGTTCCAAGCACATTTTGCTAGAAGAGAAAAATGGCCAAGAAAAAAAAAGACATTGAATTATTTTTTTGATAAATGCTATACATAGTGTTTATAACAGTAGGTGGAGCTTTCCAGTATTTGTATAGTACAGAAACAAAACAAAACAAAACAAAACAAACCTACAATCCAAAGTGACAAAAACCACTGAAATGATATACAGACATCTAGGAAATTGAATATCTGATTGTCTGATGATGCTTATAAATTGCTAAATCTGTAGTCTAGCAAAACAGTAAAACTGATAATTAATTACCTCTACCATTGCCAGCAGAACCTTCTAATTATTGAAGAACCGTGTTATTACCATTCAGTTATTTAAGATAAAATTAAATTTTAGCTCATGAAATGAAATGATTATTTTCTAATACATTTTGCAAATTATTTGCTCTATATAAACAACCACCTTTACCAGCTTAGTCCATTAAAAAAAATAAATGAATCCTGCTCAAAATTGGATATGCATTACCTGGACATTTCTGCTAGGAACCTGGCTCCAAGCCACTTTTCCATGTCTTTATAAGCTTCTTCTGCTTTCACTGTTAGTTCTTCAATATATGCTAACGCTTTTTCTTTTATAAGTTCTAGACGAGATTTTGTGGCTTCTTCTGTTAAAATATTTTTAATAATAATAATAATAATTAATACTTATAAAATTTCAGGAATTTTCACCCTTAAGCTCCTGATGTTTAACACATTAACCTGTACTTAGGCAGCAAAATATTTATTTCTCATGTTCTTAAATTATTAATTTTTCAGAATCACCCTTATAGCACCATTTATTTTACAAAACTGTGTATTCTATAAGCATCAGAATTCACAGGGTAACAAATATCTTAATAAAGCTAATGCAGAGGTGCAGGGGATGTTTAAGTACACAGTGACATCAAACTAAATTAACACTATATAGCAAACAGACCTAGAAGCGTAACAATGCAAGTGTAACATGTTATAGATAAATATTAAAGAAAACATTTCTAAAACATCATCTATGTTAATCATGACAAAGGTTTGCTTTTCTTTTCCTAACTTCCACTTCTTCAAAATTAACTTCATTGGTTTTGCTCCAACCTTCCTACATATGACTATTTTATACCCTAAAACTCAGCTTTCATTTGGTTAGTGACCACTAGGAAAGTAATTAATCTCTACCAAAATTATGCATAGAGTATCCAAATTAAACTTTTAAAAATGCTGGGAATTTCAGAATTCAGAATTTGTTAGTTTTCAGAATAGAAAGAACTGAGAGAGTCTTTCACTGAGAGACTAATACAGAAGAAAGGTTCTGAAAAGACAAGATGTGAGAACAATGTCCAAGGTGAAAAGGATATCAACTGGATGAAGAGACAGGTAAGGTAATGTGTTGACAGAGACATGAAACAGACACTGACAGTTTTTAAAAGCCTTAGAAAAGAAGAATGAGAGAAGAGTAGCTAGAGATTATTCTCAATCTTGAACATAAGCAAATTCAGTGTTCAGCTTGATTTTTTCTTTATATTTAACCTTCTTTGAGACAGAATCTTTCAAATAAGTAATATTATATAGTAATTGGCATAGTGACTTCAAAGTTAAAGAATGTAAAATTATTTATATTATAATTCTTACTCTATGTACTACTAAGCTTTCAAAATACTTAGGTTTGGGGCTAAAACTTTCTTTAGGCAGCTAGTGTAGAAAGATGAACTGTGAAAAGTATGAGACAGGTCCTTTTAATGTTATTTCTCAGTCACAGTAGAATGCAATACTGAGCACTTCCTATATTAAGCAAGAAAGAGTTGATCAAAATTTTACACCTAGCATCGATTTGGGTCTCATAGAAAGGTTATTTGATTTGAGGGCAAAGACATGGAAGTTCTAAGCAACTGAGAGTATCTTAAAGGAAAGTGGTAGATGTACAGACATTTGGTCTGGTGTGGAGCTAGAGAAGCCTTGTGAATCTGTGTTTTCTTTATTAACTGCTGTTTGCCCTCTAGTTTTCATAATTACTACGCAAAAGTTAGCCCAGCCAAGGAAATACATGATGGGTTAGCTAACTGCTGCTGAACAGAATGTGTAACAGATAAACTCTACCTATTCTTTAGTGAGAATGAGTTCTTTTTATTCTACTCAAAACCCATCTTCAAAGAAAAAAAAAATCAACTCATTTTCAGTTTGGAACTTCTGTTTTTCAGACATCCACTTTTTGTTGAAAGTGACCAATTGGCTTGGAAGTTATTGGGCAGAACAAAGAGACAGAAAACTGAGTCATACATGGGTTTTGGAAGGGTCTGTTTAGTAGGGGCTTTGGAAGAAAAAGCAAATATGTGTCTCTCTGCTTAAATCCTGCACAGCTTGAGGAAGAGGAAATGAGAGAAGAGCATCAATGAAATATGTAATTACCAAAAAATTCTTCCACAGATCAAAACAATTCAAATACTGAACTCAGTTGAATACTGAAGAGTGGCCCATCCCAAACTTATCCTTTCATGAAGAATACTTGCTTAGTTGTGGAAATGACATGACATGACATGACATGACATGACATGACATGACATGACATGACATGACAAGAAATGAAATGAAATGAAATGAAATGAAATGAAATGAAATGAAATTAAATTAAAGAAAAACATTTCTATCTTGGTATATCTATCACAAAATTCCCTGATGACTACCACTCTAAAAAATGTCCTAATTTCTTCAGACACTATTTTCTCTACTTTACTTTACTTACGCATCCATCTTCCCCCAAAGAGCTTCTCGTTAGTTTTGACTGTTACATTACCTAAATTAGGAATAATGATCACCACCAAATGTAAGTAGCCAAACAGTAACATACCCTCATGTTTCAGGGCAGCAAAATATTCTTGCTGTATTTTAAGTGTCAGTTCTTGCTTCTTTAATTCTTCAGAGGTTAAAGGAACTGGACTGACTTCGACCACAGGTACGGTAGAAGGAAGTCCTGCAGAAAAATAGTCCCCCTCACAGTCTTTGGACTTTGATGGTAATTGTGTGTGTCGCATTTTTTGAAATGAAAAATGGCACTTTCCACCTCACTTGGTATGACCATTTATGAGCACGCAAATGTGTTTACACAGTTGTCTTATGTCAACAAAACAGCTAGTTTTCTTCAAATGTGATTTACATCTGCAAGACATGCTAAGATTAACACTGAATAAAAATAGTCCAACATATACATCTGTATTAAAATTGGTTAAATAACATTCCAAAATGTATTTCTGAATGGAAAATCATGACTAAATAGATCCGCCTCCGTTGTGATCCTGGAAAGTCAAAATGGCCTCTTTGACCTTAAAATCTACCAATTTATAACAATCTGTACAAAAATACACCTCTTTTAAAAGATAGCTGTTCCTGCTGCAGCAAAATCAAGTTTAGCATTCTGTGAGCTACCTTTGCATCTTGTTTTAGCTTACCCAGCTGTGAACAGATATTGTAAACATGGTATTTTGTCATGCATAAAATTATTTCTGCATACATAACACCTTGACTATTATTCAAAAATATTAATCTTTGTAACTGCTTTATCCTAGAAGAAAAGCAGATGAAGCTGTTAGAGAAAATTACAATAGCATCTGCATGATACATAAGGTAAACATAAAGCAAACAGTCAAATCTTGAAGTGATAAAATTACATGCGATAAATTGCAACGCTCAGTTACTAGCCTGTAGTTCTAACTACGGGAATTCTTATGTTACAGGAGCACTACAGTAACTGTTTTCATAATAAACAATAAAACAAGCATCAGTTGAGATTTTATTTTGTATCATGAGGAGTTCACAGCTGAGTTGTAGTCACACATCTATAACTTCCTATTTTTATGACTTCAGGTAAGTCATCTAGTACCAGATCTGAAAAAAAAATATTTCCAAGAAGCAATTCACAAAAGCCTAACATAGCCACTTAGCATACAATAGCTGATAGCTGCTGATTTCCTATCACAAAGCTTTTTTAGAAAACTAAACATCTACGAAATTCTTGGCTGGATTGAGGAGCTAAGTACATAGCTAAATCTCCCTGGAGCTCACAGATTCACTTAGTATTTGCAAGGCTATACTTGTTCAATGTACTATAAGCACAACTCAACCAGAGAGGCAGGACTGAGTACATTGCAAATAAAATGGCTGTCAAAGAAAAAATGCTACCTGCCTTATGCAAAATAACTCTGCAGTTACAGCTTTCTCACAGGAAATTGAACACCTGAATTTCAAGTTACCCCAACACATGGAGGGCTCAAGCCCCTCTCTTAATATGCAGAATGTCTTAACAAAAGACACAAGATTCATACTACTAAACTGACTTCTTGCATAAGCTATGACTTTTGCAGAAAGTTGTGGCAGTTACTTAAACCACTACCTGCTCAAGGAAGTATTTATGAAAAAATGTATAAACAGCACTGAATGCCAGGAGTCTTCCCAGCAGACTGTTAGATAATTACTAAGCTAAAGACATAGAGTCTTCTAGGTCTTTTTGTCTTGTGCAAGTAAAGTTTGTATTCTCACGTGCACAGTGAAAAATAAGAGGGTAGGACAGACTCTTGCTAGGCCTATGTGCAAGATCTACCTCAACAGAAGTCTGCTCTTTTTTAGGACTATAAATACTATTAGATTTTATTTTCTTCACACCATCTTTAAGTTATATTTTAAAATGATGGACCTTGGGAGATCTAAATTACTGTAATTACTAATGAATTCATTCAGAAATATCTTCAGATATTGGCTAATGTATTGATTTTGTTCTTTTTTTTTTTAATGTTTGAAACATTTTAGCTTGACTGGAAAGTATGAAGAATTCAATGGGAGTTTATTTAAGTTGATAGTTCTAATTCCCTAATTCCACAACAGCACATGGATAAAAATTAATATTTACTTTTTATTTTGAATATCGATCCATATATAATAATAACAATAACACATAAGATTAAATATACCCAACTGTCATTCAACACCCTCTGCATTCCTTTATCATCATCAGCTTTTCACATATTTGACATTTAAAAAGAGAAATTAAATATTAACTAAATACCTTGGTTTATCCCTTTCCATATTACTGTCACATTTACATTTCAGTAATTTCAAGCACTTCTAAAACAAAGTCTGCATTTCAAATACCTGTCTTTTTAGTAGGTGATTTGGGAGAAAGCTTTTTGGTATCTTTGGCATCCTTTCCAGTAGCTTTGCCTGACATTGTCTGAAAAGACTTCAGATCTTCTTTCAAATCTAGCTGCTGTTCTTCTTCTTCCTCCATTTCCTTTGACTTCATTTCAGCTGTTACCTTTACATCATATTCACACACACAGTCAAGTAAATGGTATCAGTACTATGTAATTATTGTTTTAAATAGCCTATATTTACTGCAAGTAGTTGCTAAGACATACACACTTAAATAAAAGAGATATTTAAAGTAATAAATAATCAGAATGTAATCAATGTATCAAAAATAAAATTGTACAGCAAAAGTGTAAGACAAAGATGGTAGTTTTAATTCCTGTAATCCACTCTCTATCTATCACGGGGAAAAATTGTGAAATCTGAGTCAGATGTGAAATGTAAGACCGTACACAAGCAACACTACAGTTACACTGTAAGGCTGCAGAATTTCAATTGTTTTTAAATGATCATTATGAAAAAAAAAAAAAAAAAGAAGAACAACCTAATTTACTTTTAGCTATATATAAAAAAGGATGTAACCATGGTTTTTGAAGTTTTTAAAGTTTTGAACAAAACTTGTATCCCAGGACTAGACATCCTTCTTCTCATAGTTCTATTGAAGAATTAGGGGAGAGTTTATCATGGAAGAAATAGATATATAGATCCAACATTCAAGTATTTCTCTCTGTACTGGAATGAAAGAGTCAGTTGCAAATATGGAGGTGCTGCAGATCTGATAATACACGGATCCCAACACTTACATCATAGAAATGCAAATGTATTCAATGGAAATATCAGCAGGGGAGTAACACACAAGAAACTGATACACAGTGTGAAGGCTGTGTGTCCAGGCTACATACTGAATGGGAATCCTTGACTGTCCTTTCCAGAAATCTTTAAGTAAACAAAACATTCCTTACCATATCTGATACTGCTGTTACTGCTGTTTGCCATGTATCAGAAATAAGATTTTCATCTTTGCCAAAAGCGGCTGCTACATTTTCAGAAGAATTCTCATCCTTAACACTCTTCAGTAGAGTTCCCCTGTTTTTTAACTTGGCAGTATTTGTTTCCGGTAAAGGCAGTTTAGAAGAAACTAGAGGAATCCTGAAAAATAAAATATAAGGCATAAACCACTTCCCCTTTGTAAAGAGATACTTTATAACTATTTTGGAGAATATGTTAAGAGAATGAGAATGTTATTTTCAAAAATTATCACAGCAACAGAAAAAGGATGAACTTTCCTTATGACCATTAGTGGTAAAATGTGTGCATGACAAGAAAATTGGCTAGTTTAACTCTAGAAACCAAGGAATAATAATAGAGGGATAAAACTATGTCAAACGTCTGTGTGATCTAATGACATGGGCTAGAAGCACAGCCTCATTATTCAGATGTTTTCTAAATGAGCTGTAAATATTAAAAAAAATAGGTGTTGACAGCATTTTTGATATTGTGAAATTATTTGATGGTATCCATTACCTTTAATATTGCATTCAATTCTGTGAGTTTTTCTAGGCTGCTTTGGTTTATATTTGTCATTACATGACCCATTTCATTATGTTTGTCTGCGCACATATTAAAACTGTTAATGCTCTATAATAACATTTAAGTTAGTTGCATGAGGATTGTGCTGCAAACTGTCAGCAATGCAGAGGGAAGTAGGAAATATTCCTAGAACAGATTTCTTTCTAAGGCAGCTTTTGAAACATTTTACAATTCAGAGTTGTATTAGTGAAAATGATGTGAAAATGAAATGGTCAATCAAAAATCAGAAATAACTTAAACGGTCAAAATGATTTAAGATTTATCATTTGACTATAACCAGTAGTTTAAAATTCTTATTTCCCAGTCCTTTGAAATACACCCACATTTACTTCCACATTCACCCACAAAGCAATGAATGCCTTATAATTTTTTATATTTGCATGATTTAATAACGCATTTCTACCTTCTTGATTTGTTCTGATCTTCTTTCTGTTCTATATCAATAATATCAAGCAATGGGAGTCTAGTAAAATCTTGACTGTCATCTGTTGGGATTTTTCCTTCCATTGCCCTGTAGTAATCATGAAGAAGTCTCTTTGTATCTTGGAAACGATCCACTTCAACCTCAAGAAGAAAGAACATAAAGACTGAAATTCAAAACAGGACAGAACAAAATTCTGTTACATTTTTAAATACACAATAACAAAAGCGATTCTAAAACATAAGACTTTTAGGGAGAACAACAAACATAACCATATTTGTTTGAATATTTATACTGTATTTAACGCATATTTCCACTTGCATCAACAATGTCTTTGAAATTTACATTCTTAATTTTCACACAAGAATTTCTAAGGATGATAAAAATCATAGTTGTTAGAATAGGAAAAATATTTCCAATAGGCAATGTTTGATACATTAAATTTAATTATATTTTCATGTGTACGTATTCCTGTGCTAGCAAGCATCCCAGCACCAACAACAGCGATCACTTTGGTCAAAATAATTAAAATCCTTAATAACATAAAATGAGTTAAGTGATGGAGAAAACAATTTATAAGCCACACAGTTTCTCCTAGACAATGAAATCAACAGACTTTACACACCTAAATACCTTAAAGGTTTTTTTCTGTGAATCTTCTCAGGAGAAATCAAGATTCAAAAAACATTTAACACCTGTCATGTTTTGATTTATTGATACAGAACGGTGTTAGTTTTTAACTGACAAAATTCATGGGAAAATGCACAAAACCACATTCACAAAACAAAGAATAAAACCTTTGCGGTGTAAAACAGCCCTTATCCATAAGTTAAGGAAAAAATATATTATGACAGTGCACACAAAGAAGGGTGGAAAGAAACCTGATGTAACCTTCCTAAGGTTAAGACTTTGTTAAACGGAATTTATACAAATCTGTATGTTTATACAGTAACAAAGCCACCTGGAGAATATATGTAACTTCCCACAGAAAAAGCCGCAAAAGGAGAACTCAAGACCAACACAGTCTATTTTTGGCTGTTTCTCAAACCAAGCCATAACTTAAAGATTTAGTTATTATATTTTTATTTTTGTAGTTGTAACATTGATAATTCATTTAATTTGGGGAGTATATGTAATATGGGAAAATAATATTTGGGAAAATGAATAAGGATAATAAATAAGGAAAGTATAAATGATTTTTTTTAAGGGAAAAACATAAATATTACATATTGTTAATATATTTTTCATTTTAAGTGTCTATTCTGCATATCCACAGAAGACATATCAAAGTAGATAGCAAATCTCTTCTGGACTGCATCTTACGTGTCAATGAAACTCTGCTAAAGAGAATTAAGCTTGCAAGCTTATACATGAATATTAAAATAGAAAAAGATAAGATTTAAGCTCAGCGATATCATTTTAATTTGGCTTCCTTGTGTGTATTATTTAAAATACAGAATTTAAATACACAATAATATAAATACCCTAATTAGAGGAAGAACGCTGTTCAGTTAGTCAGCAGGTATTTGATACTTAGATCTCTTAATTTAGTCAATGGCCTTAGTCTTTATTTGTGGCATTATTTAGGCTCTTTGAAAATAGGGTTAATAATTTCCCTACTATAGCAACTGAATTTACTTAGATTGCCACAACATTCATGTAAGATAAGAGAGTGGTTCCCTTGTTTAATAAGCCTGTAAAAATAAAACAGAGTTAAGGGTCAGGGAGCCCAACCAAAAGTGCTTCATCCTGACTTTTCAACTAAATTAGCATAACATGGCATGTGTTTAAAGTACTTATTTCCCCACCTTCTTTAATGCTGCCAAAACTTTTAAAGCAAGGTCACTCAGTTTACAGAAATGCCATTCCATTCCATTCCATTCCATTCCATTCCATTTCAGCCCTAAACCCAATTTATCCACCTAAGAATGGCAGTCACAGGAAAATAAATCTTACTTTACTTCAGGAACTGAAGTAATTCACAGTCTCACTGAATGAGAAGAAAGGCATACTGTTGGGAAGGGAAGAGCCACCTAAATGAATATGGTCTTGTGAAAACTGTAAAGTTAGACGTGTGAAAGCTGTGCCACATTTAAATGGATTTTCTCAAGAATAACAAAAAACATCACTTTCTCAAAAACATTCCTCACAACTATATATATTTTTTTAAGACAAGGTAAAATTTCAAGCCACACTGGTGAAGTTACAACTGAAATAATTTCTTGATATGGGAAACACAAGACAACCTTAGCAGTAAGTGTGTCTACAACCACAGTGAATTATGTAATTTGTAAATAAAAAGCTGATATTACTACAATCACTCCAGTATAATCAGTTTTGACATTTCTGTTACAAAACTCAGATGATTCAGTGGACTGATAAAACTGCAAAAGTAGCACTGTGCGTTACAGATTGAAAGTTCATGGTGTTGGACAATAACAATGGTGTTTTTCTTAAACTTTTCTGCTTGCAAAATGGGTAAGCATATGGATTGTCATCCACTTCTAATCTCTAACATTCTAGATAAAATCAGAAGAGGCATGAACATTTGCTTATCTTATTCTCGATCCCTCATTTATTCAAAGCCAAACATGAAATTCTTCTGAGGCTTACTGTCTTCCAAATCTAATTAATTGTCTACTTGCATTGCAAACTCTATAGTAGAGTCTATATCATACCTGCATAAGTGAAAAAAAATGGTTTATTGCGAGCCCCTTATGATCCAGTAACCAGCCGTCATTCATGATATCAGTACGTTCCTGCTCTGCTTCTTCCCTTCTTTTATCACAGATATCCCAGAGAAGATCTCTTAAGTCCTAAAACACAAAATAAAATATGAGAAATAACTATGAAATAAAACACACATACATTTTTATTTATTATTAAAAACTATATTTTTGCCTGTGCACAAGGCATCTTCCTCTTAATTTTTTTTTTTAAATTTTTATTACAGTCAAAGCCTGGTCCAAGAGTTATGTGCTTATAGAGAGCTGACAGAAAGTAGTTTTACAAGTGTACCAAACAGAAGAATCCAGAGGTATAAGATTAATGCATAGGACAGTACTTGCTGCCTTGCTTTCACCAAGCAAAGACCTATCTAAGCCAGACAAAGAGTTTAGAACATGAATAGCTAAGCTCCTAACAGTACCAGCAACTTTCCACTTGAATGCTTTGCAATATAAATATAAGGAGAATTCTAAGCGGATGTGCAATATGAATGATCCTGAGAAAATCATCTCACTGTTCAAACATTCTGCTATTTGCATAGCTCCATTCTATTCTTGCTTTAACATGGATGGTGCTATGTAACTAAGTAACTAAGTGCTCTTCAACTAGTGACTATATCTAACAGCAGCTATGTAGCTCACTGTCAACACTGAGGACCTAGTAGGCATAAAACATGCATGAAAACCTTCTGTTCCCCACTACCATTTCTGCATGGAAGTGGCATGACAGACCTCTATGGAGTAAGAAGAGACAAGAAAAAGAAGCTGTTAAATGCTGTGGTATGCTCAGGCGAGCCGTTTCTCAGTCTCCAAGCAGTTCTACATCACCTGATTTATCCTGGGAAAAAAGGAAAGCTGTTCCAGACTACTACCCTTACAACAAGGCGGTTAGGCTTCAGGTGATGAGCGATTCAATATTCACCAGCTCTTGGTCTCAGCCTAATCAGTCAAATCCTGTTAGTCCCACTGTATCCAAAAACTTCAGACAAATTCAGCTGTCCTCAGTAGGACAAGAGCCACAGGGAAGCTGCCAAATGAACAGCCCTTGACCTACTTTACACATCAGTGGCATAGATAGAAGGTAGCCAAATTGAATGCTATCACATATTTACGGTTGTTCCGCACTGTAGGATATACACATAAGGAACTGTTACTGAATAAAAAGATATAAGCTTACAAATGACTTGTTTTGTGGATACAAACAACACAAACTAATATTTTGCACAAACTGATGTACAGTTCTTTCCAGTATCTTCCTGCAACACGTAATGAGCAGCATTTTCTTCTTTGTTCTCATGTTATGCAGGTCACAGGTTTGATTTACTGTAAATGGTGACTACAGCTGGAACAGTAGATGGTGAGCTATCTTTTTTCAGGGAGAAGCCAAAAACATGTTTTATGTGTCTTTCTTTTTCTCTCTCACCACTCTTTCTTATTTCAAAGTGAAACAGCTTCTCTCTCCTTCTTTTTTTGTACTCAGGTAGGGGAAAAAAGAAAAATGAATGCATGTGCTAAGTTGTCTCCTATATGGGACAAGAGATGTAGTGGGATCAAGTGACTTACCATATTAGATGATAGCAAAGTCATGAGCGGAAAGTGAGAGAAATTGCTAAAAGACAGTGTAACAGAGATCTTATGCATAGCAATTCTGTTATGAGTTTGGTTGCCAAAGCCTTGGATGTCAGAGCCTTGGATGTCAAAGCCTTTGAGGGATTTTTCACACATAGCAAGATGGGATGTATTTTTCCATTTTCCAGTTGGTATCAGAGAAATGTGGTTTATGTGGTTTCACAACGTGGCAGCTTCCATTGTGGATGGTGTTTCAGAAAGGGTCCAGCTGAGAGGACAGAGTTCAGCAGTATGGGAAAGCGGAAATGTTTAAGGAAAGACATTCCACAGATTCCAGCCCTCTTCATTTCCTCTCTCTCCTTTTCTAGTATCACGGAAGGATGAATGATAGAATTCTCACATTTGTGGAGGTACAATGGGCAAGCTTAAAGGCACAGAGGAAGCACCATCTTCACATTCACCCACAGGTTTGGAATCCACAAGGACTAGAATGGGTAATTTGGAAACAGAATTCCTGGTAGTCATGTATTAACTACAAACAGTCTTACTTATGGTGCTTAGCATTATCACAGTGCCTGAGACTCACTGCCTAAATGTCCAAAAAATATATCACTATCTCATCCTCTTAGCCTAATTTGAAATGGAGAATGTCAAACATGGATCTCTGTTACGAGTGAAAGGTCAAATACTTAAAATTCTAGCTTTCTAAAATATAAGACAGAGGGATTCCAGTCTTTTTTATAATTCCATTTACTGGAAATTAGGAATATGAATGATGATTTTTAAGTCTTCTATTTCATCCTATTGAAATAATGCTATATAAAAGGAGGTTCTATGTTTTTTTCCACTTTAGTGAATTCTTCTATAATTCTACCAATGTTCCCTACAAATAAAAACATGTCTGTCATTTTTTTCTCTTTTCTGGGAGCATTTCCTGACATGATTTCAATGAAAGATTATGCAGAAGTACGTTTCTTCTGAAAGCAATATAGGATAGTGCAGAATTCTGTTTATGTCTGTTCTGAAGTGGGAATCCAATAAATTCAAAGATAGCTCCATTTCCTGCCTATGTTTAAATTGGCTCCGAACTTGTTAGGACCTTTACAGCTACGTATTTCTGTGAAGAAGAGCTCTCAGGAGATGTATGAGAGCAAAGACTTACCTGCGCCAAAACATTTCACAGAAATTCTATGTACTTTGTATGAATCAGCTTTAGCACACATATATTACCATATCTCATATACGGAAAAACTAAATGGCTGACAAGATTTGCCAGAATGTTATAGAAATGACCAAACCTATAAGTAAAATTTCTGAAAAATGTAAAGAAAAAGAAACCAGAGAAATTCTTACTCTAAACTGTACCAGAATACAACAGTATAACTTAAAGAAAGAAGCAAGAGATAAGAAAGGTGTGGCCACAAGCCAGACCAGTTGTGACGTGTCACTTTATGTACAAGAGGAAGTGAAATAGTTTAAGAGGAGTGGTAAGAGGAAAAAAAATGTAAATAATAATATCATTCATGTTACACTAAGGTTGTATACAATCAAACAATACTTTAGGGTATATTATAACTTTTGTCATTTACTTACAGTAACTCTTTGATGTAGTTCTGCTTTTGTTTCCTCATCTTCTCGCAGGTCATCAGCAATTGAATTAAAATCTGATTGCCACTGAGATACAAATTCCTGCTTAAGATCTGGGCGCTTTAAATAATCTTGGAAATTTTTTCTGTAAATTATGGTAAAAAACTATAGTGTTAAAATACAAATAGAATGCCAGATTAAAAATATAAAATATGAATATTAAAGTAGTAGGCTACTTTTTCTACTCACCTAACATCTGCTAAGTAATAAATTATAGAGTGCTGTTCATCCCTTAGGCATCTAAGTATAGCTTTGATGGTATTGACATATGCATTTTCTATGTTTTCCCAGTAAGGTACTAAAAAGTCAGATATCTCCTGTATTTTTAAAAACATCAAAATTAATTGATACATTTATTGGTAATCCACTTAGCTGTATCATTAGCAAATATAAGAAAGATCATTTCATGAAATCACATTACTGATTTCTTTCACTACGTATTTCTTTTGATTTACAACTATTCACAGCTAATTATAAACACTACCAACATATAGGTTATCCTATGCATTTCTTTGGAAAAAAGTGGCCATACTCAAAATGAATGGGAATTACCAGCAAAATACTGCTGATATCTGCTTTTTGATATATTCATAAATTCAGTAAAGAAGGATGAGTAATTAGGTGGTACACAACTGTTCAAACTAGTAAAAATTAAAGGTGACTGTCAAGTGTTGCAAAAGTGACATTTGACTGACTGACTGTCAAAAAATGACAAATGAAGGCCATGACCAGAGGAAACACAACATACTGACTTATGGGCTGTAGCTACTCAGAAAGAGATTTACAGCATATGCAAGCTAACTGCAGTTATAAAGTCAAAACTGGTAAACATTAGGAATGGAATTACAGAACAAAACACAAAGCATCATTATGCACCCCTCAAATCCACATCCTGAATACTGCAAGCAGTCCCAGCTCCCCATCTCAAAAAATTTTTGTTGGAACTACAACAGGCAGACAGAAAGTAGGGCAACGGTCATGACTGAACATATTGAACTGCTTCTGCATGAGGAGAATTAAACATTATGACTGTATTGGAAAAACAATATCTGAGGCAAAATGAAGAAGGGAGATAGGTTACATGGCTCTAATACATAAGTACCTTCAGAGGGTGAATACAGAATTATTTTCATTGTATCTCACAATACAAGAATGTAGAGTCATCAAATGACCCAAGCAGACAACAAGTTTAAAGCAAAGTGACAGAATTTTTTATTTTTATTTTTTTCAGAAAAAGCAGAATTATGCAGGCCATATCATGGAGAACAAAAAGTAAATTGCTTCCAAATAAGCAACTACACATAATGATGGAAGAAAAACCTGCTGAGGGCTACTGAAAACAAAGATGCAGATATAAAGTTATCTCAGGAAATTGCTAAATTTCAGATCTTAATTTCAATACTTCATGCTTTCTTTGCCTCAGCCTTTAGTAGTAAGACCAGTTGTTCTCCTGGTAACCAGCCCCCTGAGCTGGAAGATAAGGATGGGGAGCAGAATGAAGCCTCCATAATCCAAGAGGAAATGGTTAGTAACCTGTTACACCACTTAGATATGCACGGGTACTGAGGGAGCCAGCGGAAGTGCTCACCAAGCCACTTTTAATCATTTATCGGCAGTCCTGGCTGGATAGCCAGATGGCTGGGATGTCCCAGCTGACTGGAGTCTAGCAAATGTGACGCCGATTGACAAGAACGGCCAGAGGGAGGACGTGGTGAACTACAGGCCTGTCAGTCTGTCCTCCGTGCTGGGGAAGGTTACAGAGCGCCGTCACCTTGAGCGCCATCTCGCGGCACATACAGGACAACCAGTACAGGACCAAGCCCGGTCAGCTTTTTGTGAAAAGCAGGTCTTGCTCAACTACCCTCATCTCCTTCTATGACAAGGTGATGCACTTAGTGGATGAGGGAAAGGCTGTGGATTTTGTCTACTGAGACTTTAGTAAAGCTTTTGACACTGTTTTACACAGCATTCTCCTGGAGAAACTGGCTGCTCATGGCTTAGATGGGTGTGTGCTTTGCTGGGTAAAAAACTGGCTGGGTGGCCAGGCCCAAGGAGTCGTGGTGAATGGAGCTAAATCCACCTGGGGGCCAGTCACAAGTGGTGTCCCCCAGGGCTCAGTACTGGGTCCAATTCTCTTCAATACTTTTATCAATGATCTGGATGAGGGGATCGAGTGCACTCTCAGTAAGTTTGCAGATGACACCAAGTTCAGTGGGAGCATTGATGTGCTTAAGGGTAGGAAGGGTCTACAGAGGGATCTCAATAGTCTGGATTGATGGGCCGACACCAACTGTATGAGGTTCAACACAGATAAGTGTTGACAACAACTCTGCTACAGGCTTGGGGAAGAGTGCCTGTAAAGCTGCCTAGCAGAAAAGGACCTGAGGGTATTGGTTGATAGCCAGTTGAATAAGAGCCAGTAGTGTGCTCAGGTAGCCAAGAAGGCTAATAGCATCTACGCTTGTATCAGAAATGGTGTGGCCAACAGGTCTAGGGAAGAGATTGTCCCCCTATACTAGTCTCTGGTGAAGCCAAACCTCGAATACTGTGTTCGGTTTTGGGCCCCTCACTACAAGAAAGACATCAAGGTGCTGGAGCATGTCCAAAGGGCAACAATCAGCTTAAGAAACATTTGAATAAACTGCAAATACAGGATTCCACAGGTACCCACATCTGCTGAGGGAGCTGGCTGATGTCATTGCTAGGCCACTCTCAATTATCTTTGAAAAGTGATGGCGACTGGGGGAGATTCCATAGGACTGGAGGAATGCAAATGTCTCTCCTCTCTTCAAGGAAAGAGTCCAAAGAAGGGCAACAAAGCTGGTGAAGGGCTTAGAGAACAAGTCTAATGATGAGCAGTTGAAGGAACTGGTGTTACTTAGCCTAGAGAAAAGGAGGCACAGGGGAGACCTTATCGCTCTACTACTACCTCCACAAGGGAGGTTGTAGCAGGGTGGGGGTCAGTCTCTTCTCTCAAGCAGCAAGTGATAGGCCTCAAGTTGTGCCAGGGGAAGTTTAGGTTGGATATTTGGAAAAAAATCTTCACTGAAGGGGTTGTGAAGCATTGCAACAGGCTGTTCAGGGAAGTGGTTGAGTCACCAACTCTAGTGGTATTTAAAAGACAAGTGGATGTGGTGTTTAGGGACATGGTTTAGTGGTAGACTTCACAGTGCTACAATAGCAGTTGGACTTGGTGATCTTAGAGGTCTTTTCCAACCTAAATGATTCTATGGTTCTATGAATTAATGTACCTTGGGAAGTGGTTCATCTACATAAATCCATCCATGTGATCCTGGTTCAATTGGTGGTTGTGTCACAGGAATAGGAGGAACCAAATCTTGAGATGTGACTGGTAAAGGCTTTTTTCCTGGTGATTTTTCTTGAGCAGAACCTTGTATTAGAACATAGAATTAGTACCTTCAAATGTATTTTAAGTAAACAAAGATAGACATCTATGCTACTCTGACACGTTGAAAATAATGGAACAGATTCAATATTTCATTGTTTGGTGTTTTTCATAAATATATATACTGATCAAACCAGTGATGCCATAGTTGTTATAACATTCCTTTCCAGTTAGGTTGTGTTTTGCAGGATTGATACTTTTCTAAAACCATCACTGTGAGAGAAACAAGAAGATAAAGATTTTGTGTGATTTTACAAAATATTCTTTACCAGGTAAATCAAGGTCAGCGGTATTGACAATTCTGAGATTCATTATAACTATCATTATTTCAATGATTCCCTGCTTAATTAAAGAACAGTTGTAAGCAATTATGGTTTCCATGTGAGAATGGGGAAAGAAAAATGTGTTGGAAGACACATAAAGACTGTCTTCTAATAATCCTGAAGAAATGAAACTGGTTATTCAAAAGTCTGCCAGTCCTGTTTTATTCGATACACCTTTTCCCTTGGGTATTTTTTTTCCTTTTTTTATTTTTATATGATTCTGTCCTTTGGGGTGATTAAGAGGAAATATGTAATAAGATGCACCAAAAGAGATGTTAATAACACTGCAAGTTATTCATATTTTTAAGCTGCTGCTGCTGTTATGCCACATGGTGAAGATGCTAGCCATAATACTTTAACCAAGAAGTAGGGACTGAATTTAGTAATCCGTTACTTCAGTGAATTTAAATATACCCAACTGACAGTTTGTTTTAAACGTTTTAAAACCTTTTCTCAAATTACCTTTGCAACTATGTGAAATCAGTCCACATCCTCTGAAACAGGATAACAGAAAAATTCAGAGTTCCAGGGCAGTTATCACTAACTCATAAATCTCCAAAGTCTTGCGGGGACAGTGAAAATTGGTAGTGTTTTCATATATTTATATATATTTATCATTAGTATTAATTATAAAGAATTAAGTCTTTTTTAATTAAATGCAAAAAGTAGGAACAAAATAACTTACTTCTATTCTGCTTTTTGGCAATTTCTCCCACTAGAATTTCCTTTACTGCTTCGCACACAAGACTTTCTTCTGTCTCTGCATTGACTTTCACTAGAATATTGTGATGGACTGAAAACCAGTTCTCTAATTTTGGCCATGTGTCTAGAAAGCCTGAAATTCTACAAAAATCATATTAAAATCTTAAAATCTAACTACTGAAATAACTGCAGGAAAAGAAAACATTTTCCCAAAACCAATAAACAAAAGAAATATCACATCTAATCCAATACTAAAGCAAATTCAGCAAACACTTTTTGAAAATATTTAAATTTCTATCCACATCAACCCCTTCATTTTCAGCAACAGAAAATTTTCAAAATCCTACTGTTATCTAGTTATACGTATTTGTTACTCTTTCTTCTCACAATGTAAGCATATGTTTTCTTCTATCACAACTAAAACAATAATAATCAATAATGTAGTAGTCTAAAATAGTAGTATTAAATATTTAGATATAAAACTTGGTGTTCTTGATTTTGCTCTCTATGTAAAATTAAGCATATAATGATTGCATAAAACATACAAAACTAATATATTCTTTATTCCTGTAAAAGTGGAAGATACCATTTCAAAAAGTCTGTAACCCAAACCATTTCACTCAAGGGCAATCACATTATATATGACATTTCTCAGATGTATGTATGCATACATATATATATGTAAGTATATGTATGTATGGTTCATTCAATACATATCTGCAAAAGAAATTCTCCTTGTAAAAATACCTTGGAAAAGCAAAACATATGAACTTTTATCTTCTAGGATTATTTGTATTGTGCCATGAATTCACTAGCTCTTTAAGCTCCACATCAGATAAACTCATAAGTAAAATCTTAACATTAGGCATATCAGTACAATCATGGATCACATATGAGGTTCAGATTAACTACATGCCTAAAAATATGGTTGAAGTAACTTTTTTGTACTTCAAGCAACATACCTATGCAGCACCTGGCCCCTTACTAAGTCAATCTTCTCTTCAAGGATTTCAGCATCTGAATTTTGATTGTTGTCCTCCTGTTCCATTTGAGATGAGTTTAATTTCTGTGCTGTGTGGAAAACAGCATATATGAGCATATGTTGAAAAAGGTACAAGTAGTGATTGGCCCCAAATAAGATAATTATTAAAAGAAAGATTTTAGCTTTCCTTCATTTTACATTTCCTCATCTAAAAACTGGGTGCCAGCTTCCTAAAAGAAAGGAAAGGTCAGAGAGAATTATAGAAATAGATCTGGGTAAGGACCTGGAGTCAGTGCCTTCCCTCCTTTTCTGTTTAAATGCAGTCAGTGATAATGCTAATATTTCCTGATGGATACTTTGCAGTCGTAGAAATCTCCAGGTGTAGAGATGGGAAAAATCTCATGGACAGACTACTTCAGGCTTAACTATTCTTACAGTTAGAAGCTGTTTTCGCAGTCTAATCTGAATCTTCCTTGAAGTAACCACAACAGCAATAGACAGATAAACTATTGCACCTGAAGACACGATATCCTCTTTCTCTGAGTCTTCTCGAGATTAAAAAACACTTTAATGACTAATTTGACACTTTTTTTTTTAACTTTATGATGTTTTTATTGTTCCTATGACTCTTTCTATCAACACATGACATCTTAAGAAATAAATTCTTTTTGGATTCTTGAGACTATATCATGTATTATCAAATTTTCAAAGTGTTTTGGCACACAAGGTCTTAAAATTAACACAAATTTTAAGTGTCTATACATTTATCTTGACTGCATTGTTAGCAAAACCTCTAACAATTTTGCCTCATTCTCATCCTACCTCTCCTTTCTTTTTTTTAACAAAAGTTAAATGCTGTTAAATTCAAGCCAAGTGCTATGAAACTGCTGCAGTAAAAACAATAAAGAAGAATCTCCCTACAATTTGGATAATACAGGATGTATTTGTGAAAAGAACTCATGTTTTGCCAAGATGAATAAGATCAATGAAAAGTATGTGGCTTGGAACTGAAACAGCCCTCAAAAGGCCTTTGATGCCTTTGTCATTTCTGGTCAAAATCACCTACTTACAGGTGTTCACTAACTAACATACGACAAATGCAGTGTTCGATAGGGAATGAATGTTCGCACATGCCAGGGAAAGTTAGCACATCCCTTTGTTTACCTTTTCCTTTGTCTCTTTCCAAATGTGTCTCTTGGAGAAAAATACTATTTACACATACTCATTTGGAATGAGTCATATTTCTGCATTTGACGTAAGTTCTGTTTTTCTCAACTGCTGTTTTATGTGATAGTTAACACTAGCCACTGCACTATATCAGCTCTAGTGAGATTTCAGAACAAATAAAACCAAGAATATACACATGTACTTGCACACTTCTAATGTGCTTTTGACTGAAACACATATAAATGATTCTGTGAGATATAAAGAAATTGTACAATAATGCTATTTCGCTCCAATGAGCACCACGTAAGGGTAGATCTGGTAAATATAAGTTAAATTTATAAAGTCATGTACTTTAGACAAGTAAAAAAAGAACAGCCAAAGTTAGAAGAGGACTTACATATGGAGAGGAAAACTGCCAGGAAATAATAAAAAATATAATTTCATAATTATCAGAAAAAGTAAAAATAATATATAATTTTGTATCCTAATTTCACTAAGCAAATTGCCATTACATTGCAAAGTATTCACAATTTAGTAGTTTCAATATTATAACAATCTTTATATTCCCCTTAAATCAGAATCTGCTTGTCATTTAACTTTGTTAAGTGTAGTTGGAAACTCACACTTCAAGCTAGCCATGCGTTTTAGTACTGTCGTGTCTGAAATATCCAATAACACAGAAACATCAAATGCAGGTAAGGAAACAGGAGGCTTGTTAGGGGCTCTGGGATCTGTAACAAGGGAGAGCTTTCCAGGGTTCATATCTTCTGCTTCTGCTTCATCTGGATCGACCCCTGTATAGGCTTTTTCAAATAGCTTTGCCTGATTAATTGTCATTGGAAATCCATCCAGAATCCACCCCATCTCTGGCGGTGTTTGGCTATGGGCAAATAAAGGATCAGGATTATACGGTGAATTGATAGCATAATATTAACACCTAAAGAACAGCTTGTCCTAGCAGTCTTTCATTCTGAATTCAGTATATGCAATATCCTCATGAACAGAGAATATGACAACTAAATTTGTGAAACAATGGATTTTATACCAGGAAATTACATCAAGTATAGCTAAAAGTGATAAACAAAACAAAACATCTGTCTTGATGAAGTTTTCAAGAACAAATTCTATACAAACTATTATCAGAGATGTAATTTCACTGTTGTCTTGAAGTGCTAACTTTTGCACTAAAGAAATAAATAGCAAAATCTGTTTCATAACATAAAGTACTGATGGGAGTAATACAACTTACATGATATTCATGTGAGAACTTAAGTGCTATTTGCTTATCAGGAGAGTAGAGACAATTTTCTGTCATGTAAGAATGTAAAAAAATAAGTAACTTAACTGCCAAAGTATGAATGTTTGGATTATGTATTTCACATAAAACCTAGAAGAAAAAACACTAGAACATTGTGAATAGTTTCCAACTGATAAACAAAATAGAGACATAAGTTATATTTAATGACTATGTGATAGATATTTTTTTTTACTTGCTGTCAGTGGTGTACAATAATGTCTGCGTAATTTAGGGCTAGATTCTACTGCTTTAATATGAGGATTAACTAACTTCACTAATTAGCTCCACGTTCCCAGCAGAATACTCCAACGTTCCAGTAATGCACTGAATAAAGAGAAATGGCTGACTCTGGATCTACAAACTGGATAATTACACTCTCAATAACTGGGGAAAAAAGCTACACAATTTCATACTTAATAGCTTCCAATAGGATGGCAACTAGTAATTCATCAGGAATACTTTTTCCTTTCTTCAACAATTTCTGTGATGCAGCACCAAGCTGGGCACGTACAGAAAGCTGTGGAAGAGTGCAGTTAAAAGAACATGTAAGACTGAAGTGCTCAGAATGCTCATGACACTGACAGTTAAAAAGAACTATTCTACTTTACATAGATTCTACTTTACATACCTTACTTCTATGTTCTCTATATATTTATTTATCTTTATCTTTATTGTGTTATTTATTAATCTTCATTGTGCTATTAATTTATATTTAATGTTTATTTTATTATCTATGTTTATTATCTATTTAGGAGAAATAGTTTAAACTGATTTAAAAACATCTAATTTAACTGAAATCTCAAACTGAACATCATTACACTCATGAAAATGCCAGACAGAAATGAGGTAGAGAAACAAAGGATATTGAAAGCAGAAAGATAAAAAAATTAAGTGTCCAAGTTATTCTGATTTAACTGTGCAATAATTCTGACTTGTGTCCAAGGTTACTCTCATTTTCTCTGCTCTAAATCCATTGATGATTTCCTTTCTGATAGCTTAAAAGAAGCCTCAAACTGGTTTCCTATAGCAGCATTTAAATTTTTTAGTTCTATAGGAACCTTCCTAGCTTTTGAAGTACTCTTCAGCTCAACCAATAAAGTCAAAGAGATCACTGGAAATTAAGTATTTTTGAACATAAAGAAAAGAAATCTTATCATGGGATGAATTATCTGCTTTGCACCACCAAGATCAGGAATACATTTCTGCTAACTCAAAAATGAATAGGAAGTACCATATCTTACATAAATGTGAGATTAAACAGGGAGGTATTTATGTATAACTCTAGCTGTATGTACAACTCTAACCAACATACGCAGGAATAGATTTTTATAAGATGTCTTTCCAAATTTCATACAGAAAATGCTTGCAGTAAGGTGAACAAATAAGTGCAGAATGATGAAATGGTGTCACCATTCTGTAGTTTAATAAGATTTTAACTAAAGTATCTTTATATAGTAGCAGCTAAAATCAAACTACAAACCTTGGATAGGTCATTCTGACTGTTGTCTGATTCAGTTTCTTGACCAGATGGATCATTTCTGATAGGACAATTACCTAAAATAGGTACATTATAAAGTTTAACGCTTTTACTTCTATAATATTTCTTACTGTAGATAAATAATAAAAGGTATGTGCAATCATCAGAAACATAGGATCATTGAATAATTCAGGTTGGAAGCAACCTCCAGAGGTCACATAGTCCAACCTTGTGGTTAAAGCAGCATCAGCTGAAAAGTCAGACCAGGTTGCTCAGGTTTTTACCCTGTCTCGAAAACATCCAATGATGGAGACTACCTCTCCATACAATCTGTTTCAATGTTTTCACGGAGAAAAGATCTTTTCTTGTGTGTGGTGGAAAAGGGAAGGAAGACGGATATTTACAGATATCTCCACAGCAAAATTAAGACTAGGAAAAATATGAGCCAACTGCTGGAAAAGACTTTCGAAATGCTGAGCCTTCTCTCTCTCAGTCTTTAACAGTAAAACTTGCTTTCAGGAATCCCAGTCCCCTGAGATTAGCAGGAAAGTCTGCAGCAAGGAGGACTTACTTTTGGTGGAGGAGGACCATCTTAAGAAACATTTGAATAAACTGCAAATACAGGATTCCACAGGTTCTGATGGGATGTACCAACACGTGCTGAGGGAGCTGGCTGACGCCATTGCTAGGCCACTCTCAATTATCTTTGAGAGGTGATGGTGACTGGGGGAGATTCCGTAGGACTGGAGGAATGCAAATGTCTCTCCTCTCTTCAAGGAAAGAGTCCAAAGAAGGGCAACAAAGCTGGTGAAGGGCTTAGAGAACAAGTCTAATGATGAGCAGTTGAAGGAACTGGTGTTACTTAGCCTATAGAAAAGGAGGCACAGGGGAGACCTTATCGCTCTCTACTACTGCCTCAAAGGAGGTCATAGCAGGGTGGGGGGGTCTGTCTCTTCTCCCAAGCAACAAGCAATAGGGCAAGAGGAAATGGCCTCAAGTTGTGCCAGGGGAGGTTTAGGTTAGATACTAGGAAAAAAAATCTTCACTGAAGGGGTTGTGAGGCATTGCAACAAGCTGTGCAGGGAAGTGGTTGAGTCACCAACTCTAGTGGTATTTAAAAGACAAGTGGATGTGGTGTTTAGGGACATGGTTTAGTGGTAGACTTTGCAGTGCTATGATAGCAGTTGGACTTGGTGATCTCAGAGGTCTTTTCCAACCTAAATGATTCTATGATTCTATGAAAGCAAGAAGGAAGAATTGATCATGTACAAGCTAGTCAGCCTCACCTCAGTCCCCAGGAACTGATGGAGCAAAATAATCAGGGAAATATTTTCCAAGCACATTAAGGACAAGAATATGATTAGGAGTTAAAACATGCATTCGTGAAGAGGGAATCATGCTTAACCAACCTGACAATAACCTTCTACAGGCTCAGTGGATGAGGGAAGAAGATCAGTGAAGATCAGTGTGTGCTGTTTATCTTGATTTTCAACACCATCTTCCTTAACATCCTCATTGACAAACTGATGAAGTATGGACTAGAGAAGTGGCCAGTAAGGTGGACTGAAAACTGGCTGAACTACAAGGTTGTGATCAGGAACATGAAGTGCAGCTGAGGACCAGTGATTAGTGGTGTAGTCCAAGGGTCAATTCTGAGAACAATACTGTTTAACATCTTCATTAATGACCACATGATGAGAGAGAGTGCACCCTCAGCAAGTCTGCAAGCAACATGAAACTGGAAGGAGTGGTTGATACTGTCCAAGTAACAGAATCCAAGGGCAGAGACTGGGAGGATGAAGTACTGCCCACTGTAGAAGATTGGGTGCAAGACCACCTAAGGAACATGAATGTGTGTAAGTCCGTGGGACTTGATGAAATGAATCCAGGGGTCCTGAGCGAACTGGAGGACAAAGGTGCTAATTCACTGGATTTGATATTTGGACCACTTGTTAGATAAGGAATTGGCTAGTTGGCTGCACTCAAAGAATTGCAGTCAATGTCTCAATGTCCAGGTGGAGAATAGTGATGAGTGGTGTTCCTATGGGGTCAGTACTGGGACTAGTATTTTTTAATATCTTTGTCAGAGTGATTGAGTGCACTCTCATCAAGTCTGCACAAAGACGACACAAAGCTTTGTGGTGCAGTCAACATGCTGGAGGGAAGAGATATCATCCAGAGGGACCTGGACAGGCTGGAGAGGTGAGCCTGTGCAGACCTCATGAAGTTCAGCAAGGCCAAGGGCAAGGTTCTGCATCTGGACTAGAGCAATCCAAAGCACAAACACAGGCTGGGAGGAGAATGCATGGAGAGCAGCTCCAAGGAGAAGAACCTGGGGGTGCTGGTTGATGAGAAGCTCAACATGAGACGGCAATGTGCACTTGCAGCCTAGAAAGTCAACCATATCCCAGGCTGCATCAAAAGAAACATAGCCAGCACATTGAGGGAGGTTTTTGAGAGAGGTGATTCTCCCCCTCTATTCTCCTCTCGTGAGACCCCACCTAGAGTGCTGCTTTCAGATCCCCAACACAAGGACAAGGATGTATTAGTACAAGGAGGGCCATGAAGATGATCAAAGGGCTGGAGAACCTCCTGTATGAAGACAGGCTGAGAGAGATAGGGTTATCTAGCCTAGAGAGAAGAAGGCTCAGGGAGACGTTATAGTGGTCTTCCAGTACTTAAAGGGGACCTTCAGGAAAGCTGGAGAGGGATTCTTTGTCAGGGAGTGGAGTGATAGGACAAGGGGTAATAGTTTTATACTAAAAGATAGTTGGTTTAGATTAGATAGAAGGAAGCAGTCCTTTCCCATGAGGGTGGTGAGGCACTGGAACAGTTTGCCCAGTGAAGCCGTGGATGCCCTATCCCTGGAAGCATTCAGGTTGAACAGGGCTTTGGGAACTTGATCTAGCGAAAAGTATTCCTGCCCATGCCAGGGCAGTTGGAACTAGATGATCTTTAAGGTCCCGTCCAAACTAAACCATTCTATGATTCTGTATCTCAGGTGGTTGTGGTTGCCATTCACAGGGACCTTGATGGGTTGGAGAAAAGGGCTGTCAAAAATCTCATGAAGTTCAGCAAAGGGAAATGCAAAGTCCTGTATATGGGAAGGAAAGTCTCATGCATCAATTTAAACTGGAGGTCAACTGTCTTGAAAGCAGCTGTGCAGAGAAGAGGCCTAGGGGCCCTTGAGGGCAACAAGCTGACTCTGAGCCAGCCATGTGCCCTTGCAGCAAAGAAGGCTGACAGCATCCTGGACTATGTTAAGAAGAATGTTGCCATCAGGATGAACTTGAGCTCTACTCAGCCCTGGTGAGACCGTATCTGGAATGCTGTGTCCAGTTCTGGGCTTCCAAGTACAAGAATGACCTGGATATATTGGAGAAGGTCAAGCAAAATGCCGTAAGAATTATTAAGGTCACAGAATATCTGACATACAAGGAGAGTCTGAGAAAGCTGGGATTGTTCAGCCTGGGGACAGAAGGCCTGAGTGGAATCTTGTCAATGCTCATAAATACCTGATGGGGGGGAAGTAAAGACCAAGCCAGAAACTTCTCAGTGATGCCAAGTAAAAGAACACAAACTGAAACACATGAAATTCCATTTAAACAATAAAATATTAACTCTAAAGGTTATGGAACATTGGAACATGTTGCACAGTGAGGTTGTGGAGTTTCCTTCCTTACTGATGTTCAAAACCCAAATGGACACGGTCATGAACAACCTGCAATAGTGACCCTGCTTTAAGGAGAAACAATGGACTATGTGACTTCCAGAGCTCCCTTCCACCTTCAACCCTCAACACCTTCCTTTGGAAGGTGTTTTTAAGATGAAGCTCTCATCCTGGACTTTGTCTGTGATACATTACAGCTGTGTGATAGCCACATCAGCACTCTCTATTCTATCTCTTTGATTCTGACCCTGATCCATATCCGTGGACTTGAGTTTCTGATTTGACTCAAGACTTACTTCATCAGCAGACTTATCGCCAGACTGAGGTTCACACTGTCTCTGGACCTGGTCCTGACCCGGACTTCAGTCAATATCCTCACTTTTTGTTGGCAAAGTGTTGGCCCTGCCTAACTTATTGTTGTCCTCATCTCCTAGCTCAGCCTCCTTTGTGGAGCAGCCTGAACTTGCTGCTCTCAGACACTACAAATGTGTGGAAACAGTAAATTCATAATGGAAACTACGGTTAAAACTCAGACATGGATAACTGAAAGGCTAACTTCCATTTAAATTTAACAAGATAAGAGTAATAAATTATAATTAAATAATACACACACACACACACACACCTTTGGTTCCATTGATAAATGTTTCTGTTAGAACTTTCAGTAGTGATGATTTTGACATGTTCCTCTGGACCTTGTATCAATTAAGAAAAGAAATGATGAGAAAGGAAACTACATGCTGCAGAAAACCAAACCTCTGAATTGAATATGTCTTGAAGTCTTCTAAGTCAAAACTTAGAACTAAGTCTGAAATGAGTAAGAAGTTGAAACAATATGCTTTTTTCCTTACACGTCACTCTCTTTTCCCTGTGGTACCCAAAACAAAAATTAATAAAAATGCTTACCTCATTTTGTTTCACAGAATTCTCTGCTTCCTGTGAAATTACGCTGTGTTCACATTTCATTTCATTTTTAAGAAAAGCTTGGATGGCCTTCTGAACCAGAGTATCAACAGATAGTACCTGAATATTGCAAACTAATATAAGAAAAAATTAGATAGTTTTACAGTTTGAGCTGAGCATACATAGACACAGACCACTATTGAAATTAAATTAATGATGAGAAGACATGCAAAAGTCTAGTACATGCAAAGCAATGCATAGTTCCTTTTGTTTGGGCTTTTGATGCAAGTTGTTTCCACTGTCTTTGCTCTGTGACCACTATACAGCAAATTGCCACAATCACACAGATGTCTGCTAGTCTCTTCTATAGAAAAAATCCTCAGAGAACTCAAAATCATTTTTAAATTCTCCAGAAATGCAGAAGTAATACTATAACAACACTTTATGAAAGTTCATGTGTTTTTATCTTATTTTGGAAGATAATGAATGAATGACTTACAAGGAACTCCTAGAAAATATGGATGCATGTGAGTTTCAAGGATTAGTAATGCAAGGCCTTGCCCAAACAAATGTCATTCTAAGAGTTGGATTTAAAAACAATTAAATATTTTAAAGAAATTCAGGTAAAAAAACAAACAAACAAACAAAAACCTGAACTCTACCTTTTTCAAGAAACTTTACACAGGTAGTTTTTCCACTAAAAAGTTTTCCCAAAATGCATCCCTTAATAGGAAAAGAAGGAAATACAGGTAGTGAAGATTTGGGTTTTGGAGGATAGAAAATCTCCATCAGTCTACGAAGTACATGACCCAATATGTTATTATTACGAGGAGGTTTGTATTCACTGTTATCTTCAGTTAGGCACCATTCCCCTGTCATACTCTGTATAAATGACAAATTATGAAACAATTTGTCAATATGCCTTGTCTTTCATCTTTCTATATATGCCATTATATAAACAAATATACAATAACCAAATATAAACAGTACTAAAAAATAAAATATTTTTAGAATAGAGCCTTGTTAAAATCAATAACTGTCAGTATCTCTAAGCATTTTTATTAATATTCACTAATACTTAGTTGAGAGACAAGTACTCCTACGACCATTTTTACAGATTGCTAGATTCGTTTTTTAAATGTCATAAACATGAAAAGTCATTTCACCAATATGACAGAATGAATCAGTAGCATATTTGTGGAATATAAGTCCATTATCCTACCATTCAGCGTTCTAAAAAATGGGCAACATTATTGCTCAGTATCACACTGAAATCTTTGAAAATATGTACAGAGAAAGATCTCAAATACAGTTATCTGCCTAATATGCAGTCAATAGACACACAAACAACACCCCTCAAACCCTAACAACTTTCCCCCTCCCCTGCCGAATTTAATGAATCAGAAAAGAAAGGAAATACTGAGTAGAAAATTCCAGTTCATCTGCACTGAGATCAGTATAAATTTATCAGTGGTATGAATTACAAGCATACAGCTTAATGAGGTTGTCTCTTACTGACAATTGCAGTGGGAGAAATATGAATGGAAGGATATAGTCAGAAGAACTGAACATATTTTTTTGCTGCTGTGTTATTGCATTTTATAAGGCTAGGAAAGTAACGATGAAGTACATGTGCAGTTTATGCTATAACAAGCTAAAAGACAACATTCTAGTATGCAGGATAATACTAGTCTTGTTTCACTTATGATTTAACTGAAGGGTAATAAACAGCTGTCTGGAAGATATGTGGACTAGTATTATTCCCAATTAGATTTTGGCTTGTCATCTCATTTGGGGTGCACAATAAAGGGTTGTAAGGCAAAGTCAAATGTTTCGGTAAGGAAATTTCAACACAGAAAAAAATGAGGGAAAATAATGTTCACAATGAGGGTGGTTAAGCACAGGAGTAGGTTGCACAGAGAGTCTGTGGAATTTCTATCCTTGGAAATATTTGAAAGCTGACCAGCCAAGGCACTGAGCAACTTTATCTGATTTAGAAGTTGGACCTGCTTTGAGCAAAGATGTTGAAGTAAATGATGACCGCATCCCTTTCAATGTAAACTATTGTCTAATTCTATAAATTAAATATTTAATTACATCAACAGCAGCATCTAGTTTCATTCACAGTTCTAGTGAAATACAATACAATGTTTTAAATTCATGTTCTAGTTTTTTTTTTTCTTTTTTTCCTGACTTTGCTATTTACTTTAGGGCTGGAGCACCTCTCCTATGAAGGAAGGCTGAGAGAGCTGGGGATGTTCAGCCTTGAGACGGGAAGGCTCTGGGGAGACCTCACTGAGGCCTTTCAATACTTAAAAGGGTCTTACCAAAAGGAAGGAGGACTCTTTACTTGGATAGATAAAGATAGGACAAGGGGGAATGGTCTTAAACTAAAAGAGGATAGATTTAGATTAGACATTAGGAAGAAGGTCTTCACTGTAAGGGTAGTGAGGCACTGGAATGGGTTGCCCAGAGAAGCTGTGGCTGCCCCATCCCTGGAGGTGTTCAAGACCAGGTTTGATGGGGCCCTGGGCAACCTGATCCAGTGGGTGGCATCCCTGCCTATGGCAGGGGGGTTGGAGTTAGATGATCCCTAAGGACTCTTCCAACCTATGCCATTCTATGATTTTATGATTCTATTATAAATTATATATTGCCATAGCATACTGTCTACTAACAGAACTAGATCAGTGATGAATTTGAACATATATGCATTAGGTAAACTAACACCATATAATCTGTTATTACTATAAATTAAAATGCAACCTTTTAATCAGTAAAAACAAATATTTTTGAGTTGCAAAATACCCCCCTCTAACCTATCTCAGAGAATGTACTTTTTAATATGTATTGGAAAAGATATGCTTAAAAAAATCAAATCCTTGTTCTATCTGAATCATTCTCTTTAAAATTATGAGAAAAGATGGATCAACTGTTTTAAATTCTATCAAACCTGTAGAAAAAATGAATTCCAAGAGGAATGAGTTTCTTATTTGAAGTAATCACCTTTCAAATTTCTTGTCTTTTTCTTTCCAATCTAAAAGATTGCTAGATTGTATTTGTCTTTGGTTAAAGTAGCTTACCTGTTAGAAACAAGGTTTCAGGTATTCAGGCCAGAGTTATACAACTGCCAGTCAACACCCTCAAAGGTAACTGCAAATTATTTGGTATTTTGTACAGTGCCTACTGTTATGTTAGCTTTGGAGGAATTTTATTAACTTATGAAGTGATTAGCCACAACTGATCACGTGATAGTTTCCAAACATTTCCAAGCTCAGTCTAATGTAGAATGCACAACATACTGATAGTGCTTTATTTTCTTCTTTTATTTTATCATACGTGTTTCTTTTAGTCAGCATTCTTAATATAAACTTATTGTTTTTGAGAGATGCCAAGTTGCTTGTGCCACGCTTTTTCCTCTGTGGTGAAGAAAATCAGCATAAATTTTACCAGAATGCCCTGCCAATACACTTTTGTTTAGATGAAATACTCTGAAGGAATTAGCTGTTCACTTAGGTTTTCAGGTGACTTAAGTAAGTATTGGTGCCTATAGTTTTACACATGTCGTATGATATCAGCTTTTGATGAACACTCATTCAGAAAGGCATAAGACTGGAAAAAAAGATGTGAATGTGCATTTGAAACAGGCTGGTAATGAAAAAAATGCTTTAAACTAAATGTTTAAATGTTTGCTATCTTCAGTGCCCCTATATTGAAAGACTACCGAGACTCTGTAATACAAACAATATTATGACTGAAAAACTTCGTTTTTCATTAGTGTTCCCCAGTAACTGTTTCCTCCCTATCTGTCCTGTATGTCCTCCCTTTTGGTCTTGAATATTTGCTTTTTCTTTTTTTCCACCTAAAGAGAATGATCATGAATTTCATCACATGATTGGATATGGCCTGAACAAGTAACTTACAAATAAATTAATCAGAAAAGCACATATTAAGATTGAAAACAAAATAAACTGAACTGCCAGGCATTCACCACGAACTCCTAAAAAACATTTAGACTCATTGCAAAAAAAATGTACCAATTTGTTCAGGAGGTGGGTAAAAGGACATGTATATTGTAGTTATAATTTCCGAGACAGTAAAAGACAGGTTATTTGTAATGAATTTGACATATTATAGTTAAACAGATTATTTGAAAATACTGGTGTGTTTTTTTCCCCCAAAGAAAAGCATCAGTTACATTGTAATTTGGAAAATATTGTACAATACTTTTTAATTATAACAGGGCAACATTCATCCTTCATCTTTCACTTTTGAAATTACATAGTGTACCCTAAAGTTGAGGAAAAGATTTAAGGTACCTTGTATCCTAACAGAATGTTAACAAAAACATCAGCCATTTATAACAATGTTTAAAAATGCTGCCATATGAAAATAAATAGACCACCCAAACCAATAAATCTTGTTAGAAAGCTTTCATTCAAAATTGCTAGAATTAAGTCTACCATGTTTTGTAACAGACACTATTTCTTTTCACTTGCTTTTGCTGTCTACTTCCTCTTTAATTTTAAATATGGTAGCATTAACCACACTTTCACATGCCAGTTGACTAAAATTCATTGCATTGCAATTTACTTGTTGGTTCTATGAACTCAGGAGAGAAATATAATCAATGTTATATATAAGCATGAAATTATAACTGTTTTAAAATTGTATCAGCTGTCCAGTGCTACTAACAAAAAATATAGCCATGTATTTCATATAGAATCTCATGTAACACAAAGAAAATACATATCAAATTCTGATATCAGAAACTACTGAAAGAACAAAATGTAACATCACAACAAAATGTTTATGATTATGAACAATCAACGTGTATTATATTCCATTACGTCTTATCAGTTCGATATACCTTGTATTCACCATAATCTTTTTCATCTAACAGATTCATTTTATTCATTTCTAGAAGTTGTTCTGGGCTTCGTTCATTTGGCAAAGGCTGAACTGAGGCTTGTTCATATATTGGTTTTCCATTAAAAAAAAATTCCTTCCAATCACACATCAGTTTCAATGGAATTTTGCTGTAGTAGAAAACAAACAAACAAAAAAATTGAATGAGTTCCAAGCCAAAAATTAAGAGTTAGGTGTTTGAAAATAGTGGACCCAAATTTACAAGAATTACAATCATGAAATAGGGATATGCTAGAGTAGGTATGGCTTATAATATTTTCTGTAATTACTACAGCTTGTCAGGGGGAAACCATAAAAATAGTCACTGTGTGTGGCTACTTGTATGACACCAGTAGGCCCTTGTAGGTTTTGGTATCTTCAGAAGTGTTTCATCACACAGTATTTGTCTAGCAGAGATGTGTGGTAACAGTTTTGCTACAACTTCATTTCCCTGTTTCAAAATACTCTTCTCTTTTATGGGGTAAGGCCTCCCCTCCCCAAAAATCAATACAATTTTTCCTGGAATCTAAAATTCATTCAGAATTATGTAAGTAATTAAACTCTTTTTTTTTTCTTTTTCTTTCTTTCAGAAAGGAACAATATTCACATGAAACAAGATAAACTGCATATAGTACCAAGTTATTAAGCAATTATTGTTATTGCTAAAATACAAATAGGACTCTGACATCTATGAGTGCTAAACAAACCATATAAAACCAGCTTAAATTTGACAAATGCTCAGAATGTTCTAGGATTACATCAGTTTAGAGCTTTTTTTTTGACTTTTTTTTTTTTTAATTAATGCTTGTAGATAAGGGCTATAACATTAAGTAAACTACATGCGTGGTTAAAAAATAATTGAATACATACTGTATGCACCCTTTTCAATGAAGTGTGCAGAAACACTGACAAAACATATAGGTAGTGGCAGTAACAAAGATACAATCTTAATATGCATATTTTGCAAAGATATTTCAGGTATCTGTACATATTGTTAAGTACTCGGTACAAGCAAATATGACACTGGCTTATTCTGGAATAAACTGTATCAGACAAGGAAATCATAACTAAACTGTGTCTAGACTGACTATTTTATCCAGTACCCACTGGGCCAAAATTTATATGATTTCCCTGAAACATAGACGTACATATTTCAAATGTATATGGCTTTATTATTTAGCCTACAATTACATCAAAAGGCAAGGAAGTTTTTGGCATACTTTCTAATCACACGCCCCCCACTGTCTAATCACTGAATACTAATGAGAGAACTAGAGCAACAGAGAATCCAAAGTCCTGCTCTGTGGCTTTGGAAACACTACTACAGCAAAGGCATGTGGAGATTGCTGCCTTTTTAGGACATTCTCAGAAGCCCTGCGGATTTGTGGCATGTCAGAAGAGGGGATCACAGCATGCAGGACCCAGACTTTGGACCAAGTTGCTACTTTCAGGACTGTCCAGGCAGGTTGATATGTATTAGGAAATTCATCCTCTTTATATTACTGTGGGCAAACACTCAGCTAGTGGAGCAACCTACCGTGAGATGAGCAGCATTCAGTTTCTAACTTTTAAACAAAGGAATTGCTTCATATAAAAGGTAAGTCAGTATTTCCACAAGCTGTAGAACTAGTGAATCTTTGCTAAGGATTCAAGTTGTTTGAGTTTTCAAGGAATTACACTAGGGCTTTAGCCCTATTTCACCTTGTATTACACATCAGTGAATACTCACATGAAAGGAATATCATAATTTTCTTATGTAAAGTAATTCAAGCTGTCCTGTAAGATACCTGAAGATCCACATAAGACATGACTGGTGCTTAAAGCAGAATGAATCATTAAGCCTAACAACTACCTCACACCTGTTAGTTTTGCCTGACAGCTAACATACTCACTTGTTTGTCAATATTCGATATTCTCCTACTTTTGTTGACAAGTCAATGATTTGGTCGATCACTTCCCAACATATAGAATAATGCTTTTTATAACGAGCCTGAGCTCTTCCAACAGCAATTTTCTCATGACGTTCTCTTTCTTTGATAGTTTGTTCTTCACAATCAATTTTTTCTTGTTTTGCAAGAGCCTAGAATTTTTTTGAAAAGTACATTTGAGATTGCAAAGAAAATGAAACTGCAGAAGTGCGTGACCATGGATTAAGAAAAAGAACTTGCTCATTTAAACAAATAAATGAAAACAGAGTTACACCAGAGCTGGAAGGACAGCAAACATTGACACATACAAAAATCTAAAAACTTCTAAAAACTTGATTCTATAAGTCCCAGTTTGTTTGCTTTTTAACTGATAAAATATAACAAAATAAAGGAGAAATATATCACTTCTTTCATGACAAACAAATTAAGAATGTACTCGGTGCCTGGGAGGCATGGAAACGTGAAATGACATTGTCTGCTCTTCCTGAGGAACAATGCAGATGCATTAGTAAAGGCTTAGTTTCACTGAAAACTATGATGGAATACTCATTTACAATATGTGACTAGCGACTTAATTTATCAGATTCTGATATACAAATAATTTGAGATTATTGATGCTGTTTGACCTTTGAGAAGGATTTCTGGTCATTGTAGAGAAATATCAGCAGCTCCTGTGACAGTGTGCTCCTTTTGGCCAAGAGTGTTCTTACAGAAACACTGCAGTCAATAGCTATGGCTGCTGATTACATAGGAGTCCAGCTGCATTGATGGATTTAGAGCTGTTAATTGTTTTTGGCAGGAGCAAAGTAACATTCCTACTGCTACATTACAGCCTGCTGTGGGCATAGCACTTGGCAATTTCCCACAGGATTATGAATTCTTTTAATTTATTAATCTACTCCAAGATCCAAGGTAGAAATTAGCACGCATGATTGAAATTCCTTATTACGGCATTTTTCAAAAATGAATGGTAGCATATTACACCTAAAGGACATGAAAAACATAATTCTTAAGACAAGTTTTTCTGTAACTGTCTTCTGTCATTTTGTCTCTACAAGACTGTCTTTTGACCTCAGCATATAGAGATGTTTCTCTAAAAAGTTAAAATTACTTTGTAAGAAAAGAACAAAATGAGACTTTAACTTGCTCAGTTCTGTCCGTTAACTGAGCCGCAACATTAAACATATTTAAAAGTGATATATTCATCTTTGGATCACCCTAGAAAAAGCCTAAATTCTAACAGTTGACAATACAAATTCCACAGATAGGTACTGCAACATTCCTACAGTGACTCGGTGAGTAAATAATCACTTACTGCCTCTCTATCAAGAGTTTTCTGGAACTCTTTCAGTCGCCTATCTTCATACTGTTTTTCCCTGTAAATTCTGTTTTGCCTTAACACCTCTTTCTCATGTCGAACATGCATGAGTTGAACAGCAATCCTCCGCTCCTGCTGAGACTGTCTCATTAGTCTGTAAATAAGTTGCTCCTCTCGGTAAGCCTCCTAAAATGTATGTACATATAAAAAAATAGCATTAAGAACTGCTTATAAACGATTTCATAGACAACTCATCACTGTCTCATATGGGAAATATGAATGGAGTTATATAACAACATTCACTTGCTAATTTGATATACATGTCCAGAACAACCCATCTATTTATGAATACTACCTTTGTTAAATATACAAGAATTGTAGAACTATTCAAATGAATTCTAAATTTGTCTTAACAGATATACCGAGTGAAAAATACATTTGTTCAGATTAACTCAATTTTAACTTGGATAAAGCCTGTGTGCAAAACATATTTCAAATAATTCCTTCTGAATGTAAAGATATATCCCTTCCTTGAATTACATTGGTCGTTATTTCCCTTATCTGTCCTTGTTCTTTACCAGTCCCCATTCTCAGCCATGCTCCACTGAACCTGTTGAATAAGTCTATCCTTCTACGGTTTTGAACTTCATCCTTTTTTCTCAGGATTCAGGTAAATATCTCCTCCATTCAGGAGACTGGGAATATAGGAAAGCATTCCAACCAGAGGAAGATACAAGACTTCTAGGTAACAGTTTCAGCATTCTCACTATGACAAAGCATCATATATAGAATACCTTACTCAATATTATACAAAAAATCATTCTGAACCATTGCTTGAAGCATGGTCAGAGTATGCAGACAGTTGGAAGGCTGTGCACTGTTACTTTTCAAAGTTCTTGACAGAACATACGAATATCTTCCCACTACTATACTTCCTCTTTTCTGTGCTTGGTATCTAAAGCTTAACATAACCTAAAGTTTTGCCCCATGGCCTTCATAGTCCAGAACTATTTCTGAGTTCTAATCAAAAGCATCAACTTGCCTTTCAAGCCCTATTGCCATATATCACTCCTAAAGGAGAACCTTAGAGGAAACTTCTGATTCCCTCGACTTTTGATTCAGATGCAGAAAAACTGCTATAAAATATAGGTTCAGATTTAAGGACATAAGTTGGGAATTGATCTGAAGAGTTCAAATTAATTTTCCTAAGAACAGAGAAATAGGGTAAAACCACTTAATAGTATTATAAAAATAAATAAATAAAAAGTATCACGTCTTTTATTTTCTTCTAATGTGGTTTATTTTTCATCAGCTCCCTGTGATGGAGAGAGGGCAGAACACACTATATAAATTCACCTATAAATGAAAATTCAAACTTCACTAAGTATAATCATGCCATTATGAAAGAAATAGCAGATTCTACAAAGAGGTCTAGATCATAGATTAGCAATCTATGAATACCTGGAGGGAAGGGTTGCCATCCAGAGGGACCTGGACAGGCTGGAGAGGTGGGTCTGTGTGAGCCTCATGAAGTTCAGCAAGGCCAAGTGCAAGGTGCTGCATTTGGGCTGGGGCAATCCCAAGCACAAATACAGGCTGGGCGGAGAATGCATTGAAAGAGCCCTGAGGAGACTAATAACTATTTAACTATTTAAATAAGTTATTTAACTATTTTAATTGCAATAATAAGAACAACAACCTTCAAATAAATTGAAATCTTTGATGTTGATATTAGGGAGAAGCCAATATTTTTCAAGAAAATCTCGTTCCATATTTTTAGGTTCTGTTGTCTTTGCAACTGCTGGAAAAACTACATTCCAATTAAATACTGGTGATTTGAAAAGATTAAGCTGATATAAAATCCCTCAAAGTTTTGCTTATTTTAGCCAAAATGTGCTTTTTCCCGGCACAGTATCTCATGACAGGGTAGTATAGTTTTAATGGCAAAGAAACTATCATGTGGTCATCTCAGGCTTTAATTCCAGAGGGCTTCACCCACATGCAAGATCATCTCCCTGCAAAGCTTATCACTAAATGAGGATCTAATTTATAGCATACTCTTTGTACATTATGTTTCTGTGTACAGAATTATCACCACACATACAACTCTAAAATGGAAAACAATGCAACATTAACAATTTTAGATGCACTTTGTATTTTCATATTCATGCTACATGTCATTTGATATACTTTGGGTAATAAAATTATCCAATAGCACTGCCTTTTGAAGAGTAAATCTGTTCAGATGTCTTCTATATTCATTAAAGCAATGCAGTAAAAAAAGGAATGTAACTTTCTGATAGCTTTTAAAATTCCACAGGGAGAAAATCTAAACACCATTTAAAAATGAGTAGTTAGAACAAATATTTTGTTGAAACGGTGCAGATCAAAGATTCAACTGGGATGAAACTATGTTACTGTCAAACACTTCTATTTTCTGCCTGTGAAAATCTGACTGGCGTCACCACATGCTCCACATAGAGGAGTGCCATGTAATTTTAAAGTATGTTTACTCCTGGACTCAGACTTATACTACAGTTTTCAGTGTGCCAAGATTCAAAAACTGGAACAAGGTTCTTTTAGTAGACGTTTATAGATATGGTCATAAAACACATTAACGCATTCTGAAAACATGCAATTCGTTTGATTCTAGATGATTCTATGGCCTGTCTTCAAGTTTTATGCACTATAAGCATAAAGCCTAATGACTACAAGAAAGCCATGATTTCAGCTTGCAAACCCATTTTAGTTCTGTATCTAATGCAGGGAGATACTAATTTTCAACTACTTTGTATAATGTTTTCAATCTTAAATATATATATATATATCTTCACTTATTTCATACTTCCTTAAATAAAGCAACATCTAATTTCTGAACTCTCACAGAATTCCAACCAGTAACTTCTTCCCCTGATAATTCAAAACAAAAGTGGCACTAAATAGGTTCTTTTATCTGGTCAGGCTATTGTTTTGGTCAACTGATCACTTGTCTTTCCTTCTAATCCCTGCAGTCCCTTTATTGTCCCTACACCAAAGATTATTTCCTGGGAAGTTATTGTTACTTTTGCCTTGCTTTGTAGCCACACTGGAGAAAGTCTGATTAGAAGAACACTACAGAAACTCCTCCATCTTGAACTGGCAAGGTTTGTTCTGCGGCTGCAGGTGGACCAGCCATCTGACCTGGATAGCACTGGCTGGCTTTGTTGGCTTAGTGCTGCTGTCTCTACCAAACATGCCAATAATGGCTGCTGATGCCACACGGCCATCAGCTGATAACCATGGCTATCGGAACCATTGGTCCAGGCTACTGGGGTATAGTGGGGCTGCAATTGATGATGGAAGGTTTGAAACTACAGAGATTTCAGACAGCTGGGTTGCAAAACTTATTCACGATCTATGCATATCAACAAGAACGTTATACAGAATCACTCTGAGTGAGAGCTCAAATACAGCATGTGTGGATAGATATACACTCTTAGTCTAAGCCACTAGAGATATCCTTAGTTTCCCGCAGAATACAGACCTGGGAGAAATATTGAGAAGTCATTCTAAATGCCTACCCCAATAAACGTACATTTTTCTTAACAACTTCAACAACCTCTCCAGACAATATATGCCAGTGCTTTAAAATATATATATAATTAATAATTTTTCTTTTAAGCGGTGCCATGCATCTTCAGTGCTGTTATTATGACATAGCTGAGGAGACAGGCTCAGCTACAGTGGGTTCAATGTACTTGATCTAAGCTAAGGACTCAAAATGTAATAATACTAAGATAAAAGATAACTAGAAATTACAGAAACTCTCCAGTAAGTTACAAGGATATGTTTGATGCCATCATTTCTTACAGAGAAGATGTGTGAAGTCAATAATCTAAGAGCTACTTTTTGAAAAAAGAGTGTCTGAGGAGGAATCTGAAAAGCCTTATGCTTTCAAGACAAAATTCAAATGGAACAACCTGCAACAACCATTTTTGGACACAACAGAGACATCCTCCCAAGACACACTTTCTATTCCATAACACTTCAAAAATCAAAGCTCTGATCTGCAAAATAAGTATTTTGCTTCTTCATACTACCCTGCACAACCATTTTTAAATTACTCCAGTCTAGATATAAATAACTTATGTTACACTATTGCAAATATAGATTTTCAACTGTCACATTTGTTGGTTTTTAATTACTACCTTCTTCAGACCCAGTATGCATTTTGATAGTTTAAAGGTCACCTTTTTTTTCATTCTTTTCGGGGAAAATAGCAGGCAGGCCTTCAACTGGTTTTTAATCATCTTAGCTCTGCTGCTTTCATTTCAGACTTTATGATTTATAAGGATGAAGTATGACATAAAAGTGGTGAGAAAGAATAGAAAACCTTCCATAATTTTCAACGAATAACAATGCATAAAAGTTATTTTCAGAGATAAAATGTATATATCTCCCTTTCTCCTCTCCAAATTTCATTCAGCCCTCAAAAACTAGTGTTACTTTGTAAGTATATATTTAGGTTACTAATTGTGCATGGGTTATGTACTTCTCTTACCTCCTGTGCTTCGTGTGCTATTAACTGTTCCACCAGCATTTTTCGTCGTCTTTTTTCTCGTTGTTCTCTAGCAAACATATCTTCCTCCAAACGTTTTTGAATTTTTCTTACATATTCATCATCTGAATAAATATTTAATAGCTCAGTTGCTGTCTGTGCTGTGGTTTCTAGGGTTGGTACTTGCAACTTCTGTGTTTGCAATGATTCTTGTATATCACTGATTAAAAAGATTAAAAAGAAAAAGTTATTGACTTTACGGGACCTATGTTTTTCAGAGGTGTTTTCATATAGATCACTGTGAAGTTGTATGCAAGTCTGACAAGTGCACAGAATTATCTTGGGCAGCAATGTTCATGAGCATTGTGGCTACTTCTTGTGGCTACCCTTATACCCCACAATCACCACTGAGTCCAGAGAGCTCCAGACTTTACGTAAGCCAACTGTCAATTAGCTCATTTGCCAATATTTAATACAGAAACCTTTCTGCAGAAAGAATTCTGCAGAAACAAGAAATTAGGATTGCAGAATATTAAACATAGTTTACTCTTTATATATAACCAAACACTCTGAGCACAATTTTGCAGAGTTATTAATCAGACGTAGTTTTCACACAGAAGTATCCACAGCAGCATGCATGAGTGCCACCTCTTCTAAATTTTGTATACATATCACTAAAGGTGACAGAATGCTTATTGCTTATAATTATTCACAAATAAATCAACATCTCCCTCTATATTAGTTGCCTATAAAGCATAATTAAGGAGAAAAGTTACTTTTCTTTGAAATGTGGTGCCATGTATATACATCCACCACCACTCTCTTCTTTCTGCAAGTCTAACCAAAACTACAGACTCAATGACTGAAGTAAACAGAAAAAAAGAGATATACTGTGTGTCCTCTGTTGCTGCATATATTGCAAAAAGGAGAGAGGGAAGGCTGATCCATCCCTAACACAATTATAAAAACACTAGGTAAAAATGCTAACAGCTGGAGCGGGAATACTTGTAATGCTAGCAGACATATAGACAGTCACTCAAAGGAGAATCACAGTTTAAACTAAGCAAGACATTATATTTCCTTCAAGTAGCTGTCTCCATAGATAGTAGGCACCTAAGGTGCCCAAGGTACTGTCTAAGCTTAACAATCTAATATCCAGATATTACCTATCAGAGACTTGGCTGTGTACGGCAGAGAGATTTCCTGCAATAGACTTCTCAAACTTGTTAATTTCCTTGTAAGTGTCCTAAAGAAATAACATAAAATTTAATGTTTTTCTCTTCACAAACTGTCTTAATGAAGCTTCAACTATTTTTTCACAGAGTAAATACTAGGAAATGATTTATGCTTCCTGTTAGTACCACAAAAAAAGTTTACACTGAAAATACATTAAGCGTCAACTAAATCAAGATGAAAGGCAAGACTGTTTCCTTCTCCTACTTTTTGTTTCTATTTACTTTTTCCCTTTTTCCTATCTATACCTATGTTCAGACAAAATCCTAAATTTTTGCAGCTGTCCATTCTGCAGAATAATTACAGTTTGCATAGGACTCTACTAGTTCGTATAATTCCCACTATTCAGGGATTTTGAAATAAGATATTGTGGGCTATGTTCTGCTTTTACTAGCTTAAATTTATCCCTAGTAGTTATTCAAGCAACTCTGTTTGGATACTCTACATTTAAAAGCATCTATCTATTTATTTATGCAATAAGAACTTTCTCTTCCTTCAAAACAATTTTTCCTATGTAACAAATGTTGAATCACTCATATTTTGCCCAGTTCACATTGAGTCCACTATATAATTTCAAGAGTTGTATCAGCAGCTTTAGATGGCACAAGTACAGTATTCATACGTGTAAATGCTCCCAGAAAATAATGTTTTCCCAGTTCATATAATTACCATTAATGAAATATAGATGATAGTTACCTCTGCTTCTCTTTTCTTCTTTAGCAATTTTTGGGCTTCAATAGCTTTTATTGTGTGGTTTGGTCGTGGCTTTGGAACCTGTATAATGGCTGCTTGAATCCTGGCCATTATTTCATTTTGTCTCCTTCTTCCTATGCGATGCTGAATATTCAACATAATGTGTTCAGATACTTGAGTTGAAACAAAACATACTATATTGATCTAATACACTATACATTTACCCATGTAGGAAATGTGATTAACCCATAAGGAAAAAAATCTTTTAGGAAGAAAAAAAAGAAAAAAAAAAGTGACAGACTAGCAAATGATTATTAAAAAAAAAAAAAAAAAAAAAAAAGATTCATTAAAATACCATGAAAGCTGTGGATGAACACCTCCCCGGAGGTGTTCAAGATCAGGTTGGACAAAGCCCTGGGCAACCTGATCTAGTGGGTGGCATCCCTGCCTATGGCAGGGATGTTGGAACTAGATGATCTTTAAGATCCCTTCCAACCCAAGCTGTTCTATGTTTCTATGATGAAACAGATGCATTTTAAGTTAAAGCATCACTCCACATTCAGAGTCATTTGACAGTTTTTCAATATGCTAGTACATATTCTCAATATTTGAGAATGAAGAAATATTTTAAGTACCAGTATCAGAAAATCTGATCTACGCAGTTGGACTGGAAGATCTTTGAAGGTTCCTTCCAACTGAACTTTCCTACCCTATCCTATCCTATCCTAGCCTAGCCTAGCCTAGCCTAGCCTAGCCTATCCTATCCTGGCTATGCCTGCGTTAACAAAGGATGAGGTGCAATAAAAGCATGTCTGTAAAAAACAAAACAAAACGAAACAACAACACAGTTTGTACTCAATGCCTGAGAGGCATTTAAAGGGTTGTATTAAATGTTAGCTCTAGTCTAGCACCTGTTTCTGGTTAGAATTCAGAACAGAAACTGAAAAACACACATACTGTGAGGCAATGCTACCACTCAATACTGAGTCTCAGATGATTAAGCATTAGCAAAAATTTAAATAACACCATTAAAGTGCACTACAGATACATGCAGTTAAAAGAAGAGTTGTGTGGGAAAAAAAATTTTTCTACAAATGTTCAAAGAAAGCTAAAAAATAAATATCATATCAAATAGAATTTTAAAAAATTCTTTAAAAAATATCTTGAAAATCTTTGGGATATTGTTCATATTTTCTTTTGTAGATACTTGAAGAGTCATTTCATCATTTTTTTCCATTCTTGTTCTTGCAGTGGCAATAGAATTAATAAATAACCACTGAAAGACGCTTTTAATTAGAAGCTCCACAGAAAAGGATCTGAGGGTGTTGGTCAACAGAAAGTTGAAAGTGAGTCAACAGTGTACCCTGACAGCCAAAATGGCCAACTGTACCCTGGGGTGCATCAGGCACGGTATTGCTAGCTGACTGAGGGAAGGGATTGTCACACTCTACTCTGTGCTGCTGCAGCCTCACAAGTACTACCTACAGCTTTGGGTGACACAATATAAGAAGGACATAAAACTATTAGAGAGTGTTCAAAGGAGGGCTACAGAGATGGTGAAAGGTGTGGAGGGGAAGACTTGTGAGGAACAGCTGAGGTCCCTTGCCAGAGGCCCAAAGAGAGCAGGCTGAGGGGAGGCCCCATGGTGGCGTGCAGTTTCCTCACGAGGGGAGCGGAGGGGCAGGCGCTGAGCTCTGCTCTCTGGGGACAGCGACAGGACCCGAGGGAACGGCATGGAGCTGGGACAGGGGAGGTTCAAGTTGAATATTAGGAAAAGGTTCTTGACTGAGAGGGTGGTCGGGCACTGGGACAGGCTCCCCAGGGCAGTGGTCACAGCCCCAAGCCTGCCAGAGTTCCAGAAGAGTTTGCACTACGCTCTCAGACAAACGGGTTGATTTTTGGGTGGTCCTATGTGGAGCCAGGAGTTGGACTCAATGATCCGTGTAGGTCCCTTGCAACTTGGGAAATTCTTTTGTTCTTTGATTCTAGCCATACAAAACACTTCTCAAATTAGTCATTTTCTTATTCATCATGGCTTAATATTCCTTGACTAGACTGCCAATTCTTCTGTATAAACTACAGCCTGTACTTTGGAAGAGTGTTCCCATATGCTGAAAAAATAGTTCATCTTTTTGATTTAATGAAAACATCTACACAGAGCTGGAAGATGGAATGAGGCCATCCATACCCACTATAGGTCCCCTTCCTTGTGTCTTTATCCTGCTTCTGAACAATGCTCCATCTTTTTCTTCAAAATGAAAAATTTCACAAACCTCCTTTATAAGAACACTTTAAACATTTACAGTTGTGAAATTTACACTTTGTCTTCAAATTTATTATGATTTTTCTTGCATGACAACATGCAAATACTCTTAACATAAAGTATGTGATTTTGAAATATTAATGTTTTTAAGGGTCTTAAAAGACTGTATTGGCTATATATCTACACATAAATGCTTACTAAGAGCGCCCTCTTTCTTTGCTTTTCTATAAACATGATGGGGCAGAACAACTATGTATGTGACCTTAAGAAAATACTTCTTCAGAAGTCTCTATTAAATGTAATTAGTCACCTTTTCAATGTCTTGGGCTCTTTGTTCCTCTCGAAGCTTCTGAACTTTCTGTTGTTCTGAAATATGTATACGAGCTATTTTATCTTCCATTGCTTTAGACTTCATTTCAAAATGCTCTGAAACCTGTTGTAGCTGCAAATCTGCCTGACGTGGTGTTAAAGATTTCAAACGCTGAAATTAAATTTCAAGATAATCAAGTCAGAAACAGTAAGAAAAATTGTATTTAAATGTGACAATTTTGCAATAGTTATCTCAAACTGTGTTTTCTGGTGTTAATATCCACAGAACAATATCTAAACATGGTGGAGTATTTTTTTAAAAAAAATAAAGGACCAGCTGTGTTGAAAAGAACTTGCAGAATTGAACTTGAACAATGCCAGATGGAAATCTAAGACATTCAACTTAAACATAAGACAAAGTTTTTTCCCTGGAAATGTTGCTCAATAATTTGCCCAGGTATTTTTATGAAGTCTCCATCCTTGAAGATACTCAGAAACGAACTGGACAAGGTCCTGAGCAACCAGAGTTAACTCTGGTTAGAGGAGCAGGGTGGCTGGATTATGTGACCTCCAGAGCTCCCTTCCAACCTCAACGATTTTATGATGAATGTATCTATTTACAGGAGCAATCTCAGTTGCTTTATCTTCTTTAAGCTATTCGTATATGTGAAGGGATGTCGTGGCCGTTTGGTGCTATCTCTGCATTTGTTGGTACACTTTATGTTTTGTTAGGATGTGTGCTAGAAAAAATGTGAAGTTTCACCCAGCTGAATCTGATTCGTGATGTGTGGCTTCTTAAAGATTGCTTGTCCTGGTAACAAATTACGGTCTGTACATGCTGAACATTACTGTTGAAGATGAGAAGAATGTCTTTAACAGAATGTACTATTTAGATAATGCCTTCCTCTTAGATACTCTCTTTGCCTTTTTTTTTTTTTCCCCTCTTTGCATTATTCAGCATATGGTTACTCGGCCAGCTGGAGTCTAGTATAAATATATGGGGAGACATGTAACAGAAGGAATCAAACCACCATGGCACATTGCTCAACAAACCACCATGGCACATAGTTCATCACAGACTAATTTCCCCTTCAGGAAACATTTATACCTAAGTTCAAACCTCGACCGCAATGCAGTCTGCAATCTGTACTGATCAAATAAGTAAGACAGCAGCCACTGAACAACTACTAGTCTTTGTTGCTATCCATATTTTAAGGCTGGAAAGCAGGTAACACAGAATAAGCCAAAACAAAGGAACACAAAACAAAGGAACAAAAAGGAACACAGGTGGTCATTATCCTCATGAATCACAGATAAACCAGGTAATCCCAGTGTCTATGTATAGGACATGGCAAAGGATTTCATCTTGTCCATAGAAGCACTCTGGTTTTGAAAAAGAAATCTAAAAAGCGGGGAGGTGAAACATGAAATATGCTTGAGAGGTATGTGTAAATAAGCTACCTTATTTTCCTATACATTTATACAAAATTGGCATAGTTAGCTACCTCTTGATACAAAACACTTCCAATAGACTTGAGCCTTGCAGGTGCTGTAGGTTTCATTGCTTCCATGGCTACTGCAGTGAGCTTTGTCTTTCTCTTTTTTTCTAAAGCAATATACAATTCATACAAAAGCTTTGTTGCAGCCCCATGCTGCCCCGTCATGATGTCTTGGGCCACATTCTCATTAAACTGTACATCAAGGAGGTGAAGTGTGGGTTCCAGGAGAGAAAAATTGTTAAGTTTTGCACTTGCAATCCTATGTGATTAAAAACAAAGAAAAAATCAAAACATAAATGTACTTTCAATTCCAACTTGCTGCAATAAGCATTGTCATTATATGTATTTCATATCAAGATAGGAGGGAAAAAAAAAACCACAGCGGACTTCCTTAGAGTGACGTGATACACATTTTGTTTTAGATTTTATACTGTAGTACATGCAAATAGATTGGCCTACTAGGAATAATTTTGGGGAAAAAATAGAAGACATATATATATAAATCTTGATGCACGCACACAAGAAGTACAACTGACAGCAAAAGCTTACTCCAAATTGCAGCTAAAAGTATACCATCTACAAAAGGTACAAGGAACTAGAATGAAGTTTATTAAACTGTATAAAACCATGTGAGCTCTAACCAGCCAAAATACAGGAAATTATATATATATGTGTGTATATATATATATATATATAATCTATTAACCCGCAAAACATCTTGTCACATTTCTTCCCCAATAAAAAGAAATGCACACGTGGCTTGGTGTAGTGTTGAAAAATAAAGACTGTGGTCCCAATGAGCAAAATTTTTTTTTTTTCAAAAAATAAATGGTGGATTCCAGATTAATTATTTTTCTTGATGTGTAGATTCTCCTGTGGAAACACTTGAGATCAGTAGATAGGCCAAAAAAAGAAGAAGAAATTATCAATATTTCACAATTAACACACTATCAGATTTCATTCAGCAAAACCATAACTACTGGCTGAGTCAGAACATTTCTATGCTGCTCTATCACTTAACTTCACAATAGTTTATTTACATGAACCAACAAGGTTTTGAGGTTAGTAGAGCAACAGCATAATTCTACAAAAATGTTGAATTTTAACTTGAAGACCTCCTGGTCACACAGAATTCACCGTATTCCTAGATAAAACAGTCCTGGAGTTAATCAATCTCCCTATAACAATCCATGCCTTATTTGTTATACAATTATATATAAATGTAGCTTACAACTATTGAACATCTTTCTGCAATTGATTCAAGATTAAGGTGACACCTACTGTCAGAAGTCTTGCATGCATTGAGAAGCTGTGGTGACATGACCTCTTAATTTTTTTATTGTGTAAACAGATCAGATGGAAATTCTTAAAACCTGCTTGATAATACAAAGATGTTCTAAACCTTATCTCAAAATCATTTTCAGAGATAGACAAAACTATAATATTTCGTTTTTCAAACATGGACAGACTAACTGGAGGATGTTTTCCAGTAGTATTCCTTTCAAAAAGGTAGTACCACTTTCTCAACTATTATTCCCTTGCTTTTATGTCTATATATATGCCCATGTTCTGTATAAAGAACTGCACAACATAAGCAGCTAATATAGTTAAGCATAACTTGAGAGGCATAACAAGCATAACGTAAGCATAACATCATAAGCATAACATAACATAACATAAGCATAACATCAAAATGACCACCCATTCTTTTCAGTTATTACTTTCTAGATTACAGTTGCCCATACTACAATAGGAATTTACATTTCCTCCACTGCCACCCCAGTAGGTACCATCTTCCCTTGGTCTTTACTAAAACATATTAAAGTGATGACAGCTTACCAAATGACCCTTGAATGATATAATACACTCAAAAATTAAAAGTATTACTTTATAGATAACTAGTAAGATTTGTCAAGCACGGGTTCTTACAAGATTCCAGGACTATATAATGACTATTACACAGAAATAATTGCCTTTAATGTGCGGGAGGAATATCTTGGAACTGAGGAAATATTGCCTCAGTTCTCAGTAGCTGTTAAAGGATCTATGTCACTAGCTAATACAAAAGGAAGAGAAGGCAGAAAATATCAAAATATCCTGATGAAGTCATGGAATATCATGGTAAAGAATACAGCATTCCTTCCTCTCATGTTGGATATTTCAGGACCTTAATAATTGTTATGGCATTTTGCTTGACCTCCTCCAATATATCCAGGTCATTCCTGTACTTGGGAACCCCAAACTGGACACAGCATTTCAGATAAGGTCTCACCAGGGCTGAGTAGAGCGTAAGTACCACCTTCTTCACAGAATCAGGGAATGGTTGAGGTTGGAAGAGACCTCCAGAGATCATCTAGTCCAACCCCCCTGCTGAAGCAGGGTCACCTAGAGCATGTTACACTGGATCACATCCAGGCAGGTTTTGAATATCTCCAAAGGAGACTCCACAACCTCTCTGGGCTGTATGTTCTACTGCTCTGTCACCCTCCTCATACATTCCCTTCCCAAGGGACCTTAAAGACCATCTAGTTCCAACCCTCCTGACATAGGCAGGGATGCCACCCACTAGATCAGGTTGCCCAGGGCCCCATCCAGCCTGGTCTTGAACACCTCCAGGGATGGCGCAGCCACAGCTTCTCTGGGCAGCCTGTGCCAGGGCCTCACCACACTCTAAGTGAAGAATTTCCTGCTAACATTTAATCTAAATCTCCCCTCTTTCAGTTTAAAACCATTCCACCTTGTCCTGTCATTATCTGCCCTAGTAAAAATTCACACTCCATCTTTTTTATAAGCACCATTTAAGTATTGAAAAGTTGCAATGAGGTCTCCCCAGAGCTTCCTCTTCTCCAGGCTGAACATCCTTAGCTCTCTCAGCCCTTCTTCGCTGGAGAGCAGCTCCAGCCATCTGATCATCTTCATGGGCCTCCTCTGGACCCGCTCTAACAGCCCCACATCCTTCTCGTGCTGGGGGCCCCAGACCAGGACGCAGCACTGCAGGTGGGGCCTCACAAGGGCAGAGCAGAGGGGCACAATCCCCTCCCTCCACCTGCTGCCCACCCCTCTGTTGGTGCAGCCCAGGACGCAGTTGGCCTTCTGGGCTGCAGGCACACACTGCTGGCTCATGTCGAGCTTTCTGTCCACCAGAGCCCTCAAGTCCTTCTCTGTAGGGCTGCTCTCAATGGGTTCTTCTGCCAGCCTGTGCTCATGTCTGGGATTGCCCTGACCCAGGTGCAGGACCTTGTACTCAGACTTGTTGAACCTCATGCGGTTCACATGGACCCACTTCTCAAGTTTGTCCAGGTCCCTTTGGATGGCATCTCTTCCTTCTTTGGTATCAACTGCACCACTCAGCTTGGTGTCATCTGCAAACTTGCTGAGCATGCACTTGATCCCACTGTCTATGTTGTCAATAAAGACATTAAACAGCACCGGTCCCAAGACAGACCCCTGAGGGACACTGCGCATCACTGGCCTCCACCTGGCCATAGAGACATTGACCACCATTCTCTGTGTGTAGCCATCAAGCAAATTCCTTATCCACGGAATGGTTCACCCTTCAAATCCATCTCTCTTCAGTTTGGAGATCAGGATGTCATGTTGGACCGTGTTAAAAGCCTTACAGAAGTCCAGGTAGATGACATCAGTCAACTGATGCAGTCACCCCATCACAGAAGGCCACCAGGTTGGTCAGGCATGATTAGCCCTTGGTGAAGCCATGCTGGCTGTCTTGGATCACCTCCTTGTCCTGCATGTGCCTTGACACTGCACCAGTGACTTCACCTGACTGCTAGGACTTTTCAGATATGATGGAGAGAGGCTTGGCAACTCCACCAGCTAGTGCCCTCAGGACCCTGCGATGCACGGCATCAGGGCCCATAGACTTGTACCTGTTCAGTTTCATCAGGTCATCTCGAACCTGCTCTTCACTTAAGCTGGGAGGGACTTTGCTCCCCCACCCTCAGGTACGCTCCCCCACCTTCAGGTACAGGGAAATGAGAGATGTGGGAAGCCTGACTGGCAGTGAAGACTGAGGTAAAGAAGTTGAGCATCTCAGCCTTCTCCATGTGTCATTACCAGTTCTCCCTTCTCATCCATCAGAGGGGACACACTATCCTTGGCCTTTCTTTTCTGGCCAATGTACCTACAGAATCCCTTCTTGTTATTCTTTCCATCCCTTGCCAAGTTCAGTTTCATCAGTGCCTTGGCTTTCCTGATCCCATCCCTGCACACCCAGACAGGAACCCTGTACTCTTCCCAGGCTTCATGTCCCTGCTTCCACTGCCTGTGCATTTCCTTCTTGCACCTCAGTCTGACCAGCAGGTCCTTGTTCAGCCATCCCAGCTGTCTGCCTTCCCTGCTTGCTTACATGGGGAATGGAGAGTTCTTGTGCTCTGGGGAAAACACCCTTAAAGAGTGGCTAGCTCTGTTTTGCTTCTTTGTCCCTAAGGACAGTGTCCCAAGTGAGCTTGTTGTCCTGGTTCCAGTTAGGACAGAGTTAATTTTCCCTCATAGTAGCTGGTAGGGTGTTATGTTTTGGACTAGGATGAGAAGAGCGCTGATAACATGCTGATGTTTTAATTGTTGCAGAGCAGTGTTTACACCAGGCCAAGGACTTTTCGGCTTCTCGCTCTGTCCTGCCAGCGAGCAGGCTGGGGGTGCAGCAGGAGCTGGGAGGGGACAGACCCAGGACAGCTGACCCAAACTGGCCAGAGGGGTATTCCATACCATCTGACGTCATGCTAAACAATATATAGGGGTGGCTAGCCAGGGTGGGGGGCCGGCTGCTCGGGGATAGGCTGGGCATCGGTCAGCGGGTGGTGAGCAATTGCATTGTGCATCACTTGTTTTCTTACACATTATTATTGTTAATACTATTATCATTATCACTATTATTATTATTATTATTATTGTTATTATTATATTCCTTATATTCCTTATATTATTATATTCCTGTCTTAATAAACTGTCTTTATCTCAACTCACCGGCTTCACTTTCCCGTTTCTCTCCCCCATCCCAGAGAGGGAGGGGGGAGGGTGAGCGAACGGCTGTGTGGTGTTTAGCTGCCAGCCGGGTTAAACCACAACACCCGTCCACTAGCTATTTATACGGCTGGAATTTTGCTCTTTGGAAGTTCAGGGTCCTGACTTTGCTCTTTGCCGGGCCCATATTCCTCACGATCAATAACTCAAAATTCAAACTTTGTTGGAGGATGACAAAAGTCAAGATAAGCAGCACATACTGATCTTCCCTCATCCACTGAGCCCATCACCTCATTGCAGAAGACTGTTGTCAGGTTAGTTAGGCATGATTTCCCCTTCATAAAGCCATGGTGATAACTCCCAGTCATCTTCTTGTCCTTAATATGCTTGGAAAATGTTCCCACACTCATTTGTTCCATCAGTTTTCAGGAACTGAGGCGAGGCTGACTATCTCGTTCATGACCAATTCCTCCTTCTTGCTTTCCTTGAAGAGAGCAGTGACATTTCCAGTCCTAAGAAATCTCCTCCAGTCACCATCACCTTTCAAAGACAATTGAGAGTGACCTAGCAGTGACATCAGCCAGGGCCCTCAGCATTTGTGGGTACATCCCATAGACTTGTGTATTTGTACCTTATTTAAATGTTCCTTAAGCTGATCCTCTTCCACTGAAAGTTTTCCTGCTAGTCTTAGGGGATTGGGATTCCTGAAGGCAAGTTTCACCAGCAGAGACCGAGACAGAGAAGACATTAAGTACTTCAAACTCTTCTTTTTTCCCCCCACTAGATCCTGTGCCCCATTCAGCAGTAAGCTCAAGTTTTTCCTATACTTCATTTTGCTGCGGAGATACCTGTAAAAGCCCTTTTGTTTGCCCTTCATGTCCCTCGCCAGTTTTAATTCTAGATGGGCTTTGGCTTCCCTAAAGCCTCCTGTGTACGCTCAGACACTGTTTTTCAAGTCCTTGTCCACCCAACACTACTTCCACATCTTGTATGCTTTCTTTTTGTGTTTCAGTTTAGTCAAGAGATGCTTGTTCATCCATTCAGGCCTCCTGCTGCCTTCATTGATTTTCTTCACAATGAGATGGACTATTCTCATACTTGAAGGTGGTGACCCTTGAATAAAAATTCAGCCACTTGTCCTGGACGCCTCTACTCTCCAGGAGTGATTTGCATAGGATTCTTCCAAGCAGGTCCCTGAACAAGCTTCTTTCATGAAACCTATGGTTGTGATACTGTTTTCAGCTTGTTCCCTCCTCTCAGAATCCTGAGATCACCATCTCAGGGTCACTGCAGTCAGTGCTGCCCGACCTCCCTCGTTTGTACATATTAGGTCTAGTAGAACATGTCCCTTCTTCAGCCCTTCAACCACCTGTCTCAGAAAGTTATCATCGATGCACTCCAGTATCCTAACAGATTGCTCGTTTATGGCTGCATTGCCTTTCCAGCAGATAACAACTTGTTTAAAGTCTCCTATTCTGACTAAGATCTGTGAACATGAGAATTCTTGCAGCTGTCTCAAGGAGATCTTAGGTACTTCTTCCTACTCAAGAAGGTTTTGGTGGTTCCCATCTCTTCCTAGCAGTCCTCCATCTTCAGAGAGGATCCCGTGATTGTAGAAAACAAATCCCTACTGTTGACAGCAGCTGCACAACCAGTTGTTGACCTGTAGGATCCATCCACTCCCCACCAAGTCCTTCCACCTCACCAGCAGAATTGAGGAAAAAAATGCCTAGAGCCCCACGCCTCTCACTTTTACTCCAGAAACACATGGCCACTCTTAACATACTCCAGGCCTCCATGACGGCATCCTTGGTACCCACACAGAAGAGCAGCATGGGTTACAATGCTAGGGCTGGATGAGCAGTCCTGGACCCAAGCCTCTAGCAAGTAGAAAACCTTCCTAGCTAGCACATGAGGACAGAAGATGGGGGCCTCCATCCGCAGAAGAAAATCTCCCACTGCTATTACTTAGCGCTTCCTGTTGGTGATCCTGTGTGTTCAAGATTAGCCACCTCCGATGCTTTGCTGCACAGCCTCAGAGTCCCCAGCCTCTCATCTGCTACTGAAACTGTTTTGCAGCTGTGGATCAACAGGTAAAGCACGAGCCTTTCTTCTCTTGCCAGAAGGCACAAGCTGCCAGTTATCTCCATTTCCCAACCCTACGAACACAGACTCTGACTGCCTCTTCCTCAGTACAGCTGAGAGGTCAAGTTTCTGTATCTGCAGTGTCTCAGAGAAGCTCAAGTCAATCTCCTTTTCACTATCTATGATGCTGCATCTCCTTCTGCAGCAGTTCTACTTAGTTATACAGATCCTCTGCCAGCACACACCTCTGCAGGCAAAGATACCACCTCCCTCCATCTAATGCTCAGCAAAGAGCCTGGACATCCCTAAAGCCTGAGACATGGAAAATTGTCTCCTTTCTCTGAAGATCAATCTGATTTGAGGTCTGACATTCTCGGGTTGTTGCTCCAGATCACACCCAGATCACCACATCTGCTGAGAACGCATACACTATCTCAGCAGAGTTTCTAAACCCTCTTGCATCTGTTGAAAGGGTGCTTGATCTTCCCTAATGAGAAGTCATCTGGGAACAAAAGCTCAGAGTACCCTTTTACCAGGAATAGTTGATAGAGCTTTTTAGATGTTGCTAGAGCTTGTAGAAGTAAAAACCTCCTTAAGCTACCAGTGGGTATCCTAATGTTCTTCAAAGAGCCCCCAGGAGTGCTTTAGTGTTCTGAAATATTCCCAAATGATCTAGAATTTTGAGAAACAGAAGCCAGAAACTGCTGTCTGCCTATTAGCTGCACTCAAGCTTCCCTCCTACAAGTTGGTAGGACTTGAATAGGAAAGGGTACAAATAAATGAGAAGTGCAGAGAACACAGAAGAGATTCAGAAGGAACAGGAAGAGGATGCACAGCCTGGCACATTTATTCTATCTGTGCACCACAGTCTATCTTTTGCCATAATGGTGCATAAGCCAGGGAACCCCGTGAACCACCTCATGAACATACCAAGCCTCACAGACCTGCAAATTTTTCACCTTTCTCTTATGTGGGTTGTTGTTTTTTTTCATTCTTCACCATGGATATTCCACCAGATTATTTGTAAATGTATGAATTATTGTATTATCTTTTCCCAGGGCTTTACTCAGAGCCTCACAACACATCACCACCATTTCTATTTTACTGAAGTAAATGTTCACCACCATACCAGACTTTAGTATCCTGGGCTTCATTCAGCTTATGGGGAGAGTGTCAGAATCTCCGGTGTTAAAGACATTCTGAAGGACTTCTATCATTCTGTGACTTGTAGAACCTTTGATCTAGCCTGCTACTATCTTAGTTACAATCAAAATGTGTAATTTTTGTAAAGTAGTATGATCAACTTTGGAAACAGGAAGCTTGGCTGTGCATCAAATAGAAATAGTCTTTGACTTATTGATAGTTGCTTCAAATTTTGGTAAATTCCAGATGTCTTTTCCATTCTGCATTAGCAAATTCCAAGTGAAAAAATGAATATTTTGTCTAATTTCTGCAAGAGACATGTTATCCATATGTACTGACCTGCTCTGTGAAAATTTATTAAAGTCATCCTGAAGGCCATATTTGTGTAGAAGTTCTCCAAGGAGGTAGCCATTAGAAAATTCTTCAGCAAATGATCCTGGAACTAAGTTGTTTATTTTTCCCAAAAAGAATAACATAATTAAAATAATTCATACTTTAATTTTAATATTACCTTTGTTTTTATGACAAAATCAAGTACAAGCCTTACTAAATAATTAAAAAGAAGTTTAGGAGCTGCCAGTGACTTTTTAAGCCAGTAACAGATTTTCTTTCAGTGCAGTTATTTTGCAACATAAGCTTCACGCAATCAATTAATACTCCTTTTCGGTGTTGAAAATCAAACTTTGTCGTGGTTGTCACTGAGACAATGGCGAGAGTTATAAACAACAATTGTTAAGTTTTCTGTAAACTTTGTCGTGGTTGTCATTGAGACAATGGCAACAGTGACAAATGATAATTGTTTTCTGTTAGAAAGTTTAAACAAAGATATCTGCTGCGCTTCCACGAAAGCTGCTTGCTCTCGTGGAACAGCTGCTTCTCCAAAGACAGCACCACACCTGCCATCCCAAACGGGGCAGCGATTAATACAACCGTGTCCTCTGGAGTGGACATCCATCCTCCCCTCGCACCTCCTGAGGGTCTGTGGCGCCTGACGGAGCACCAGCCCCCCCCCCACCCCCCGAAGGCCACCCACCCTCCTGAGGGCGCCCCTCAGCACCCCCGCGAGGAAACCGCCGGGCTTCGGGGCACGGCAGCGGGACTTATCCCGCGGGACACACACACCCCCCCCCCCCCCCCCGGCCGCAGGGTTTAGGGTCTCGCTGCACTCACCGACGCTGCGGGAGAGCCTCACCTCCCCGTTGAGCCACCCGCACAGCAGCCCCGCCATCACCGCCGGCCGCCCCCGCCCAGCCTGGCACCGCGTCCCGTTGCCACGGCGACCGGGAGCCCGGCGCATGCGCGGAGAGGGGGTAGCCTCCCCCCCGCCCCTGCCCGCCCGCTCTCCCTGCCCCGCGGAGGGCCGCGCACGCGCCGCAGGTGTGGCGGGTGTGGCCGGGGCGGGGAGGCGAGGAGGAAGGTGAGCGCGCCGGGGGGGGGGGGGAGAGGAGAAGGGGGGGGGGAATGCGCGTGCCCGCCTCCGCCGCGAGCGGCGCGCGCGGGCGCACGGCCGTTGGCCGGCCGTTAACCGGCCGTTAGCGCCTCGTTGGGCGGGAGCGGGCTGAGGGGAGCCTCGTGGGTCTGAGGCGGGGGGGGGGTGTTGCTGCAGTGGCAGGGGGCTGCCGTCCTGCTGGGCGCCCCTCTGCCCTTCTCCCCTCCCCGCTTTTGTTTAATAAGGTGTCACTGCTCCCCCGCTCCGCCCCGGCCGCCGGTGGCTGAGTTGTTTGCCGTGTTGGCGCTTCGCAGAGAGGGACTCGGGCTGAGAAGCGTTCTGTCGGGAGAAGGGAATGAGCCCGGGATACATTTTCCACGCTTTAGAACGCCAAACCGCACGAATTGTCGCATTGGCTCGATGGGGAAGGGGGGAGGGAGCTCAAAAAGTGAAAATGCTGAGAGGGGAAAAAAAAAAAAAAAAAAAGCCCTGCCAGTTCGAAGCGTGTGCTACGCGTTAGCAAGGCTGGTTTTCAACAGTGCTCCTTGTGTAAGGAGTCTGAGGCATCGGTGTGCCAGTACAGCTCCTCGCGGGGCTCAGCTCGGCCAGTTTGGGGCATTTCGAGATTGCTTTGAAATCATCGACTCTTATTGCATTACTTCTCTTTTTACTGGGTCATCCTTGTTTTAGTATCACGTTGAAATAAATACTTTGAGAAGTTTTGGTGCCCTCGTTTTAAAGGGCATGCTACAAAAATGTAGAAATAGAGAAGAGATCTACATCTGGAAAATGCATTGTACCCCATAGGAATTTAAATTCTTTCTTTCCAGGAATATCTGAAGTAGATTGAAGTTTTCAAGTGTCTTTCACTGCAATCCAGAATGCTAAAGGATGACTTAATCTAGAGAAGAGCAAGAGGATCTAGTGGTTAATGATAGGCAGACAAGAAACTAAACATTTTTCCAAAGTGACAATGATAGATATTTGACATGACTTTGAATATTATAGATTCTGTACCTTTAGAAGTCTTTTGATTAAATTGCTGTGCTTTTACAGGTGTGCTTTAAATCAAAATAAATTACTAGTTTTGTTAGAAGAAAGGTATAACTGAGCAGTTTATGTCTTAAGATTGTAAAATTAGTGGCACCTGAATGAATAAAGTAACAAACTTCAAGAGAGGGGAAGTACTTTCAGGGCAGATTTTGTATCCTTTTGAAGTTACAAAGTTTTGTGCACGTGGTAAACTATAAAATTACCCACACTTTAGAGGAAGTAGAAACCTTAGTTGTTTTTTTTTTTTTTCTAATACAATGCTCTTAGTGAGAGTATCTACCATGTGAGTGTGTTTTTGATATGTCAAAGAACAAAGAAGAAATTTTAGTTTCATTGTGGAATTCTTTCCTCAGCTCCAGTAATTACATATATATATATATATATGTGTGTGTGTGTGTATATTTATATAGTTACATATCCAGCAGGTCTAGGGAGGTGATTGTCCCCCTGTACTCGGCTCTGGTGAGGCCGCACCTCGAGTACTGTGTTCAGTTTTGGGCCCCTCGCCACAAGAAGGACATGGAGGTGCTCGAGCGAGTCCAGAGAAGGGCAACGAAGCTGGTGAGGGGTCTGGAGAACAAGTCTTACGAGGAGTGGCTGAGGGAGCTGGGGTTGTTTAGCCTCGAGAAGAGGAGGCTTAGGGGAGACCTCATCGCTCTCTACAGGTACCTTAAAGGAGGCTGTAGAGAGGTGGGGGTTGGTCTGTTCTCCCACGTGTCTGGTGACAGGACGAGGGGGAATGGGCTAAAGTTGTGCCAGGGGAGGTTTAGGTTGGATATTAGGAAGAACGTCTTTACCGAAAGGGTTGTTAGGCATTGGAATGGGCTGCCCAGGGAAGTGGTTGAGTTGCCATCCCTGGAGGTCTTTAAAAGACGTTTGGATGTAGCCCTTAGTGATATGGTTTAGTGGAGGCCTTGTTAGTGTTAGGGCTGAGGTTGGACTAGGTGATCTTGGAGGTCTCTTCCAACCTAGACGATTCTGTGATTCTGTGATATATATACATATTACATATATATACATATATAATTATATATATAATTACATACATATATATATTTAAATATACTTAAATTTTGCTGTAAATAGTTATTTATATTAAGTTTAGAACTACTTTCCATATAACCTCTGACTTTGAAAAGCTGATAGTTATTGTATCTCTAGGAATTTTAATGGATTTTTTTCAAATCTATTATCATAAGCAGTGGATCTCTAACATTGGTTTGATCTGCTCTGGTGGACATAATAAAATCCTACTCAGATAAGCTAGATTTGTGAGAAATGTGGAATCCTTCATATGTTTAAATTCAGTAGTGGTTTGCTGTTTTATCTAAACCTGTCTTAGCTCTTAATAAATTATTGTAGCTTTCTAACAGAATTCTGAGTAGTGATAGGATGTTGTAGTAATCAATTTTTCCTTCATTGTCTCCCTGATTTAAAGAACTTGGAAAGATGTCTGCATTCTGCACTGTGAAAGCTGAGTCCGCAGTGTTTAAAGGAAAATACTTGCAGACAGCAAGTAAGGTAACTTTTTCCCTAATTCTGCCTTTCCTGAAGCTGCTGACATTTATTTATTTTTTTTAATAAGGTGGGTTTTGTGTTTTGTTAATTTCTTAATTCTCTGCTAAGAATGCCAGTGGGACTGTCATGGAAATTGCAAACTGATTTCCTGTGGGATACTGTACCATGGGATAATGTAACTTTAAGACACTAATAATAGACTGTAGAATGCATCTGCTGTTCTCACCAACAAATCTGTAGGTTTATTTTAAATTTATTTAAATTTATACATACAAATTTATTTTAAACTTCATATATCCTCCTATGGACTTGCTTTGAGAGAGAATTGTCTGTAGGTTTTATCTGTAATGGTCAAAGGAACAGAAAACCTCAAACAGCAATCTCCTGAACATAGACACAAATGAAGTTTCAGGGACTGTCTGCTGCTTGTCATTCCCTCTGGCCTCCTAAAAGAAACTGTATGTATGAAGATTATGTCATACGCTCTTTGTTATTCAAGCCTACAGCTGTTGTCAATATTAGTTTTTAATCACATGGAAGTAATAGTAGTATGTATATGGAATAAAAGGACAAGGATCCAGTTTTTAAAATTATTATCAAAAGCTTGGACTTTTATCACAAAATGGCAATTGAAAAACTTTTAAAGGTTCAAGATTCTACTCTGAAGGGGAGTTAGGAGGAATGATCTTCTGGATACAATGAAGATTAAAAAAAGGCAAAGGGAGACATTTGGAATTCTTAGATTGCATTTAGGTTGAAGCTGTGCATGACAATATCAGACTAAACTTACTGTAAAATTAAACAATGTGCGGTTTCAGGAGTTTCATTTTTGTACTGGAATTTATTGCTGCATCACTAAATTTTTTATAATCACACTAATTTCCTATTTTTTGTAACTATGTTTTTTATTGTTTGCTTGCCATGTCTCTTGGGAGGTTGCAAAAAGGCTAAATAGCATGCATGTCTGATAGTGTTTTTTTTCCCACTTTTCCTTCTCTAGTTTGATTATTCATTTTACTTTGCATGTCATTTATTCCCTCTAGCATGATCAAATGACCACATCCTCTTTGAAACCTAGTTTCAACTATATTTGTCCTGCCCAGATGCTTTCCTCCTGTCACCTCTGGATCCTCATAAGCGTCTGTACTGAGGACAGAAGAGGATCGAGCACTAAAGAAAGGTTTAGAAATTTCCATGATCTTGAGGTTTGTGCTACAGCATGTTTGCACAGCTGTTTGCTACTAAATCAGTCAATTCAGTTCCCCATACTGCCATTTTGAAGTCATAATTCTGGAACCCTGTCCTGACTCCTACCCTGGTTTTCCGTGTTGCCACAAGGCAACAGTTCTACTAATTCAGACCAGATGTCTGCCTAGTCCAGTCTCGTGTTGCTAACATTAATCAATAACAAATTCTGGGGAAGAGATTAGGGGAAAGCATATACTGAAACCTGTAGTTACTCCCTCCAGAACATTCTCCCAGCCACCACTGATTGTGGCTGAAGGACTTTTCTGAACCCACATAAGCTTGTGCAATTAATTACTTCCATGAATACTTGCAGACTGGTTTTGAATCTGTGTAAATGTTTAGCATTGACAGTGATCTGTGGTAAGGTGTTCCATTGCTTAACCAGGCTTTATATGAACACATTGTTACCATGCGTTATGTGAAGTACATTGTTTTGTGTATTTTGGAGTTGCATTCTCTACATTTTACTTTCAGCACTGTGGTAGTTCTGTTATTTTTAAACAAGAGCATTGTGCACCTGAGTTGCAGGCTGACCTGATGTTTCAGGTGCTATCTTGCTTCTAATAGCTGTGTCACCAAGAACTAATAAGTAATAGATACAGTCTGTATGTACATTTGGTGTCAAGCTTTATTCTCTCTCCTTCGCTGTATTGGGGCTGGGGACTTTTGTCTCTGGAGAGAAACTGAGGTTCCTCTTGCATATTCAGCTCTTTTTATTTTCTGCATGAAGAAAGCTAAAATGTGAGTGTACTGTACAAGTACTGTAAAAAAAAAAAAGTCCCCCTTTTAAGTACATGAAAAATAAACACTGGCAATGCTAATGTGGGTGCATACAATATATTAAAGAACTGCAGTTACTTGTTAAGTAACCTCTTTGTATTTTAATCAAGTGTGTCACCTTTGTTCAAATAGAAACGAGAATGTATGATGAAGTCTGAAAGATGCCAGGTACACTGTGTTCAAGAAAATATTGTAACTGAGTGCATTGTTTTCTGTACTGCAAAGTAAATTGTCAGTGTGTAGGTTCAACTTGAATGTCAATAAATGACTGGGCAAGATTAAGGCAAGAGAACTGCAGACAAGTTCTGACATTATGAAGAGGAAACATGGTGAAATGCTTCCCATACGAGGAACAAATACAGTATTACGTCTGGCTGATGTTTGATTTATTTTCCTAACTGGTAACCAAGTAAAGAAAAAGATAATTTAGCCTGTTGTGCAAAATTGAACTCACTTCTTGCATCTAAAGACAATATGTTTCATGTTACTTCAGTTATAGAACTTCCATGTTTAAACTGAGGTCTGAGAAATTTTTCAGCTTCAAGTAAGAATTCTCTCCAATGTGGTGTGTTTGTCAGGAACTGTCTACAGTAGATAGTGGTATATAATATTGAATAATGTGTGAAATATTTATACTGTTTGGTTTTGTTTGTTAGAAGACCTACAGACTTGCTAAAGCATTTTTTTTGTTGTTGTTTTTAAAGTGTACTGAATTCCATTGAAAGATCTCAAAGAGGTTCTGTGACTTCAAGGTAGGAAGTGTGGCTCAACTGTTTCAAGAGGAAAGGAATACTGTGTTATAAAGCATCAAAACAGTACAATCTGAGGCATAAGTGATAGAAGAAAAGAACCAAACTGCCTGACAGAATGAAAATTCACATAAGCAAAACAAAAGAAAGTAGAAAGCTTATTAAAACCTGTCTGAATAATGAGTATATGTCTTAAGGGCATGGTAGGATATGAGAAAATTAGAGATTAATGTGTAGATACAGCTTTAAGCAAATACATAAAGGAGTGGGGAATTAAGGGCCTATTTATTTTAGAGGCTGTTGTGATGCCACTGAATTGATTACTGATTTTTGAGCATTTCATTCTTAATAATTTATTTTCCTTTTACTACCAATTTCTTTCCTTTTATAACTCTATGTTAAGTTTTTTTTTTTTTTCCATAAAAAAGGCAGAGATTGTGGGATGCAAGCTGTTATCCCTTAGTGGGACATTAGGTGTAGTTGGGAAAGGCAGTGAGCAAGGGGTAAAACAAATTGAGCATTAGAGGCTGGAACTGGATAAAGATTCATAAAGGAATGTGACTGGTACAGATAGCTAGCCAAGTGGGTTCCGTTATGGATGGAAAAAAAGGAATCAAGGGGATAGAAGGTGCTTTAGTTCTATGGCTGAGGTAGAATCTTCAGATTAAGAACCATAATTTCTCTACCATAGGAAATATAGAATGTACTGGCAAGGGATGTTTTTGGTAATTCCCCATAATTATCCATATCCACACACACACACACATCTATTTTATAATACGGTTACAACTTACATTATGTGAATGTTTTTCTTGTAGTTGTTCATTTTTGCTTACATAGCAGGCAGCTAAGTAGCAAATAAAATTCAGATGGTTCATTTTTGCTGTGCATAGTTGAATTTATTCTCTGGTATAGTGATTCTCTGTAAGATACAAATCAAGTTAATGAAGCCAGAGTTTTCCATCCAGTTAGAAATTGTGAGTTTATTTGAAGTACTCATAAGGTCTAATCACTTAGTGTTTAATCTTCATCATTCAATAAATGCTCGTGAATTGGGCACCATTTCTCTGTAGCTTTTGTCTAGAATTACTAAAGAATATTTGTAATATAACTAGAGTCCTTTTGGCTGCTACTGAAACAAGACTACTTTTTTGCTTAGAAATAGGACATCTACTGTGCATTAACAATTCTGTTTGATTCTATTTTTAAGGTATGAAATGAAGAATAGTGTGTCAGATCTGAAGTGGAGAGGGAATGCAAGTAAGCAAATGTAACTAAGTAATCTGGAATTTGGCTAGCATCTTTGCACCTAATGCCAGTACTTAAAAGCCTTAGATACTCATTCTTTCTCATTATGTTGAATGAGAACATTGGTCAGGCATTCTGTACATTGGAAATGTTCTTGGTAGAACATTAGGCTTTCACAATTGTTCTTTAATCCACAGTTGTTAGCAAATTAGAGTAAATTTAGACAGTGGTTGGCAGAGTCCCTTGGGAGGTGGTTCTGAAGGGCAGAGGAGTCCAGGAAGGCTGGGCACTCTTCAAGAAGGAGATCTTAATGGCTCAGGAGTGGTTTGTCCCCATGTGCCCAAAGACGAGCCGGCGTGGAAGAAGACCGGCCTGGCTGAACAGAGAGTTGTGGCTCAAGCTTAGGAGAAAAAAGAGAGTTTATAATATTTGGAAAAGAGGGCAGGCCACTCAGGAGGACTATAAGGATGTTGTGAGGCTGTGCAGGGACAAAATTAGAAAGGCCAAAGCTCATCTGGAGCTCAATCTGGCTACTGCCGTTAAAGATAACAAAAAATGTTTTTACAAATACATCAACACAAAAAGGAGGACTAAGGAGAATCTCCATCATTTACTGGATGTGGGGGGAAACTTAGTTACAAAAGATGAGGTAAAGGCTGAGGTGCTCAATGCCTTCTTTGCCTCAGTCTTTAGCAGCAAAACCAGTTGTTCTCTGGATACCCAGTACCCTGAGCTGGTGGAAGGGGATGGGGAGCAGGATGTGGCCCTCACTATCCGCAAGGAAATGGTTGGCGACCTGCTACAGCACTTGGATGTACGCAAGTCGATGGGGCCGGATGGGATCCACCTGAGGGTACTGAGAGAACTGGCGGAGGAGCTGGCCAGGCCGCTTTCCATCATTTATCAGCAGTCCTGGCTCTCAGGGGAGGTCCCAGTCGACTGGTGGCTAGCAAACATGATGCCCATCGACAAGAAGGGCCGGAGGGTAGACCCAGGAAACTATAGGCTTGTTAGTTTGAACTCAGTGCCAGGGAAGCTCATGGAGCAGATTATTTTGAGTGTCATCACGTGGCACTTACAGGGCAACCAGGCGATCAGGCCCAGTCAGCATGGGTTTATGAAAGGTAGGTCCTGCTTGACGAACCTGATCTCCTTCTATGACAAAGTGACACGCTTGGTGGATGAGAGAAAGGCTGTGGATGTGGTCTACTTTGACTTCAGTAAGGCTTTTGACACCATTTCCCACAATATTCTCCTCAAGAAGCTGGCTGCTCATGGCTTGGACTGGCGTACGCTTCGTTGGGTTAAAAACTGGCTGGGTAGCCGGGCCCAAAGAGTCGTGGTGAATGGAGTCAAATCCAGTTGGAGGCCGGTCACTAGTGGAGTCCCCCAGGGCTCAGTGCTGGGGCCAGTCCTCTTTAATATCTTTATCGAAGATCTGGATGAGGGGATCAAGTGCACCCTCAGTAAGTTTGCAGACAACACCAAGTTAGGTATGTGTGTTGATCTGCTCGAGGGTAGGAAGGCTGTGCAGGAGGATCTGGATAGGCTGGACCGATGGGCTGAAGTCAACTGCATGAAGTTCAACAAGGCCAAGTGCTGGGTCCTGCACCTGGGGTGCAACAACCCCAAGCAGAGCTACAGGCTGGGAGAGGAGTGGTTGGAAAGCTGCCTGGCAGAGAAGGACCTGGGAGTACTGGTTGATAGTCGGCTGAATATGAGCCAGCAGTGTGCTCAGGTGGCCAAGAAGGCCAACAGCATCATGGCTTGCATAAGAAAGAGTGTGGCCAGTAGGGCTAGGGAAGTGATTGTCCCCCTGTACTCGGCTCTGGTGAGGCCGCACCTCAAATACTGTGTTCAGTTTTGGGACCCTCTCTACAAGAAGGACATGGAGGTGCTCGAGCGAGTCCAGAGAAGGGCAACGAAGCTGGTGAGGGGTCTGGAGAACAAGTCTTACGAGGAGTGGCTGAGGGAGCTGGGCTTGTTCAGCCTGGAGAAGAGGAGGCTCAGGGGTGACCTTATCGCTCTCTACAGGTACTTTAAAGGAGGCTGTAGAGAGGTGGGGGTTGGTCTATTCTCCCACGTGCCTGGTGACAGGACGAGGGGGAATGGGCTAAAGTTGCGCCAGGGGAGGTTTAGGTTGGATATTAGGAAAAACTTCATTATTGAAAGGGTTGTTAGGCATTGGAATAGGCTGCCCAGGGAAGTGGTACAGTCAATCCCTGGAGGTCTTTAAAAGACGGTTAAATGTAGAGCTTAGTGATATGGTTTAGTGGAGGACTTGTTAGTGTTAGGTTAGAGGTTGGACTAGGTGATCTTGGAGGTCTCTTCCAACCTAGACGATTCTGTGATTCTTCTCTCCCTCTCCCCCCCTCTCCCTCCCCCCCCCCCTCTCTCTCTCTGGAATAAAAAGAGGTCCAAGCCTATGCAAGTGCATCATACTGTTTATTAAGTTATTTTAAATCAAATAAATTTTACAATTTGCTTTGAAATGTTAATTTATAGATTAATGTATGATATTACTTCAATGGGCCAGGTGAGATGTGGAAAAATAGTTTTAATTTTGAAACAAGAAATAAGTATGTCTGACAGACTTTACAGTTTACTCAGCTCCAACTTCATCTCATTTTTATATATAGACTGTGCCAATAAAATTTAATAATTTACTGCATAATATAATATGTGGAACCTAATATTCATTTATTTCTGGGATTGTGCAACTGCTTCCTATGATTAACTGCCTAGGGAAACTCTCTTCAGCAATTCTTTCTATGCCTTTAAAAGTTTCTGATCTACGAGGAGAAAGAAGACATACTGAAAGCCCAGGAATGGCAAAAATAACCAAAAAGCAAATAAATTATATTGTGGCATTGTAATTACTTTCTTACAGATCCAGACATTCATACAAAATGAGATATTGTAGGAGTTAAATTGATAGAAATTTTAATTCAAGTTCTTCAAAAACTGTTCATCTTATCATTTGTGTCTAAAGCTAAGGAATTAGTTTGATTTGCTCTAGGTATTTTAATATGGAAACGGATTTAATAGTGGAAATGGATCTTGGTGGTCATAGCAATTCCAAACCACCTCTAGAGGAAAAATAAAGGACACTTTGAGCAGTCAAACCCAGGCTCCTCTGTTTTATGACACCGAGATTTACAGAAACCTGTAAGATAAGAAAAAATATTTGTCGAGTATATGTGAATATGCAAGTATGTGTGTCTGTGTGTTTTCAAATATTTTATGAGCACATCCTATGGTTTTGGAAGGACTTTTGTGAGCACTAAATTCATTATTTCAAATCATTAATAAACAAGCAAAAAAGTTCTTTCTTGCTGCAGCAATGTTGTTCCTTTCCTATAGTTACTTATCTGAATGAAAATAAAATCACTGTATATTTTTTTCTGAATTGTAAATGCAATTCACTTAATATTTTCTTCCTTCATGATATAAGTATACATTTTTTTAAATTCAATTAGTTATACAAATACAACATTTGCCTTTTGAATTTATCATTCATCAGCTGGCTGGTGCAACAGTAGATAATGAATATGGGAGGTTTTTTTATCAATATGTCTTGTTCATTGTTTTCTTTTTGTGAGGTAGGCTCAGTAACATTGCTTGCCTATTTTTTTGAAATTAGATAATTTCTTTCTGTTGTCCCAATCACATCTGTATTTAAGAGCTACTATTGATAACCTTTTGAAAGATTAAAAATAGGTATTTCTGTCCTATGTATAACATGTCAGCATATAGAACAGCAGCCACTATTTTTTTGATAATTGTGACATGTACATTTTGTTTTGCTTTGTGATTTATTATCCACCGTGTCCATATTACACAACAGAAACTTTCATATGTGGTTAGTTTTTTCCCTTCATCTTTGAGCTGAATATGGCAATTCATTTTTATTTTATGATGAAGAAGTTATCCTTGCAAGTGAAGAGGGCGTAAGTATTGAACGTTTCTGGGAGGATCCCTTATAATGTCCAGGTGTGGTTCAAGCCGTAGTTTATGAGACATGTTTATAGTGTGGAAATTAACAAGCAGAAAATAAAACGTGTGTTTTGCAAGATGATAGGCTGTAGGAAATTCAGGACAAATAATGGAATCATAAATTATGTAATTACTAAATAATGGAGATATTAAATCTATTTGAAGAAAATCTATTTGAAGATTTATTAAACATATAAATAAGTTTGTTATAACAATTGGCTTTAGCAAGAGATATTTGATAGTATGAATGTTACTTAAAAAAAAAAAAAGAAAAAAAATGGAAAAGATAATTTTGGTTCTAACCTAAATGTGTCTTCAATCATAAGGAGTAAAATACATGGCAAAATTCTATGAGTTATTTTAGCAAGAAATATGTATGGTAGGTAATTAGAGACAGTGATAGTACTTGACAGAAATTCTCAGAATTGTTTTTGGTCTGTAAATCTGTCAGGAGTTCGCTTACCTGCTGCCTAGATAACAGCCAGGATCAGGAGACATTTTAGATATTTAGGCTTCTGGGTTAGCAGTACTAGCCACAACTTTTAAGCATTCTGTTTGGTAATTTATTCTGACTTCTAATGGTGATCCATCTTTGATCTTTTTTAATGAATTATCACAAAGCATTGCTTACCACTTTTCCCTGATGGGAAATATGCAGTTACCTTCTTTATCACAATCGTATGCTGAACCTGTCTTACTGGTGTCATGTCAAATAATTGCACTAGTTTCGTGTAGGTTAAACAATCTAAGGTTATACTCAGCATTGAAGCATAAAATTCTAAATTACTTAATTTCTTGTTTTTTGTGTATTGTCCTTGTAAGCACCAAGAAGTTCTTAAGAGATACTGTGCCATAATGTGCCTATTTAAAAGCTTATTTATCCTAATCTATATATTCAGGTATAGTATGTGTTACATATGTGTTCTGTGTACATTCTTAATGCTGTGACTGTAATTCTCTAGAGTAGTGTTTGGGGGAAAAAAAAAAGTAATAGCAGTTCAACCCTTTTGTGTGTACTGGCAAAATTTCTAAAAATAAAAATAATTTTTAAAAAAAAACCACACTTGTAATTCTATGAGAAGTTCGATTTCAGACCTGAGCTGAATTTTATCCAGATTTCTCCAGCTTCTGCTTTCTGGTATGTTCCTTATTTCCTCCTCCTCCTTCAACTGATACTACTATAAGTTTTATTAAAGCCTGTAAGTTTTACTTGAATTTGTGACTACTCAGGAAGCATGCTGTTTTTCTATCAACTTTTATTTTCTTGAATGCAAGACCAGCTCGCTGTCTCGTCTTCCCTGTGCTACCTCTCTTCTTTCTATGCTGTCATTATTTCGTCACTGAAGAGTGCGTTTTCTTCTGCTTTACTCACTAGATTCCATTTATTTTATTATTTACTTCTTATTTCAGAAATGCTAGAAGGCCTAAAATTCTTCTACACTTTTCTTTAACCAGTCTGTAAACCCGTCCTTTTTCCACAAATTTTTCCTATTAGAAAGAGAATTATATAGATCTTTTCCATGCAAGTACAACTCATGATCTAAATATATAGGATACCTCCACAGTAATAAGAAGAGAATGTGTGAATTTAAGCAAGTGATTTTGCCCTCACGTTATGAAGTCTAGCAAGTCCAATGTCAGTAGTCCCTTTGCAATCTGCTAATTCAGAGCAGCCAGAAGAAAATAACATATTTACATTTTTAAAATAATGTAAGATTTACACCTTTGTGATCAAAGACATTGAGCTGAAGGCCCTGAAATATCTTAGGTGATATTCTAAAATATCACTGAGAAAGATAATTTAAAGCTTAAAAAAGCACACATATCACAGTAAATAACAGTGTACAACTTCTTTGATATATATAAATTTATTAAGATACACAGAATTTTACTAGCAAACACTGAGTTTACTATACCTGGATTTATCAGTGTTCTCACTAGTTCATATAATTGATAATTAACTGTTTTTGTATGATTAAACACTTCAATGGACAGTAAGAAACGTATGCTGTATTGCTGACATACTGAAAGCCTGGAAATATTTCAACACCTTCAAGCTAGTAAATATGTAAAGCAGTAAGATAAAATCATTAATAAGCAAGTTCTAGATAGAGATGACACAATCATTATTGAAGCAATTCTCATTAAAGCACTTTTTCTGGGTATGGCATGCCTTATAGAATAAGAATACTACTTGCTTTGTATAGGAAAATGGCAATGAATAAACTTTTATCTCCAAAAAAATAGAGGAAACGGTTCTGATCAGTTGTTTAGGAAAAAAATAAAAACCACCAGTTTGACTATATTCTTAAGTGTGAAGCTGTGTAACAAACAAATCAGTAGAACTATAAAATAGATGAAACACCTTATAAGTAAGAGTCAATTCATAAGTAATAAGAAAGTATTTTGAAATAGAAAAGAAAATGGGGGCTGTTTGCTCAGCTGAAGGATTGTTATATATTTCTTTGTTCAGTCCTTAGCTTTCGGTCATCTAAAACTGTAAGAAAGGTTTTGATGATGAGTAATTTTTGATGGAAAGATGGCAAGGTACCTTTTATATGTCCCAGTCACATTTAAACCTATACACACACTTTGAAGCCTAACTTGGCGGTATTTTTCAAGCCACAGGAAGATCTGTATGTGTGCTGTTCTAGCTCGTGTTCAGAACAGGTATATAGTAATTTACTGCAGAGATTCAATACAAACTACTGAAGGGATTTAGGAAAGCATACTGTTTTCCTTTAATCTTTTGGTGTGAGTACTGTAGTTACACAGATTTTTTTGGTTTCAAGATTTACTTTCAATCAAGTTTTCAACTTGGATTTCCTTCATATATGTGAACAGTTTTATTCTTGTACACAATTTATGATTTTTTATTTACAAATTCAATATATTTATAGGTTTTTTTTAAATTTGGGGATGTGTGTCCTATTTATTCCACTTTATAGTGGATCCATTTTATTCTTATTTTTAAAGGGAAAAAAAATCAAATTCAGGGACAGAAGATACCATTCTTCACAATGAAATGCCAGCCTGCTAAAACATTAGGAATCAGTCTGACTTGACATTATCAATGTACTAGTCCTCATTCATGACAGGTGTGGTCTTTTGATGGCTTCTATAGGCAGTGTTTATGTTCAAGTGGAGTAAAAGATATGTTTTAATTTCTAGTTATTGCCAATAATTACTATTTAATTTCTACCCATGACTCAGAATTTCACTTATGCTAGGATTATGCTAGAAGAGCGTGTGTTGCCTAAGAAAAACGTATCAGAAGAAGATTAAAAATCTATTTTCTAGTCTGGGATTTTTTTATTAGGTTAGTGTTTAACTTTCATACAATCACAGATTTTTTTGGGTTGGATGGAACCTTAAAGACCATCTAATTTCAACCCCCCTGCCATGGGCAGGGTCACCTCCCACCAGACCAGGCTACTCAAAGCCCCATCCAGCCTGGCCTTGAACATGGGGGCATTCACAGCTTCTCCGGGCAACCTGTGCCAGTGCCTCACCAACCTCTGAGTAAAGAATTTCTTCCGTTTATCTAATCTAAATCTACCCTCTTTAGAACTTTAAATATTCTGTTTAAATTTAACTGAGATTTAAATCAGTTAAATCATAAATGGAGGCTAATTCTTAGTGTGCTATCCACAGCTGAATGCTAAGCTGTCCACTTTCTTTACTGTCCCTATCAAAATATACTGCAGTCTATCATTTAATTGACAGATAACCTATGGAAATCACCACAGCTTAAACTGACAGATGTAGATCATATTTCTTGCTAATGGACTATGCTGCTTTGCCTGTCTTAATGTTGCTCAACCATCTTTTTTTTAGTTTCAACTTTAATGCTTGTTACAGTGTCATCAAAATTCTTTGCCTTGTCTGGTAGGTGACAGTGTATGCCAAGTTCTTCCTAATTCAGGCATATCTTCTGAATACTTGATATTAAATTGCTCCACAGCACTGACAGTGGATCTGGTGTTACAATCTTTTAAAGCACTATTCTGTATTTCTGTATAAGACTGCAAGATGTTTTTCTTACAAGGAATAAAGCTATCAGAGAAATCATCAGTATATTGCTCTCTTCCACTGTCCCTTTTTCTGTATTATCTGTTTCTCTCTTTGATTTATCCCAGAGCAGTCAGTATCAAGGAGGAGAGTTTTTTTGTTTCACTGTACAACCCTTAACATGTTACCTGAACTTTTACTGCTAAAATAGTTATCATATAGACCTTAAATGTACGTATTTCTATTGACGATTTTGCCCGAAGTGCTAAATTAAATGTTATTATGACTGGTTATGTTTTTCTATATTCTTTGTATGTTTTTTTGACAGTGGTTTTTTTTTTTTTTTTTTCCTTCTCTATCATGTACATGAACTATTGGGTCTCTTCAAGAGTATGTGCTTTTTTTTGCATACATAACTTCAAAATTTGATCTCTTGATGTCCCTTCCAACCCCTGCAGTTCTGTGATTCTGTGAAAATTTAGAAGCAGGTGATATGATTGTAAAAGTAAATGTGTACTTGCATTGTAGTGTTTTTTTCAAACATTGATAGATCACATACATTTTTCTCATATTTCAGAATAAAGTTTAGTGAGTATATCTATTTTCATATACATGCATATATATGTATATCTGTGTAAGCATATATAATTCATGTGTTACTCCATCTATATGAGGCTAACCCTTCATAAATCTGTACCCTATTTTGTGAGAAAATATTAATCAGTAGCAGCTTATTTAATGGCTTTATCTTAGAGCTTAAGAATGAAATGCATTTCAAAAAATGAAAAAAGGATTGACATGGTGTAGCTTGCAATTACTTACTTTTTTTGGCACCGGAAAAAAATATTCATTTTATCTTCACTTTAACATTAGTCATTGTCAAAGGAGAAAAGTGCAAAAATCGTGTAGAGGGAAAATTCATTATGAACTGGCATAAAAGTATGCTTGTTTACTTTTCGACTTTGTTTTTTAAAAATATTGTATTCATACTGGGAAATAAATGTGTCCTCCACTGTCTTTTCAGTATTTTAATTTAGTAAGCTGCAATGATAAACGTCTCGGTACGGTGTAATTTAACTGTGTGTGAGCAACACTAGCCTGGTATAAGGGTTGATGTAAAATGTAAACTTTGTCATAGTTGATGTTTTTTGTTATTAATTTTTTTTTCTGAAGATTTTCAAATCAAGGTAAACCTTGCTGTAGATGCAGCCATAGAAAATGAACCTTTTCCAAATTCATAAGGAGTAGTATACCTGTAAGAGTATTAGATTACCCTCCTATAGCTGTGAAAGGCAGAATTACTACTTCTGGCACACTAAGTAAAGCATTTCCGACATCAACCTTCCCACAGTCACTGGAAGTCATATTCCTTGTTACACACAGAAACCCTTGGAGTCCCCAAATGTAAAAATAAACAAGCAGATACAGAAATGTAAGTAAAAGCAAATAATTTGTATTGACTCCACTCACTCCTTATCCATGTGAACAAAGTAGATAGTGATGCTGATAATGTATGGGTAGGTCTACGGTGCCTTTAGGACGTTTTGTTTATGGAACACTTGGCAGCTGGTGATGAGGTGCAAATTCTGGTCAAAATTCACACTGGATTTTTAATAACTGATACAGAGGGAGCATCAATAGCCAAGTCTGGGTACGTGAATAAAGTATGGACTGGTAAGAGGGTTTTGTTCCTGCACTTCAGCCTGTTTACCGTGTTTGTTGATAGAGTGATCTTTGCAACTGGGGAGTCAAAGACAAAGTTGAAAATAGAAAAAATCATAATGAAGATCACAGTCCCTGAAGGATTTGATCTGGATTTTAAAGAGACATGTCAAAGTATGGGTACATTATCTGTCCAGCAGCTGCCTCTGAAGATTTGGAAAGCAGTGTGGAATATTATCTGAATTATGAACTGAATGTATCAAGAATCATTTTATAAACAATGAAAGACTGAATAGATGTGTGTAAAACCAACATTGATTTTGTTATATATGATGCACATTTTGTGTAACATAGTTTACTTTGTATAAACATAGCTTTCTGTCTAAATTCAACTCCTTCCTTTGCTTCTGTAAGCTATGCCTTTCTTTTTTTCCTCTTTTAAGTCTACTTGGAGTAACAGCAGAACCAAAAGGAGAACATGGAGCAATTATATTATTTAACTAACCTTCTCCAACAATTTTAGTAAAAATTATTGATATACTAATCATATCAGTAGTGATCTATAGATCACTATAATAATATGACAATTGTTCTTCAGATATTAATTGGGCTAAAGCTTTGTGGCAGCCAATGTTAGAACGGATTCGTATTAGTTATAAATCCTTAATTGCATGTAATTATAGATTTGCTTATGAACCAAACAGCTGCTCCTTTTCCATGATCTGTTTTACTCTGCCATTTGAAAGGATTAAGCTTGAGGCATGTCTATGAAGTCTTTTTTAATTTACCTTATCTTGGCTCTATTTTATATTTTACATTGCACCTGGCCTGAATTTTCTAGAGCTCCTTGCTAATCTAGTGAAGCTTTTCATCTAGCCACATTAATGACATTACTTTTTTCATTACTTTTTGTAGCAATCCGTTTGGCTTTCCTGTCTTGGCTCAAGATGGTGCAGATTAATTGTAACATCTCAATCAAAACAACATGTATAATCTGAAAGCAGCATTCTTAAAAATGTTGTAACATTTGAGTTACATGAAGTTGAGTGCACTTGAAAGTTCTCTAAGCAACTGCTGATAGATGCAATCTGGGCAACATTTTGCAAGAATATTTATTGAGAATATTCAACATTAGCTTTAGAGGGCTTATGAAATTGACTGTAAGCATGGGCCCAATATAGGGAGCTAAAAAGGAAGCTTGAATGACATACGTTTCTCATGAACATATCTTCTCTCTCTCTCTCTCTCTCTCTTTTTTTTTTTTCTTTTTTTTTTTTTGTGTGGAGTAGTTGAGGACAGAATTGTAAGGTGGCAGAGTTGTTTAAACTTTTGTTGTTCTTTGACCATGAACACAAAAATGTTCCTTATGTACCAAATTACTGGACACAGTTGTTTGGAAGCTGGTATTGTATGTATGAAAAGCACAGTTACTATGAAGTATGGTTGAGTGAATATGCTTCAAATCCCTATATCATTCCTCAAAGGACTGATGATACCGGTCTGTAACTAAAAGTTTTTCACATGTAATCACAAAATCTTCAATTAGCTGTTGTCCACTGAATTCTGGGTTGCTTAAGCTTTTACTGTCTTGGAGACAGGAATGAGAAAAAGTGTATTTTGTCTTTGCAGATGGAACAATTTGCATTCAGGATTAGGTCACAAAAGATAAACCAAATAGTGCCAGTTTGTGGGTGAATTATATAGCACAGAGGTCATCATTAGATTTCCAAGTGTATGATTTGGATAGCATTTTGGCTGATATCCATCAAAATAACATTGCTTAACTAACATGACCAATCTTCAAGCAGACTGATTGAGTAAAAAATTTATTTCCTAAGGGGAACAGAAGCCCCAGGACGTGTTCTGGCAAGTCTTCAGTTGATAGAATAAATTATTAAGTACTCTTTGCAGCAACCAAGAATGGTAAATATGGTATTTTGTACCCTTAATGAAGGAGGTATCTGAGGAGCAGCTTACTCTTTTTTTTTTTTTTCCCTTCCTTGAGATTTTTCATTAATGTATTCTTTGCTGTTAACATTATCCATTCCTCCTCCAAGAGAGTCGTCAATAACTCCATCAAAAGGATCCCTATGACAGGGATGCCACCTTTTTGCATTCTTCTGGAAGTACAGTTTTGTTGTTGACTTTCAACATAGCTGCACACATTTCCAAAATTCAGGTCTGCTAAAATCTGAATTTCTTCACTTCTTACTATTGAACGACATAATCATAATTTAAAAACTGAAAAAGACCTGTACTGAGACAGCAGAATTTATGTACTTCACATAACAATTTAATGTTCAAGGCAGGAGGTATCCTACCTCCTAAATGTGAAGCTACTTTCTGACAAAAGAATAACATTATTAAAAAAAAAAAAAAAAAAAAAGCTCCTTGCAACTAGGAAGATAAGATAATCTTACAGTCAAGAATGCAGTGAATGAAGAGGCTAAGACTGGGAGCTGTGCAGGAGACAGGAAACATCTAAGAAGTCAAAGGATGGTATAGTCACTTGGTTTGAGAGAGTGGCAGTCGTGAAAGAAGTAGGAAGGGTGGAAAAGCCAGAGTTTGCTAGCCTGTGAAAATATAGACAGAAGTGGACAAATGCAGGAAAGGGAGTAAGAACCAGCTTTGTATTGGTTTTGGAAACAGAATATTTTCACACCATGAAAATAATGTGTTTCCTTATGTCTGTTGTGATTAGCCCAGGGGTGTAATAACACTTATCTTTTCCATTAGGTTAAATGTCCTTAAAAAGTTAACCTTTCCTCATCTTGAGAGTATTGTAATTTGTTGCGTTGTATATCTTGTGTGTCTTGCCTTTAGGCCCATCTCTCTTCTTACAGAGAGGATTGTAGAATCACTTAGGTTGGAAAAAGACCTTTATGATCATCAAGTCCAGCCATCCACATAACTACCAAGTCTACAACTAAACTGTGTCCATAAGCACAGGAAGGCCAACTTCAGCCTGGAAGGCCAACTATGTCCTGGGCTGCATCAAAAAAGGGGTGGCCAGCTGGGAGAGGGAGAAGATTGTCCCCCTCTACTCCGCTGTTGTGAGACCCCACCTGGAATACTGCGTGCAGGCCTGGGGCCCCCAGCACAAGAAGGATGTGAGCTCTTGGAACGGGTCCAGAGGAGGGCTGCTAAGATGATCAGAGGGCTGGAGCACCTCTCCTGTGAAGAAAGGTTGAGGGAACTGGGCTTGTTTAGCTTGGAGAAGAGAAGGTTCCAGGGAGACCTCATTGTGGCCTTCCAGTACTTGAGGGGAGCATGTAAACAGGAGGGGGAACGCCTGTTTACATGTGTTGGTAGTAATAGGACAAGGGGGAATGGTTTTAAAGTAAGACAGGGGAGATTTAGGCTAGAAATTAGGAGAAAGTTTTTCACTCAGAGGGTGGTGAGGCACTGGAACAGGTTGCCCAGGGAGGTTGTGGATGCCCCATCCCTGGAGGCATTCAAGGCCAGGCTGGATGCAGCTCTGAGCAGCCTGCTGTAGTGGTTAACAACCCTGCCCAGAGCAGGGGGGTTGAAACTAGATGATCTTTGAGGTCCTTTTCAACCCAGGCCATTCTATGATTCTAACTTCTTACAGAGAGGATTGTAGAATCGCTTAGGTTGGAAAAAGACCCTTAAGATCATCAAGTCCAGCCATCCACATAACTACCAAGTCTACAACTAAACTGTGTCCATAAGCACCACATCCATAGGTTTCTTAAATACCTGCAGGGATGGCAATTCCACCACTTCCCTGGGCAGCCAGTTCCAGTGCCTAACCACCTTTTCCATTAATAAATTCTTCCTGATTTCCAATCTCAGTCTCCCCTGGCACAACTTGATGACATTTCCCTGTGTCCTATCACTTGTCATTTGAGAAAAGAGACTGACAACCACCTTGCTACAACTTCCTTTGAGAAATTTTCTGACATGGAATTTCTTTGTAGTTTATCAATACGATCAACTCTGAGAAAGAAGAAAGATACAGTAAGGTGTTTAATACTGTAGAAACTTTCTCATTTCTTAATAGGAAGTTTAAATATATTTGCTGCCTTGTGTTGAAATGTGTTCATTGTATAAAGAATTTTTTGTTTTAAATCATTTTAATTTATTCTTTTAGTGATATTTTCTAAAGTGACTGAATTTTATCAAAACTAGAAACAGTAACTTCTTCTGTCGTACTGTAAAGACTACATGAGATTTCATGTGGGCTTTATTTCTACATTTGCATCTAGAAGTTTGCTGAAATATTACAAATTTTAAAGGGCACATTCCAACACTGAATGATGAAAGAGTTTGAGACTATGCTAGCACTGGTTTTAGAAGACTTACTGGGAGAAAGTTGAGAGCAAAAGATATCAGATGTTTGTGTTTTCTTGTAAGATGCAGGGGCCACATCTTAAAACTTCATTATTTAATGAAAAGAGATCAATTATGTAATATTTTTATAATTATGCAATACAAAAAATATTGTCATACTGGAAAATTTTAAGCAAGGAATATAGAGACAAGCAGGTAGTTAAACAAATTACTACTGTAGGACAATTAAGATTAGCAGAAACTACTTACATGTCTTAACATTATTATTGTAATGAAGGATAATTATGATATGGAACTTGAAATTGGAGTTGCAGTGATTGAAAACATATATGACAGATACTTGAAGTTGCTGGCAGTTTGGGTTATTTCATTTTGCTGTTAGACTTTTGGTAATTACCTGAACACATGACAAGTTGTCATTAAGTACAACAGTAAGACAAATCTATCAACAATCCTTTAAAAATACATTCTGTAATGCTGGAAGCTACATTGTTTTTAGGAAATAGAAAATGTTCTTTCTGATTTTAGTACCTGTATTACTGCTCCCTTTTTAACCTGTGCTTAGCTCTCCTTTCAGATACTGCAAGCTGAAAGAATCCATTGGGTTTTTGAAACAAGTATAAATTCCTGCTCCTGCCCAAGCTGCTGATTGTGTGATATGATGTAAGTCATGTAACCATTTTGTCTGCTTTTTCATTGTAGATGATGAAAATTTTCTGTTTTCTATACTTTGATGAAATCAATCAGAAATGTTTATACTAGATTCCCTGCCAATCATGATGAAAATTTTCATCTTACTTTAAAATTGAATTTAATTTAATAAACAAAACTTGTTTCGAAAAAAAATCTAAATTGAAACCTTACATTTCTGCTTTTTCAGCTGAAATTATTCGTTAGAATTGTAATACTTTCACAAATAATTTCACCTGACCTAACATATGCAAGACTGCTTATAGGTGCTTATCCTTTTTACACTGTTACTTATTAGTTTTAGAACGTTTTGAGCAATTAATATATATACCTGTTTAACAAGTATATGTTGTTGTTGGCTGGAACTTTATAATCTTAGCTGCAGTTTCATTATCTTCCAGTGTGCTTGACTGTGTTTTAAGTTTAATTCATTTTGAAGCTGGTGAATTATGACTTTGATTTTTTTTCAGAGTTATGAATTATTTCAGTCATAATTATCTGAGCTATTCACTAGGGGATCCAGAAAATAAGTGATCTCAAAGGAAAGAAACCAAAAAGTTTCAAGAAAAAAGATATAGGGAATATAGGAAAATATCAAATAGAGATTTCTTAGGAGAGAAGAAATACAAAGAGAACTCCCTCTGTGTGAATCAGGAATGACTGACAAGTTTCAGTTCATTGATCACATTAACATGGTATTAGTAGAGAATCTACCTTGTAAGTATAATATCAGCATCTTTCAACTGACCAAAGTTATTTTTCACAGATCCATGTTACAATCTGATGAACGTTACCTTCAATAAAAAATCAAGGAAATAGATAATGGAATTTTTGAGGAGTTTCTTGGTGAGCTAGGATGGTGGAACTCAGCCTGCAGTAAACAGGACATAATTACCTAGTTTAAAGATGAGACAATGGGAATGAATTGGGAATTCTGAGTAGCTCATATTTAAAAGGGGTGTTCATGGCACTCACAACTCCTTCGGTTAGCTTATAAGATGTACAATACCACCATATCTGCTAGGAAAGCCATTCACTGCAGGTCCTGATTGTGGTGAAATAACAATTGTGCTCAATACGTTATTTTGTTTGTAACTTGCTTTTAGTATTATATATCTCGGTTCTTCTAGAGTGGGTGTAAACACGAACTACTTTGTTCTGTACATCTTGTTGTTAAACATGAACTACTGCGTACACTTGCATTCTTTTCTGTTAACTAGTGTCTTTTCTTCTTTCTTATTTCTTCTTCCATTGCAGAAAGACATATATTTGCTTAGCTTTTCAATTGCTTTTGTCCTGCCCATAACGTGCTGATCTCCGGAAGGACTGAACTTGAAACTTTTGTTTTTTAGTCATTCGTCATTCTTTTTAAAGAATTTTAAAAACAAGATTTGTAACATTAGTTGTTATTCTCTTTTAAGCATTTGTACTTACTCTTTACTGTGTTTTTCATCTGATGCCTTTAAGATGATTATGAAAATTAAGCTTCTTTTGTAACTATAGATTTTTTATCTGATACAAATACAAAATATATGATGCAAATAAATTAGTGTTTGCAGTTGTCATCTGTTTCAGAATTTCTAATAACTTTGGGGCTCTCTATAGATATGTTTTTGTATAATGACATGAGCTGTCTCTATGAATGTAGTTGTAGTTTGTGTAAAAGTCACTCCTAGATCTCATGAACTTTCTCTTCTGCTTGTTCATCATTAAGGTTTGAAATTGGTAATTAATGCTTTTTGATTATGTATTATTCTAACAATGTGTAGAATACATTATAACAGTGTTTTCACAGAGAAACGATAACACAAGGTGCTCAATCTTTACAGCCTGAACAGTCTTTATAAAGGTACTTCAGATGACCTGTCACTTTCCAGAAGCCATTTAATCTCTCTTCACTGTCTTACATCTGCAATATATGAATTTTGTGTGGTTCAATCACCTTTGTAAATAACAGCTTTCTCAGAACTGGAATAAGCAATATATTTGATTGCTAATAATTTTGCTTAGGCAATATCTATCCAAAATAAGTTTTCACAAGTTTAGAGAAAGTTTTCACTAAATCAAAGACTTCTAACTTATAAAACATTAGGAGACTGAAGCATAAAAAGTATTCATTCACCAGATGCTGTTAATTAACTGCAATTATTTTACTAGGTCTGTTATATCCTGCAAATCACTGAACTGTCTTAGTATCAAATTGATATTTTCTCTCTTAATGCATTCTTTAAAAGATCCAAATTTTCTTTGTTATTTATGTAGCAAATAGTATGTAGGAAATAGATTATACACTTTATATTTTCTTCTGAAATCAATGAAATTTATAGTTTTTCTGATTTCCCAGGACTAAATTGATAAATATGGACCATCCAGCTGGAAAACACTGTTTATTGTATGTTAGGTGTTTAAAGAAACAGCTCTACCCACCCCCGAAAAAGACAAAACCAACTTTCCTGAAGTGTTCAGCTCTGTTGTTCTTGAAGGTGAAAGGTCACTGTCATGGAAGTCTGTGTTCATGGTTGTACTAAACTGATCTTTTCTGTCATGTAAGCTTGCACACTTGAGGCATTTGAAAGGAAAAACTGAAAACTTAAATTTAACTGTATTCAATAGGAAAATAATTCTATGAGTGGAGTGATGTATTCTTGGTGACCTGCGTTGCTAAGAAACAAACTGCTGTGTTCTCAATTGATTAAGTCCTTCTCTTCTAAGTGTTTTTACCACAAAGTACATTGCAATGCCTTATTCAGGCTTGGACATTTCGAATCCATTAACTATGAGGTCAAGCTATTATCTGCTTCTTTACTCCCTTCAATCTTGTTCCATCTAAACTAAAATCACTTAGACACCTTTCAGTGAGTATCTACTATGAAGTTCCAGTGCAACAGGGGACAAAGCAAAACTCTTCCTATTTCTCCAGACCTATCTCCGTATCCTGTTTCTTTTCTTGATCCTGGTTGAGAACACTGCCAACTGCATCTGTCACACAGAACTGTAGCTTGGATATCATCTTCAGCCCATTCTTGTTTCACTTGCTAGTACTGAATTTGCCCAGTGCAGGGTGGGTTACAGCATGTGGCCACATAGTGCCTTTCTGTGAAATTTGGCAGTGCACACAACAAAAGATGTGTAAAAGCTTGTTTATTTTTATACTAGCTGTGGAAGGATAGTTGATACATGATCAGATATAAAGTAAGCCAATACAGAGTTACCATGTCAGCATTGTGTGAACTAATTTAAACCAATAAAGTCATTTTATAAAGCATCTAGTCTATGCATTGGGGCGCTGCATAACTTTTATTTAGTAGTAGGGATTGTCTGTCTAGATTTATTTTATCATTTTTCCTTATACTTTTTGAAGAGCATTTCTAAAATAGTAACATACTTAGTCAGCTACAGAGCTGATGCGTTTTCTCTTGCTTTACTGTTTATCTTAATTATTGCAAAATCATTTTTCTATAATTAGAAAAATGTTCTATGTGTATTTATCTAAAATATTGTTGCACTGTGTAGTTTGTCACTATTTCGTTTTTGTATCCATCTCTAAACTGGTATTGAAACTTTTCGCTTTAAGCTTCCTAACTTCTCCCTCCCTTCCTCCCTCCCTCTCTATTGAAAGGCTAACTCCTGCCTATTTACCCATCATTGACCCACTACAGTGGGTCAGTGGCTGTTATTGCCTGCTTGTTAAACTTACAGATTTTCATAGTGTATTTCCCACTTGATGGGAATTTACGTACACATTCAGTAATCCCCTTATATCCCAGTGCTTCATGCTATCACTGCTGCTCTTCTAGCTACACAGAACTGACCAAGGTTTAGATAAAAAGGTTTTTAGATCAAGGTTTTCCTGAGATCACTGCCTGCAATACTAATCACCATCTTCATTGTTTCCTACTTCCTACTACTATATCAATTTCTAGTCTTTCACCATAGATTTACACTTGATGTATGTGAAACTAGAACTTTAATCTCATTTTCTAAATCTAACCATTCAGAACAAATCACGTACCCAGAGAAGCTCTGAAATTTAAGTCAGCCAAAACTGATAGAACATTAGAAATTCCAGCTTGCAACATCTTGAGCTTATGAGTTAGTGTTTATGGCTGTTACTCATCACACATTGACCATTATTTCTACCTTTCCATCCTGTTCTTAATTGGATATATTTCATTTATTATTCCCAGCCATATATTTTCAGGTAGTACAAATAGCTTTATAGATCAGCAGTCACACAATCTCATCTACTTTTTTCTTGACTCTTAGTACATACTTACAAATCTTTTGAAATTTTCATATTCCAGGCTAATTTGGAATTCTTAGCTTGTTTTACTGGAGGTGATTAAACTGATCAGTTATGACTTAAAGCACTGATTTGGACATCTGGCTTATGAAATAATAGAGGATTTCTGGCTTCTACTTCTGCAAATACATTTCTGGCTATAAATTTTTGTTTTGTTTCTCAATTTCGAATTCCTTCAGACTCATTTTGTTCTGGGGTTTCTAGATGGAGTCCACTGTTAGTGGTATTTCCATTGCTTGAAAGAGGATAGACTTTATATTAGTTCCAAATTCACCATTGGAGGTTGGTTGATACTATTATTCACCATTATAAGACACTGTTTTATTGACAGTTGGGTGCTGGATTATGGTCAGACCCCAAGCTCCAAGATCAGAAAGGTTTTGCCACATGAGGGATCACCACCTTTCTTGTGCTTGTGTTAGTAAATGGTGCTTTGCTAGGGAATTTTCACCCCCTCACTGGAAATAAGTTGTCCATGCTGTTTCCTTATTAGTACAAGTGAGAGAGTTTTGTCAAGGACATTGCTAAACATTTTCAAAGTTTGGGAGTTTCTACAGGCTGTGGGTTATTCTCAGTTGGCAGTTTGCTTGCAGACAAGCTGTTTTGGAAGATAATAGAGTTTAAAAAATTGGACTTCTGCTCTGTGGCAGTTAGTCCCAGAGAGTGGTATTTCTCACAGCTAATTTATGACTACCACTGTAACCTCTGTAGAATTTCCATGCATCTATTGTCCTTTAAAGTAGAACATATCACCTAGAATACCATCCAAAAGTCATACAGCCCTCCAGCAGTTAATTCCAGTAATGCTGAAATTCTGTACTTTGCTTCTGTTATGAATTTGTCTACCATCAACCTCTAACCAGAGGATTTAATCATACTTATACCTTTGAAATCTTCATCTATTGCCAAGTATTCACTTCCCATTTGACAGGCAAGATGTTTTCCAGCAGTCATGTGCGTATACACCTGGCAGATACAACTTATCCCTGAAATTTCCAGGACAATTTAAATCTGGAAGAATTCCAGTCATGGGTAAGAGCTCCAGGAAGATTTGGTATTCATTACACAGAAACACAGGTTAGGCAAGGTTACTGTGTCATGTAACCAATAAACACACTGTGAGCATTTTAAAATCATATAACCTCTCTCTAATTAAGTGATAATAGAATGGAAAGGAAATTCACTGGGTCACTTTTCCTAATGCATTAGCTATTTCAGCAGAGAAACCCTATGAATGATTTTAATACTGTGTCATTATAGTGATATTGTTGAATTACAAATCTCTTACTTACATCAACAGGAAGGATAGTTGACTATTTCAGTTAAAATGTGAGGTGAGGCTTTAAAAATGTAATAGGCTTTGCATGCTCTTGCATGATTCTCAGCTTCAAAACTGGTTAACTGGAGATAAGGTATGTCAGTTTTTCATATTATGTGTAATCGTCTCACTGTTTGTAATATCATTGGTCATATTTCCACTTTCAAGATTATTACTGCTTTTTTTTTTTTTTTTAATATTCCTTTCCTAATTCTGTCTGCCTTATTACATTTCACACTGACGATTAATTCTTACCTCCACATAGCATGCAAATGACGTGCCTTGAATAAAAAATGCCCTTAGACTGTGTGCTCAGCAAGACTAGAATTGTCATGGCTCCTGAGTTTCAGAAGTGTTCATCCCATATGGGGGATGGCTTTGTAAGTAATTAATAGCAAATGGTTTAATATGAACAGAAGAAGTATAACGTAAGGAAGATTTTCACTGATTTTTTTTTTTTAGCCTACAATGATTTGTAGAAAATAGCATTGAATAATAGATTTTCAGCTGGGCCATACCCTAAACCTGGACATCACATGTGGCTCCGGATGCTGTGGCAACTGCAGCTGTGTTGTCAAGGAAACAGCCTTGTGCTCAGTAGGCAAAACCAATGAGGATTAAGCAAGGCTACATTATAGCTAAGCCTCTGTGACCTTATCAGGGAGCAACAAGATCTGTCTGTTCTTCACCGTGCAGGTGTCCCTCAGGAGTGAGGGAGATATGCACAGGCAAAAACATACATGCAGTATATCAGATTTAAATGTCAGACCTGGATTATTCAAACAAGTGAATGCATTTCCCAGTTAGATGGATTAAAAGACTCCACTTGTGTAAGTAAAACATTGATATAAAATAAAACTAGATATTATAAAAGAAAGTAATGTGACATGTTTTAGTTAGCTATGAAATGAGGAAGAAATAATTAAAGTATGATGGACTTTGGAAATTTTTTAATTTTTGTTATATCTCTGTAGTCAGGGTAAAATTACATAAAAGTGTACCACTATTAAAAATATGTTAATTTCCCAGTGATAAGAAATATTGTAGATAGGACACTGAGATGCAGAATAGTTGTCAACATTTTCAAGAAGTCTTATTCTTTACTACTAAGAATTAATTAATGCATGGGTCACTTAAGTAAACTCACACTCCAACATACATGTTATTTCATCCAGGCATTTTATATCTAAAAGAATCAAAATCCAAGTGGAACTGAGATAAATAAATGCAAGAGAAAAATACTTAGTATTTTTTGGCATGTTGGAAAGGAAGTTTAAATAGAAAAGTTGCTTAAATTGCTCTCAGAAGTTGTCTGGTTTTTGCTTGAACTATAAAATATTTTTTGTTTTGTTTCGGAAGCAAAATAGACTGTTCCACTTGAAGCTTCATAATAAATAAAAATGAATGAACAAGCAACTAAATTTTACTTGGTTTGGCAGAATCTCTGGAGTTCGTTGTGCTTATCTGTTTTAAATTGTCACATAACATCAAAGGTGATTAAATGTCTCTTTTAATTAACCCTATGTTTAAACCATTAATCTGGATTTACTAATATTAATTATTGTATTTTTCTTGTTTCGGCATTTCTTTCGGTGTTACATGACAGTATTTTCCAAAAAAAAAAATCAGTTTTAATTTATCTGCAGATAAAGCCAGATGAGCCTTTTTCATTAGTGATACTGCCAAGTGTCTCGTACAGAAAAGAAGGGGCTGAAGCAAACTGTGAAATGAGACATATCTGATTATCATAGTGATTTTTCTTTTAACATTATTTTATGTTTTATTTTCTTTCTTAGTGTCTTTTTTTCTACAGTGAATTTAATCTAAACCTACCCAAGACCATGGGTTTTGTCAAGTTTTGATGCTTCTTTTCTTGCATCCCACTCCTTTTTTTCAGTGAAGGCAGTGCTTCTGCATTTCTTCTTTTTTTCAAATATCTGACTTTTTTTTTTTCCCAGAATTGCTGTTTTTAGCATTTCATTTAAGTTATAGAAAAATCTTATGTATAAGATATTTCCAGCTAAATAGAGGGTTTCAGACATTTTGCTGCATGTTTAAGGCAGTTATAGAAAACTTGAAATTGACCTTATTTTATTGCTTCATTTCTAAGATACTTACCACTGACCTGATGAGAATTTATGCCAACACATCAGGGGAAGAAATGAAACAAAGATGACAGGGAAGACTTGGCTACTTTTGTGACCTAAAAATGATTTCACTCTTATTAACTATGTAAAATGTACAACAGGAAAGTTAGAGACAAGAGCATACTTAATGCTGAGCCATTCTAACATCAGAGTTGTTGGAATACGTGCAACAGTTAGCTTTAGAAATTGTGGATTAAGTCCTTGGAGAAAAGGCAGTATGATCCAGAAATGTTCAGAGAAACATGTACCTTAACATTGAAAATAAGAGGATTAGGAAATGTGTTCTGCTTCCCAAAAATGTACTCATTCCCATTTTGTCTTTTTTTACTCATTTTTTACTTTCAGTTTTTAAGTGGTTTTGTATGACATTTGATTTCCTCCTCTTGTTCTTCTGTTTATTACTGATGCATTTAATAGTTATTTTGAAGGTTGAGTACATAGCTGGATACTTTTCCTACTTTTTTATCTTCTTGACCTTTTCCTCCTCCTTGCATTTTTCCTAATTCTATACAAATACTTCTATCTATATTCTCTCTTGATCTATCTTCTATCTTTATGGTCATTTTTCCTTGCTTTTCAGCCACTTGAATCCATGCATTGGTTAAATAGCCTGTCTTCTTTAAGGAGTTTGATGTGAATTAAATTGAATTTTTATTCTAGATCTTACTAGTATAAATGACATTGACCAATTATTATTAATTTAGGGAGCAAGAGGTGTTAGCCACTTTTTAAAACCAGTTAACTGCTTTAACACTGTGCCAGTAATTTAGTGCAAGTAATCTACTATCCTGCCACTTGCAGTCCTGAAGAATAGACAAAGCAGAAACAGTCTCTACAGTTGGATTATTTGTGTTCAAATAGGTAGATCAAGCTTTCTATGCTAATGGAGTGAGTTAGAAGCATTCAGGACATGTCATCCGTCCTGTGCACGTGATGTACAATTGATCTGTTTGTGCATAACAAATCTAAGATATACCTGATGCTGTAGATTTACAGCAGGCCATCAGTATATGTCCCAAACCCATGTGTCTTGGTGTTCCACCTTCTACAGTTGATCTCTTTTCTTCCATGTGAAATGCTGGCAAGTATGATTTCCTCACTCCATTTTTAGTTATTTGTGTAACTTTGGTTCATCTATTCTAAATGCCTTATATCAAGGAGATTTAACTTGTTTGATCAAATTCAGACATGAATTGAGGAGTAGATATTGGAACATATGGTGAAATCTGATAAATTACGTAATATCACTATGGAGGAAATCAAAACTAGACCTAGATAGTCTACTTACGTCTAATTTTTCTTAATCTTTAATCTTTTTTAGCTATTTATGGTAGTGTAAAATGCCAGGGTAGTTCTACTAAATCTAAATACTCAGGATTATAGTGAATTAATTCAATTTTATTATGAGATTATGCATTTATAGGAAATGTATTGTATTATTTTTGTATTGTAATATCTTTAATTTGGTTCACTGTTCATAAAACATATATACAAAACTGTATTTCAGATTTTTTCTTCTACTTTACCTGAACTTCTGACTTCTGACCTGTTTTACTCATTTAAAAGTAAGTTTCTCAGGAGGGTAACTTAGTAGCTATAAATGCTTTCTGAACAGGTTTTGATGAATGAAACATTCAAATTTAAGCACACTTTCAGGTTGTGAAATCCAGATTATTTGGTGGGTATATTAATCAACAAGTATATGATTTCTTCAAAAAAAAAAAAGGTGCCTATATATATATGTGTGTATATTTATATGTGTTGTTACCCATGAATTCTAAGTCAAAGGCTGTCAGCCACAGTAACTATCTGTGTGCAAGATATCTGAAGACATTTTAGTATGTATTTTTGTATCACTGCAGTAATAGGTAGCAATATATAATCATGTGTCACTGAAATAAACTCACACTTGCAAGCAATGCATAACTTACTACTTCATTGTATCTCTTCATTGTCAATCACCTTAAGAAAGAGAGTGTTTATGGAAGCCCCAGCACCTGTTTTTTTGATCTTATGATGAATGTTGTGTACTTCTCCAGATTGTCAATTGGAACAAATGCAAATGATGCATATTTTCCATTTCTACTTTTATTTAAAGTACCATTTTTCAGTTTAATATTTTAGAAGTGATAGAATAAAATCCAGCAAATTACTAACAGAAGAATTGAGAAAGTGAGTTCAATTGTTTTGCTAATGTTCTTTGGTGCCTGCAATTCCAGTCTGCAGTCTTGATAAAACCCAAGTAAATATTGGTCACACCTCCACTGAGAGATACACTGGCAGTAATGTTCATCTTGTTAACAGACCTTCAGCTTTGCTGAGAAAAACACACAGAGGATCTTTTTGATTGCCAGCTCTGTTTTTTAAAAGTATTAACAGGCCCACATCCAAGAAGATGATTACTTCAGTGCTTGTTGCTTAGGATTTATACTAAGGCACGTGGTTGCTAACACAAAACCGCTTTGCTTCCTTAGGAGGTATTTAAGTCTTTGCAGACACAAGAACATAGAAATTGCTGTACTGAATCAAAGCTTTGGTTCATTTATTCAGCCTATGATCGGAATTGATTACCTGTTCTTCATAGAATAAGGCAAGAATCCATTACATTTACAGATTAATCATATTAAAGAAAATTTAATGCTAGCTTCTCCCAGTCACTGCTTGTGAGGCTTGCTTTATATGTGAAGACTCTGCTCTTGAGAAAAGGAAAGAAAGGTAAAAATTGCTTTGTAATGATGCTGGGTAAGGGGGAGCAGTAAGGAAGACCAATAGAAGGAACAGGAAAGACATAGATCCAGAGAATGCCAGTGGCACATTATTGGCGTAGTCAGAAGCTGTCTTCTGAATAGTCAGTATTTGATGGATACTACCTGAACAAGAGAAACAGGGTAAAATTCAGGATACAGTTTGAGGGAGAGCATATGATTGTGTCTGTCATGAATGTGGTGAGAACCTTGGAGGAAGAGGCTCTTGGCTTATTGATTGATGTTAATTATATTTCCTGATATACAGCTTATTAAGTAACACTGATAAGAGATGTATGTGATATCTGAAGGGCTGTATATTCAGCCCCAATAGTAAACAAGACATGAACCACAAGGTTGAGAAAAAGGCTTTTCTAAGCATGCCTTTTTGTCAATTTAAAATTTTCTGGTTTTCAGTTTGAGTAATAGCAGAAAAAATTATTTTCATTGTATTTTTTGTTGTTTTGTATGCCCTGATAATAATCTCCTTTCTAAATTTGAGTCCAGAAATTCTTTTCCCTTTTGAATCGTATTTTTTTCTATTGATATTGATATTGATAGTATAGATATGTCTTTGATTTCTGTAGTTCATATGAAAACTCTTCCACTCTAATTCTTATGCATTGCTTTTGCTCAAGCCTTTGAGCAACTTTGGATATGGAGGTTTGTTTTTTTAATAGGCTTATTTGACTACATATCCAGTATATGCACAAGTGATTTATTTTCTTTCTTTCAATGTCAACAGGGTTTGTAGTTATCAATAAAATGTGTTTGCTAATGTGATTTACCAAGTGGAAATGAAATCTGTCCATGTTTTGGGGTGCAGAGCAGAGCTCACGGACAATTTGCATATCTCCTACACTGGAGCTTGTGGAGGTAGAAATAGAGGTTCTTGCTGTTAGCTCACTTAGTCATTTGTTGCTCTCAGTATATTCCTCTCTGCTTGAGATAACAAGATAGAAAGTGCTGTTTCCTTTCTTTCTCCCACGCCACCTCCACACTTTTCTTTTTTTTTTTTTTTTTTTTTCAGAGTCTGTCTTTCAGCTTTTAATTAAATGACTAGGTTGCAAACTCCCTAACTGTCAAGGTAGATAATGTATTTAATGAAGCAATATGGTATCTGGACAACCAGAATCACGATTAGGCAAACAGTTATTCTCTCTCCCAGTTGTCCTTTTAGTCAGATGGCTGTCCTATTCTTGATTTTTTAGGATTGTAGAGTTCTTTCTTGCCCTGTGGTATTAGGTCTTTTTTTTATAGGTCCCACAGTTTAATGTGGTACATTCATCGACTGTAAGTTAAATATTCCTCTTGAACCCCTTCCAGTAGTTTTCAATATACTTACTTTTAGATATTCTAAAAATATAGTTATATGCAAGCTTCAGCAGAACCCAACAGAGGAAAATTCATTACTTACATATTTTTCACTGTGCTAGACACAAGCAATTCTTATCTTACTTTCACAACTTAAATATATGCTTTTCTTAAAAATCCTTTTATATTAGATACTCCAATATTGACTAAGACAGTAACTAACACTGATTAAGACAGGTATTAAGTCTGTAGGAATGACAAAGTGTTCAACTCTGCTTGCCCATACAGGAGTGTTAATGTCTCTGATTATTTTTATTTCATATTCTTTGGTTAATCTGCAAATTTTCTTTTTATTGGCATGTTTCCAATAACTTTGTCCTGTACAATACTTAAAAAAATGGAATTGGATAGGACATGAATCCTGTGTTGGACTGCAAATCTTTGCCAATCAATGGACAGAAATGTTAGCAATATCTGTAATTCTTTGGTAATCAGGACTGATTCCTGTTCTTATAGCTATTAATGCCTGTGTCCCTGTGAAATCTCTTCGTTTGGTTTTGGTGATTTTTACTTTTAAGCATAAACCATCTATTGGTCCATCTACCCTTTATAATTGGATTCTTTGGTGATAATTCACAGGTTCATATGGAGTCTAATAAACACAGGACCAATTTTTACTGAACTTTATTTAAAATCAGAGTGAATTTATATTTTATCTGAAGAAATTGAATAGGAAGGACTTTTCTGGTTAGTGGTCCTGTTTTTGAATGTCATACCTCCTTGGGTTTTGAGAAGATATGATTAAAACTTCTGCTATTAAGGGAAGAATGAGTGTACCAGGATCACTGAGTAGAATTTGCCGTTGTGCTTAAGTGTTGTTCCTTCGGTGTTTGAACTTTCATTGCTTTTTTTCTAACTGATAGTATTATTGCTACTGTGGTATTTCGTCGGGATTATTTGATCCATCAGCATTTTTACTGATGGTTCTAGACTATCATCAGATGTTGCTGAGGAGGTATGCTGTTGTTCAGGAAAGAAGTTGGAAAGCATTTTTGCACCATGTTTGGTGTAATGGTGGTACTCATGGTAGGTTTTATAATTGTCAGAGGCCTGCCTTATAACAGAATAACGCTCTTCATTTGAGATATGTCTGAATATCAGATGGAGATATGTAACCACCTGTAGTGCCTTGCAGCATCATACAAGCCATATAGTAAGAATTCCCTGATGACACTTGAGACACGTGAGATTTTTCCATCATTTGGGAAAAAATCTTAATAAATGTCCTTGCATATCATAATTGCTCCAGTGGTTTATTTCTCCAGTGGTACTTCCTTTAGCTCTTCCTTTAGCTCTTCTTCTATATGTGGGGAACTCCACCCTGAAAGTATTTGCTCTAATATGCTAAAATTAGGAATCAACCTTGTAGTCTTCTGAGAGAGACACAAATTTTTAGAAAATAAGTTAGCTGCTGAAAATACAGACTTTCTTAATTACTTTCTGGGACTTGGACACTACTTTTCTTCCTATGTTCCAAAGTTAATAGACTACTTACACCCAGTTAAGCATCATATTTCTATGCAACTTCAAACATTAGCTGGTTGACTAGATATTGAGAGGATATTTTTAATTTGTTGCTCTGGACTTTTGAACTGTTTTAAGTCAGCATAAATCACTTTTAGTCAGTGCAGCTAAATTGTTCTTAGGCTTAAAAACAGACTACAAAAACATACCTATTTAAGAAAGATATTTAAATGAAAAACATTCTGCTTTCTCAGGTAAGAAAACCCGGGATATTTAATAAATTAATCTTTTGTTACAAATTTAGTATTCATTATTGTTACTTTGTGTTGACTTCGTTCAAGAATAATTCTATATTCTTTGTACAAATACACTTGTCATGTTTATTCCATTCTTTTGCTCAATGACAAAATATTTGTATTTTCAACTTTTCAATTTCTATGCCCTAGAATAGTGTCCACTTTACAGTTTTGGAGTTTGTGAAAAAAGGTGGCACAGCATTTTTTTGATCTTTTCTCGAGCATCCAGTAACCATATACATGATTTTCTTTGTGACAGTTAATTTCATTTCCTGCCTGTATCTCATCTGCATTTTTCTTTCTTTCATTCTTGTTTGTCCTTACGTCTGTTCGGTTCCCCATGTTCCATTCTATGGATTACCTATAAGTTACTTGTGGAGTTGTCTGAGCTTTCTCCTGAAAATACAGTGATGAGTGCTACAATTTAAATCTTGATATGAATGCAAAAAGGAAATGCAATACTATTAAATTGATTTTAATATACGCCCAATATGTAGGCATAATATTTATTCACTGTGAAGCAATAGCAAAAGCAATAGCTGTGAGGGAGTGGGATAACTAAATCTCAGAATGCCTCGGATTCTGTGTGTTTCTTTTGTTATATGATTTGCTGTTTTTCTAAGATACTGAAGGAGTCATTATTTTCATAAAATTGTCTGTTTTGTTGGTATTGATGTGCACTTTTCTTTTGTTGCTGTGGCTGTTCTATTCTGCAGTTTTTCCCACAGTGAACTGAATTCATTTGCAATGTTGTCAGACTGCAAATGAGTGGGAAACAGAACTAGTACTTAGCTTACATTCAGGGCAAAAGAAGGGGAACTCAAGCACGTACACTAACGAGTTGCTTTGGAAAACACTGGAATTGAGCTTGCATTTCTACACTAACAATTCAGTTACTTTGGAGGTGTCTTCCTTCAAAACTATTTATTATTTTTCTTTCAGTTTTGGCAACTTGTTACAGTTCGTTTTGCTACTCTGTTCCAAGCCTCCAACTGTCACATACCTTTGCAACAGAATATTCCAGTATATTCAGATTTTCCAGTATATTCCCTATAAGAAAGCTCCTGTGTTTACTGAACAGCTCTTGTTGTGCCACTGAAGTCTTCATGGTACTTACAAGCAGATAATATCTAGAATTTCTCTTCTGATTTATTTTAATAAGCCCCCACACTTAAATGTAATTGCCTTGTTTGAAATTCAGCCCTTGATTGTTTTTGGTTTCGTTGGGTTGGGTTGTTTTGTTGTTGGTGGTGGTATTTTCATTTTTGCCTATGGTGCCCATGAAACGAAGAATGTGGTGAACATGGTTACAGCTTATCTCCTTAGTAATTTTTAATCACATCCTGGATGTGGTGGAGGACTATCTCAAGAGTTGTTTCTTCTCTTGTGGCTTACCAGACTGGATTCACTGAAATAATCCATTAAAAATTTTGCCTCAGCAGTATACCCTTGTGGAATTTAACAGGTTTACATTATTATTTGCTTCTTGTTCTCAGATTTCCTGGTCTCCCAGAGTACGTCACAGTCACTGTCATCATCCTAGTCCCACCCTCAGTATTACAGTCTTAAAAATCCTGTGCTTTCCTGTTTAGGTATAGAATCCCAGTCCTGATCCTATTTTCCTTATTAATACAACAAACTGGTTTGTCTGATTTAACCCAGCTATTTCAGCATTTAACACTACTCCTGTGTTGGAGTGAACATTTGTTTTTCCCGTTTTGTACAGTGAACTACAGCATTTCACTTATTATTACTTTTTCTCCATGTTTTAATTTGTAGTATGTTATTAACTTAATTTAAAACCAGTCATTCTGTTTCTCCCATTTTAGTTTTTCTTTTTTTCATTTGCGTATTTTCATACATTTGGTAGTATTTTTTTATTTTATGTATCCTGTATAAATAGGACTTTATTGTTAACTAACCAGTAAACTGGATTCTTACATACCTACAAAACAATTCAGGTAAATATTTTCTTTTACTTTTAGCTGCTTTACTTGTAATTCACATCCACCAGTGCAGTATAAGCTGTATGATATTGATGTCTTAAAACTGAAGAGTACTCCTGAGAAAAAAATCACCCCATATTTGTCTGCTGTAAGATTAAAAAGAAAAGTAAACACAGAAATTGAAAGGAAGCAATAAGATCTGAATTACAAAGTTGGAGTGGAGGACAACATTGGTGCAACATATGAAATGTTTATGGATTATGTATGTTTTGTAGGAGGAGGTTGCAATTTTCATCATGCAGAATAGGGAAAAATGAATTTGTTATTGTAGGTGCACTAAGAAATGTAATTATGCAGTAGATGTTTCTACATTTTTTCCTGGTATCTTGAGTCACAGTTTTACACTGTCAAGAAACTGAAGAGACTATGAAAGAATAGTTTTGCTGATATTAAATAATGACAGGTCTCCATAAAAACTTGGAGGCAAATGCAGGATTTTTTGCCTAAATATTTATTAATTTCCTACTCATATCATCCTGGGATTTCCATATTTTATCATAGTCCTGAGAGTTTCAGACTGTTTGTATGAAATGGTACAGTAACTTTCAGGTTCAGTCTTATTTAGCATGCTTAACAATACTTTAAATCTGAAATAATGATAACCACACAGTCATTAAATTGTTATTTTAAACTCAGAGCATCTGGGAAAGACCACTTAGATTTTAGCCTGGTGCTGGATGAATGAAAGTCCCCATCTCCATTGTATGCATGAAGAAAGTTTTGTTTTTATATAGCACTCTTTGGCTTGATTACAGCTTTTTGCAAATTATTTTGCTTTGGTTTCTTTGTTTGAGTGGAAAGTAAGGGCAACAAGAGAAGGATTTTTGGTTTTGTTTAGTCTGTTTCATATTGAAAGAAAACACATGTACAAGGCAGTAAATCTTAACAGAAGGAAAGTGAAGTCTAAAAAATTGACTCAAATTTTTGTTATAAATGTGTCCAGTTACAATGCAGTAGCCCTTGCTTATGTGAAAAACAGAATTTACTTAATTACACATATTCAAAAAGTCTGTGTGTCATTATCATAACTAAAAAGCCATCATTTCTTTTCTAAAGCACTTCAGAAAGCAAAATTAAGAGTCTGCCAGTATCTTCAATTTGTGTATCTTTCACAGAAAATTGTAGCCTAAGTTTAGTAAGCAAATTTTGTTGTTTTTTTGTTGTTGATGATTTTTTTATTTTTTTATTATTACTTTTTTTAAGTTTCTACATGCAGATTTCATAATAGGAAGTGAAAATTAGTGTTCTTGTCTAAAGCAGAATAATTATCAGAAATTCTTGAAAACAAGAACATTATTCCAGTCATTCCTTGGAATTAAAAATGTAAATGTTTCTCTCGTTTCTGCTCCCTTCATCCATGATTTTTTTTCTTTTCATAGATACATATACCACCCAACTTCGCCTGATAGCAAGTTAAAACTGCAAGCCGTGAGTAATTTTCTACACATCAGTGAGATGATTTTAAGAATATTACATGAATTAATTGCTGAAGTAATATTCAATTTATAAAAGATATCATGGATACCATTTTACCATAAACAGCTTAGTTGTTAACATGAAATGATCTTTTGTCAGTAAAAGTCTTAAATACTATGATTAGAGGGGAAAAATGTTGATTGTTTTTACAGATTATAAAAGCATACATCAGCATATTGTATGCCTGCTGTAAGAATTTGTTTCAGTTGGTTAAAATTAGTAAATATGAGTAGACGTGAACTTTCTGGCTGGTTCTGCCATCCATACTTACTGAGCTCCTTCTCCTTCTAAACCCATTTTAGTTCATCTCATCTTTTCCCAGCTTTCAAATCATAGATAAGGGGAATGGTCTTTTACCCCCAGAAATGTGCATTCTATATACCAGGTTATGAGTTTGATTAGAGAAGTAAAATTCAACAGAATATGAAAGTTGTCAAAAATTTTAATAAAAATTGACACTAAAAATAAGGTTGCTTTCAACTGGGCTTATAGGGTAGGTGTTCTGTAAATATATGTTTTTGTTTTCGTAGAGACCATAATAATCATATTAAGATCCCAGTGAGCATAATCAGCAATTAAATATGATGTAAGAGGGAGACTGAAGGATAGTTAAATTATTTTATTAATCAATATTGCCTAGCAGTGATTTCTTCAGTTTTCATTTGAACTTCCCTTTCTATCTTCTGTGTTCTTTTAATATTTTCACAAAAGCCATGAAAAGTTCATTGGTCTTGTGTACTTTTCTCATCCATCCTCAATCTCTTGTTTTTGTTTTATTAAAAGAAAGTCTAACCCTGTGTCTCATTCAGACTTTAGGTCCAAGTTCTGAGTTCATCAAGATGAATAGAATTTTCCCATTATTTTTGTGCTGGTTGGGGGGCAGATTGGGTCTCATTAAAAAAGGCTAAGTATCATACCTGGACATGAGTGATATCTTCAGTATCTGAAATTTGGCCCTTAGAGAGTGCTTGCAGTTGTCTGTGATGATGAGGCTTAGTTACTATCTCCCTGTATTTTTTTTTCTTATTTGGTGGGTTTTCTGTGTGTGTGTGTGATTTTTCGTTTGTTGTTGGTGGTGGTTATTTCTTTGTTTTGTTTTGTTTTGTTTTGTTTTCTGTTTGTCTTTCAACTCCTTCCTGCTCGTTACTGTGGCTGCTGTTCTTTTAAATGTGGATCCTTACAATAGCCTGTGTAGTCTCCCTGGTCATTGCAAAGAAATAGGTACTTCTCAGACAAATTTGTCTCGCCCTTCAATATATATCTAAAACAGGTAAGATGAGTCACATTCTGTAATAGCCTGTTTCCCTTTATTGACAGTATAGGGACACCTATACAGCTCAGCTATAGGCATCTGGTTAAAGTGAGGTGAGTCCTGATTTGTCATTCTGAAAACATTATCTCTTAGAGAGCACACAATCTACTCAAAGTTCACCTCAGACAAACTCATTAAAGAGAGAACATTACTTCCTTGTTCCAAGATGGGCAAGTTACAGTGACCTTTCTAGCTTGTTTTTAATTTCACAGAGTTGATTGCATTTTGCTGACCTCCAGTTGCCTGCAGTACTTTCAGGATTATTTCTTCCAACTACAGGAAGAAATATATAGGGTTTGCTAAATCTTCAAATTCATGGGTTTTATGCTTATTGAGCAGAAATTATTTTGCCTTCTTTTCTCTTTCTCCACGGGTCTTAATAGTTCCTGATACTAATTTTGATAATTTTGATATAGACTAGAAGTTAAATGAATGAGCAGTGTACTTCCTCTTGGAAACATGCTATACAAGATATGGTTACATGAAGTAGGTGTAGGCACTTTAACAACTCTCCAGTGCAACAACACTCCCCTATCCTGTTTTTCTTTCCCCAGTTCTGGTCACATAAGTCTGTTGCTGACCTTGCACCAGCTGGCATTTATTTGATCACGTGAGCCAACTCACTGAAACATCAGGAAAGTAACTTGGGAAAAACAGAAGCTGTTTAACTCGTTAAATGTTTAATCTTGAGATCACATGGATGCTGTATCGCCTGGACAGTGAGGCAGGGTAGGGAAGCTATTACTGAGGGTGGGAGGGAAGGAACTGACTCAAAAACAAGAGGAAAATGAAAAAGTGAGGAAGCAAGATCTCACCCTTTCAGCACTATTAGACCATTCATTTGGTCCACATGTAAAGTGAACTGTCATCTCCACATTGAACACAGCTACTCTTCACTAAATAGAGTAATTGCAGTTCATTTTGGTGTAATTTGTACTTGCTGCTGCTGCCAGGATGTATACCTGTGTCTTAGCTCACCTGAATTGTTATTTCAGGTATGATTCTAAATGCCTACATTTGCATCTTCTGTTTTTAGGTAATTTAAATGGATGGATCTTCTAATTAGGTCTTCTGAATAAAGGTCACTGACAAGGTGCACCTGGTATAATAATGTTTATATTAATGTTGAGCTTTTTCAATGGCATAAATTTATTTCAGTAGTTTTCAATTATGTGACTTTAGAGTTAAATTAATTGTAATTAAGAATTAATTCGTGCATTTGCTTTTGATTACCTATCAGTAAATTTTGGTTTAAACTGTTTAACTGTGCTTATGAGGTATCAATGAATACATGTGGAACTAAATACAAAAAAATAACTACCTCTAGTAAGTTTTAAAAGAGTTCAAGGAAAATATAATATTTTCCTGTTTAAAAAAAAAAAAAGCATAATATAGGGTGATATTCTAAATATGGAATATTAGGTCTAAGATAAAATTACTGTGTCAAAGTTGCTGCAGTGACAAGGTCTTCTTAATCTCTTCCTTGAGTATTTCTAATAATTCTTACTGAAATATAAAAATGCAAAGGTTAAGGAAAGAACTGAGAGAGAAAATAAGAATAAAGAGACACACAATGCTTAGTTGTCATCCACATAGGCTTACAGTATTTTGTTGATTACAGTATTTTAATTTATTATTGGGTATTTCCTTTGAAATGACTTGGTCCTCTCAAGAAGTTGAGGTAGAAAACCCTAACTCAGTGAAGTCAGCCTTTTATATATTATATAGATAAGTAGGAGATTTCAGACTCCAAGATGATCACTATAATTACGAAAACTGTAAAGGATAACTAAACTTAATGGAAATATTTTTCCTGTGATTATAATGACTTACAGTGCATTTTATTTCTGAAAGGATATGATTGTAAAACTGTTTCCATTACTTGGAGGATTTTTATGTTTGCATATTAAACTCTGTAAATGTCAGCAAAGAAATAAATATTTCTGATCACAACCATGGAAAAATGAAAACAGTTCTTTCCCACAGACTGCCCATTTGACATGGAAAATTCCTTTTATATTTTATATTTCTTTTTTTCCCGCTTACCTTCCACTAGTGTCCTCTACTGGAGGATTCCTCTATGGAATCCTTAATTGTGAATGTATTCTTTTGCATACTAGCCCATCCCATCTGTGTGTTGTCATTGTTGTTTGTTTTGCATTTATTTTGTAGGTTAACAGTAAGTTCGAAATGTATTGCAAAGAAATACTTTTTTCTGCATTAGGTGGAGAATGTAGGATTTACATTCAGTACAAGGTCTGTGCATAGCCTTTTGGTTGAACGAGGTTTTTTGTGCATCTAATTAGCTTTAAGTTGTACGTTTGTAATTTTTAATACAAGCTCAACCACTCTGTTATCAAAATAGAGAGTAATATAAAGTTAGGTAGCAGTGACTATGCATAGTGACGTAGTCCTACAAAATTTTCTTCAGGTATCAAAGATGACATCAATGTCTTGCATTTCTGGTACTATCTCTGGGCCTAATTGAGGGTCATAAAGACTATGCAGAAGCAATAAGTTTTTTACTGTAACAAATTCTTAGACTAGATGAGGCTTTGATCTGAAAAAAAATATATATGTGTGTATATATATATATATAGTCTTGTCAATTTTGCTGTAGCCTTTTTCACTGTAATTTCTGGATTCAGCAGTGGTCTTACTCTGTAACTTAAACAGGAAATTTGGTTGCAATGATACCAGTGAGATGGAGCTGGTTCAAACTGATTCCACATATTATTTATCCAGACACCATATGTATGTTATCTAATTCATGAAAAACATCTTTATTGTAGTCGTGAGAGAAACATGGTAGATCAGTTAACCAGAACCAAAAAATAAGGAGAAACATGAAAGAAAGGAGAGTAGTCTTTTTTAGGGCTGAAGAGAAACTCCAAGGTATGTTGTTGCTTTCTGCTTCTTTTAAACTCTTTTGATTAATTTTTTTTTCCTCAGAACAAGTACACTTTGTATTGTTTTTGCAATTAAACATCATATTGTAATGAAGCATTTAAAGAGATACATGGATACAATGTTAATTTCTTTGCATAATCAAAAATATATGAAGAGTATTGAAGAGTTGGTTGAAGTCTGCTGTGGTAAGATGTATTCCTGCTGAGAAACCTTTCTGCTTTCATGTCTTTGTTGTGCAGAGACTGTAGTTATGAATGCAGAGAAGAGATTTTCCTCTCTCTCTCATCTTTTGTTGCAGAACTACCTCATTCCCAACAATTAAAACGAGGACTGATGTCAGCAGGTATTTGAACATCAGGAAATTCTGTGTGAGGATGAAGGGGAAGATAAGGCCACAGACCTACTGGCAGTGCTGGAGGTTAGGGGTAGACAATTCAAGTATATGAGTTCCCAATTCTGAATCAGTCCCAGTTAGAGATGCCTGGATGGTGACTGAAAAGTGTCAGGGGTGGGGGAACAATGTCAGGGGTTGATCCCAACAGCAACAAACAAACCCTCTTAATTATGGCTCAGAGCTATAAAGTCTTTGCAGCCTACAGGTCACATTATCCGAGATTCTTCTCTCCCTGAGATTTTTCAATCCAGGATCTCCTTTTTAGGTCCTAAACCTATAGTTTTGATGGTCGCTTACATACTCGTGGTCTTGTTGATTACTAGGATATACTGCATATGTATATTGTGTATATGTGTATATATATATATACACACTGTATATTATACTCTTAGTAGGTGTACAAGTCATTTGAGCCTGCCTGCTCAGAACTTGAAAAGAGCTCAGCAAAAGTTCCTGCTTTGACAGACATTTTAGAAAATGTGACCAAATTGCACCTTACCTGTCTGCACTGGAAATCTGAAATACAAAAAATATGACAAGACTTAAAATGAAATTGATATATAATTGCCTAAGGGCCTCTGCCACAAGCTTTCATCTGCAAAAGCACATTCTCTGCAAAACAGGCTTTACAGAAAACATTAATGTGTCTGCATCTTCTTTCTGGCATGCAAGGGAAATGGAAGTGCCATAAGAGCTTACCCTGTTAGAGCTGCTGAATGTCTCTCATGCATAGCAGCTATGCTGTGTGGGAATTGCTGTGATTTGGACCCACTTATACTGCTTGCAGTGAGTGAAATGGTCCAGTGGACTCAAATAACGGAAGATGTAAGGGAGGGCAAATGGAAGCAGGAGTGGTAAGGAAGCAACACTGAAAAGTCTGTAGTGCACTGTCTGGCACATACAAGGTGTACATATTTTCATAAGCAAAGTTCTGCTCAGAGAGGTGAGCTCATCAAGTGGAAAATTAAAAGATAGGAAAGGACCCTGAGTTTAAGTAAAACTGTAGAGTTCAACTTTTAATTTTAATTAAATCATTTCATGATCGTTTGGAATTAAAATCTAAACTGCTGTGTATGTTGATGAGAAGATGATTGCATGTAAACACTCGAGATATTATCAATAACTGCTAATGGCTTATTAATGTCTGGGAAAGGTTGGGTGATTGAAGCTGTTTATTTTTTTTTTAAGTGTCAAGATCATAACTCAAGCTTCTTTTTGAAAAGAAATTTCTTCTAATCCTAAGAATCAAGTGTAAATGAAAACTGTTATGTACTGAAAGTTCTGAAGTAAGAACTCATGTTAATTGGCATTCTGTTTCTTGATCATTTCATCCTAGAGAAAGTGAGTTATTTTTGAAGGAAGTAGGATGTTAGACATACAGAATGGCTTTATAAGCCCAATTAAATAGGGTTTTTGAGATTATTGAGAGCTGGAAGGTTGCAGTTCTTCAGCCTAAAAAGTTTATTTTGGTTCATTCAACCTTTGAACCCACCCATGGATGTCAAATCCTTTGTCTACACTGTCGCTCTGGGTGTTGCGTAGTTGAACACTGTAAGTAAGGGCAGTCCATAATATAATGGACAAGATTTACTGGCTGTGTATATGACTATGCAAAACTAACCAGTGAGATATGAACCCTGTCAATGAGATCTTACATCTTTTCTCTAAATGTCTGGAAGCCTTGAGACCTTGGCAAAGAGGCAATTCAGAAGTAGGCCCAGCTTTTCTTTGTTCTGAGTATTCACAAGTTGTTCTGGTCACCTTTAATTCTCCCAACTACTTGATTCTTTGTGTCTTCACTTAATTCAGCGATTGTTTTACTTCTCTCAGCTATTAGGCTATTTTTTTTTCTCCTTCTGTCTTATTTAAGAAGTCATAAATTGCTGTGCCACTTACTCTTCTCATTGTCTTGCTACCTTTTGGGTTCATTCCAGGTTACTGAACTAACTGCCAGCTGCTTGGCCTACACTGGACCTGATGGCAAAATCAACTTTTCCTTTGGACTAATTTATCTATAATTAGTTGTCCCTTAGTGACAGTTGCTCACTAAGGTAGAAACTAACCTAACTTCCTTCCAATTCCCATATTTACATAAAACTAATTTCTTGTGTTTATTACTCTTTTTATTTCGACAGTCCTGTACATATATTGTGCATGATTATTCTAATGCTGTCTGTATTAAGATACAGACAATTAAGTATTATTTTTGTAATTAATTAATTAATAATACAAATGAATTAATTTGTATTAAGTTTATGAACAGTTGAAAAACCAAATAAAAATATAAAATTAAAGACTACGAATGAGGAAGGTGCAATGAATAACCAAAATCAAAACTTCCATTTTTATTTCTTTATTTGGTATTTAGGTTGAACGTCTCTCAAAATCTTGGATTTATAATCTTTCTGGCTGCTTTTCTATTTCAACATGGTAAAACAGTTTGGATTTCTAATACACAATCTGTATCATATTCTGCTTTAGTAATTTTAAAGGTACTTTTATATCTCCATGTTTTCTGGCTGAAATAAGAAATGACTAAAACTGTACATTACTCTCAGGCAAATATTTATATTTTGTAAGAGTCTGAATTGATTTTTTTATCCATATAAAGATGCCTTTTTAGAAAGTTTTTGCTCTGCTGAGACAGACATCTAAAGGAGTATGTATCTTTAACCTTTTAAGTAACCTTTGTGAAGCCAAAGCTCCCTGGTGTTCATCTTAATTAGTTAATACATGTTAAATGGCACGTTGTCTAGCACACATCAGCTAATGCGTGGGGCTGGGATTCTATAAAAGTCACCAGCTCTGCTAATATCAACAGGCAAATGAAATTTCTTTCAATTCCTTGACTTTTGTTGTCTTATCTTAGTAGTATCATCATTTCCAAGTGTCATTTGAGACTGCCTGCAATTTTACCTTTAAAGTTAATCTGCAACAAAAGAACTTCTGAATTCCTTAATAAATCATAAAGTTCATAAATATCATACAACATATGGTAAAACTCATCTCTGAGAGATGGTGCAGATAAAGTCCAGATAACAATAATCTCAGCACTGTAGCTGTTAATATGCTGACTGACACCTTTACATCTATTATACATTTAGCATTTGCCACAGCCTTTCTTGATATTTTATTTAATAGCCTAATAGGGTACATTGTTAATAAGTAGGCTATTTGGGAAAGCATACTTTTTTTCCAAGAGAAATTCATCAGATTTTCATTAAATAAATGCAAATAATATGTGTAAGTATTATCACGTCTTTCCTGGGAAATTGTTTTAGTGGTTGGAATGATTTAGAAGGAAGCTGAGGATAGTTCACCTCCATTTATCATTTTGCACCCTATACATTTGAAAAGTAGACGTTTATATGGATTTGATAGTAATCAATTAGGCTGTCAACATTCCTTAAATTGTAAATGATACCAAATGTATTTGGATGTGAAGTTTTTCTTATGGTATGCATGTATGTGCATGTTTGCATGCATACTGTATTCAATCTGTGCACCTTGTGCACAGCTCATTCTGTAATCAGATTATGAGTTCAATCTTATTAGAGTACTATCTACTCTGAGGGTATCCCCTTAATCCCATTTCTTTAGCATGCAGAAAATGTAGCAAAAGCAGTAATGAACATTAGGCTAAAATAACTGTTGCTTCCTCTTTACCCCACCTCTGCAGCTTTAGAATCAGAGACTTTGCTTGAGCCTATAGGGGTGGGGGGAAAACAAAAGCAAATGCTGACACCCCTAAAACTCACACACTTGTCTCTGCTGCCCTCTAATCACTTAGCTCAGTTTTACCAAATAACTATTTCATCATCTGGGAACACTACATTGCTGAAACTTGTAAAATAGAAGGAAGTAAAGTATCATGTCTTGTAGATTGTCATACTTTATTAGCATATAACACTTTGATGTTGTATAAAACACCCCTCTTACAACTTACTAGTAATAATGTATACTTAAAAAATAAAATACTTGTTTATTCTTTATTAAACATACTTACAATATCAGTAGGATGCCTATGCATATTGAAGAGTTTCATCATGCTTTTCTATCAGTCATTACGGTTGCATGATCTTAGCAAATTAAATGTGCCAGGAATATTGGCATGGGAACCAACTGGTATTATATACTCCATGTCCGTACTTTTAAATTGTCTTGCCCTCCAAAACAGTGTGTCTGCATGCAGACCACCTACTGGGACTGGTGCTGTGCAGCTCCAGATCTGTACCCAGCAGTTGTTTGGGTTAGTTCGGGTTGACTTGGACCAAATCTGTGCTAGGGACCACTCCAGCAGTTTATCAGTATGGGTAACCAGGATCCAATACCCAGGAATGCTGGTAGCTAGTTTGATTTACAAAGATGGATGTATCCATTTTAACTAATATGTAGCAGTTGCAGCCTGTAAAATTCAATTTGACCTTGTTAATGTCTGAGTAATGTGTAATGTGTTTTAAATCACGCTAATAGGCACTCTCTGAATACTGTTGCCACCTCTATCAAATTCTGCAATTACTTCAGGTTCTGAGAGTAAAAAAAAAAAAATCATATAATCAGTCTGCTGTTTTCAACATGAATCACACTGATGACTTTTACTGGCACATCTAGAAAAAAAAAATACAACCCCTAAATTTTTGGGGGTATTCTTTTACATTTTAATGGGCAGAAATGATTTTACCTATGATACTTTCTAATGTTAGTAAATATATTGTAAAATGTTTTTGTTTTGTCATCTTCTCAGTAGATGAGTATTGCAATCTCTGCAGAGTCTTGACAGAGAAATAAGACCTCAGAATTTTGGCAGTTATTGTTTCGGAAGATTTGTACATTAAAAAAAGTGAATATTAAGCAATGCTATAATTAATACCTGTAGCAAAGGATAGATATCTATCAACTTGCATGGAATATGAAACTACTGTAAAATAATTCAATTCTAGGCCAGTCATTTTGGCAGATCTGTAATGGAAAATAACTGCAACTTTAAGAACAGTATTTTTTCCAGTTCAGGTGCTGCAGGATTCCATCATGGCACCGACAGTCACTCTAATCACATGAAAGAGTAATTGACTGATGTAGTTTATGAAATTTTTAGACATGTAGAGACAGAGATCTCTGTGCTGAAGAGCTTATGCTATAAGCAGGCAACTTACAGTTAACCGAGAGGTTAACTGATGATACAGATCAAAGTCCCTTCCTTTTCATGTGTTTTGATTGTTTCTTTGATTTTTGTTTCTTCTATTCTAGATGTTTCTTGCTTATGGTTTTGAAACTATCTTTTTTATTTAGGGAAATTCTCCTCTAACTGCATACATTATACATATATGTGCTTTTATGTTTCTTTTATACTGAAAATATTTTACACATCCTGTATTTTGCTGCATTACTCAGCTAGACCTGCTGTTTCTACCATAACTGAGATTTCTGATCCTTACCTTCCTGAGTCTTTTGTACTTAGACAACTTCTCTTTAGTACCCATACCACTGCATTTTAACTTGAATTTATTTTACTTCAATCTGGAGATACAACCTCTGTTTCACAGCTTTCTGTTACCCTGAGCTTCAGGGCATTATAATGTTCTGTTACAAGCTGCTGGAAGCTTTCAGTAGGTTGAATGTTGAATGAACAGAATTCATTCGTTCTTGCATGCTGAGGCTGCCTTCCTTTCCGTCTCTTCAGAAAGCATGTTTGTATCTGTTGGTGCATTCCAAACTTAAGTGCTCCTGTTTCACTGTTGTTCATGTGTAAAATTCATGTTTCCTAAAAATGCTCTCACAACTCATGCTTCAGATCATTTCCTCCAAATATATATAGCAGATATTTGCATTCCTTCTAATGTCCAAGCAAACAGCATCTGTTTTTCCCATCTTTGTCCCTTGCAAAGAAGCTACACTGTTTTATATATATGTTATATATATATCATTTTATTATGTATATATTACATACATTATGTGTATATATTATATGCATTAATTGTCCTACTGATTGTCTGCTTTATCAAGTCATGACAGGCCGATTTTACTTTCTGTAATAACTATGTGAATTGATATAGAAGAGGCTCAATGGTGTCTGCTTGAACACTTGGTCTGAAATCTGTAATACAGTGCCAGATAAACATGCTGAAAATTCTGTGTAGTTTTTAAAGGGGACAAAAACATAGATAATTATCATGGTAAGGGCCTCCTAAACAGGCTAGCCTCAAAAGATTAAGAGTCCAGGGCTTCCAGTAAGCAACTAGCAGAATGATCTACCACTACTAGTGATAGTGAAGGATTTTGAACACTAAGATATCTTCTGATGAAAGGAATACTGAGAAATAAATCCACCCGATTCCCAATTAGCAGACTTAAGCTCTGAAAATCAATATGTAATATTTCATAGGAACTAAGTCTAAGAAAAGAATTGAGGAAAATGTGTAGTACCTTAAATACACTATACTAAGATTTTAAGTACACACTCCTCCAGTACAGAGGGTGTATGGTTGTTGTGGTTTAACCTGGCAGGCAGCTTGAGCACCACACAGCTGTTCACTTCCTCCCTCCCTCCCCACAGTGGGATGGGGGAGAGAATCAGAAAAAAAAAAAAAAAAGAAGAAAAAAAGAAGTTAAACTTGTGGGTTGAGATAGAGAAAGTTCAATAGGATAGAAAATGAATGAAAACTAATGATAATAATTATGATAAAGGAATATACAAATCAAGTGATGCACAATGCAACTGCTCACCCTGAGCTGACCCTAAGCCCAGTGCCCAGACAAACCCTGAAAAGTGGCACCACCTGAGACAACTTGCCTAATTTCATTGTTCAGCATTATGTATCCCTTTGTCCAGCCCAGGCCAACTGTCCTGGCTCTGTCTCCTCCCTGCTCCTGGTGCACCCCAGCCTCTTTGCTGGCAAGGCCACAGCAGAAGCTGAAACGTACTTGGCTCTGTGTGAGCACAGTTCTGCAACAACTAAAACATCGGTGTGTTATCAGCATTATTCTCATTCTAAATCCAAAACACAGCACCGTGCCAGCTACTAGGAAGAAAATTATTCCATCAGAAACCAGGACAATGTAGTGGAAAGCAACAGCCCAAATAAATCATAAGTTCTCATTTGGCCTCAGATATAAGATTAAGCACAAAGAAAACAGAAGAAATGTCAAATGGCAAAAGATGAGTAGAAGGGAATAGTATAAAAGTGGGGACAAACTCAGACAAATGGAGAACACTTGGGGCAATCAAAATAGAAGAAACCACTGGTTAATTAGACAAAAGGTCTATAAAATGAGCCAGGGACAATTCTGTTGCCCCAAGAACATGTGGCACAACACATACTATACCCATATAACTAAATTCTCTCTCCTCCAAAACGGTGTGGCCTTGTCCCATACAGCCTGTAGGGAGCAGTAACAGGTCCATGTTACTTACCAAACACTCCTGTGTTCCCTCTGAAAGCATACTGATTTGAAGCTAAAACTAACTGTTTTAGGAACTTGTTAACTGTTAAATAGGATGGACAGACACATACTAGTGCTTGAGCTTGTGCCATGACCTTATTTTGTTTACTAGAGTAAATATTGCAAATGAGTCCTTTTCACATTTTACCAGAGAATATGTTTATTTTCCTTAGGGAGGTCCTTACATACCCTGCCTATCCTTTCACGTGGGGAATTGTTTTACAGCACAATTGTCTACCTTGGTTTAGTCCTTGTTTAAAGCCTTTCAGCAGGAATGAATCTTCCACAACTCTTCTAACAGCGTATGTTCTTGGCTTTCTTATAAAGCAGGATTATAAGGTTTCCCAACCACAATACACGGAATGAGATGTAACTAATGAGACAATTTGGAAAACACAAAATACCTCCCTAGTACAGTAGTTGTAAGAGGAAGGCCAAGAGAATTACAGTTCTCTAAAAAGTGGAAAGGCCAAAGTTTTTAATTAGTTTTGACTGAAATAGTCAGTCTCAATGAGCTGCTGAATATAGTTAATACCAGAAGGGAGAGATAATGGAATCTGTTTAATGTTGAAAAAGAAAAGTAGAACAATATAATAAAACTATTTACCTACAAACGTCGAGAAGGGATCAAGGACATGAGCTTTTTCAGGAATAAATGATGTCAAACCAGTTTAATTTATTTCTCTGAGATGGGAGCAGGCTATATAGATGGATAAATATTAATATAAATTAATGGATCTTTATAGATGGATAAACATTAGTAATAAATATGATATATAAATATTAATATATAAATACATAAATATTAGCTATCATGACTTTAATAAAACTTTCAATGCTGTATCATATGGTATTCTCATAAACTAACAATGAAACATGATAAAGATGAACTTATGGTAGGGTGAAAATAAAACTAGTTGGAAAACCACAACCAAAAGTAGTTATCAGTGGTGGAGTTCTAGACATGTCTGTCCTGTATCCAGTACTATTCAGGATTTTTATTTACATCTATAAAGGTCTACTTTATAAGTAAACAAGTGAAAGACGTTTAGCGTGGTCAAACTGCATTGGCAGACAGTTCAAAATAGCCTTTAAAAATTGAAATCATGTTATGAAAAAGATAGGATCCAATACAAAAAGAAAGTAAAGAAAATTATAAATGTAGGTAGGAAAAAATAACCACAGAGTGGCAGGATGGCATACAATTAGTTAAATACTAGTCCTGTAAAAATAACAGGATCCAGAGACTATAGTACATCACAAGCTTAATGAGAATTAAGCTCGATGAATACTGTTTGGAGTGTTTCACTTCAATTATTTGAATATGAAATTTATTTCCAAATTGAAACCGTGCTTTGTTTTCAAAAGGAAGATTATCTGTTTTGCCGTATGTTTGAGTTACTCTTTGCAGATAAACGTCCTTTATCTGAGTTAGACATATGGCTACTTCCTGATTTGATACGGAAAACTATCATTCTGATGTTAGAAGGGCAAGTCTTAATGTTGGATATAAAAAGGTGTACTATTTGCAAGATGTGTGTTTTCCCTTCTGTTCTTCAGCAATGGTAATGACTGAATCGAAGTATTTCATTCATTTTGGGGGCATTTTGCTTCAAGAAGAGGTAGAATAATTTCAGAGAGTCTGGGAGAAAGCAACAAGTTCTGACAGAAATCCAGAGATATCTATGACAATGGAAAAACTTGAAATATTTGATCTTTAGAAAATCAGATTGGGGGGTAGAGGGAGGAAGAAGAAGAGAAGTAGAGAAGTAAGGAGAAGTAGAGGGATATTACAACAATTTTCAAATACTTAAAAGCTACTGCAAAAAGGAACAGGGCAATCTGTTCTCTGTCTGTGGTGCACAGAGCAAACAGTAATATTTCCAAATTACAGAACGGGTGATTTAGGATAGAGATTAGAAAGACATCTTTCATCTGACAGTTTATGAGAGTTTATGGAGAGGGCAGAATTATTTTTTAAGATTCCTAGATTTCTTGGCAGGTTGTGGAAATCCTTCACTAGATCATTAACAGCAGGTTAAAACAATATCAAAAATGAGAATGTGCTTTGGAGATAAAGCAGATGCTGTTTTAAGGCTATTTCTGACCCTATTTTGCAATGATTCTTAGGATGAAGTTCTACACTGAATAGCAGCACTGATGTGAGGTCTTTGCATTTCCATCAACCTTTTCGGTATTTAAAGATATGTAATGTTTTTATTCAGTCTTCATCTCCTTACATTAAATGACACTTTCTTTAGTTTTTCTTTCCTTCATAGAAAATGAAAAGCCCCCCCCCAATTTCCCTGGTCATTTCAAGTCATACTGCACTGCCTCTCTTCTGTTCTGACACAATTGACTGTGAAGCTAGACTGCGAACTGAATCAAGCAATTGACAGACTCTTACTTTGTGGAAGATCTGATCAAATTTGCAAGTTGTTTTCAGGTGGACAGTTGTTTTCAGGTGGGTCAGTTCCTAGATCAAGTTCACCGCAGATCCTGCAAAACAAACAGGTGTAACTAAAGAGGCATCAAAGGGGAGGAAACAGACACATCTGTGATTAAAGGCATTTAAATAAGCACTGTCAATATGAAAATGCACATGGATCTGTGGGGTCAGGGTCACAGTTCCTTCCCTCCCAAGCCATTACAAATTTCTGTCTATACATTTCCATATACTAGTTATCAAACATCTGTTACTGTTATGCTCAGAAGGTGTAAGTTAAATTTTTATTCTAAGGACAATGCAAACCTTAATACCTTTGAGCCACTCCATAATAAGAGGACTGAAATTGAAGCTATGGGCCACTTTGTAGAATTGGCTACTAATATTCCTCTCTCTTTATAAAGAAAGGCACTCTGATTCTTAATTACTTCAATAGCATTTTTGTTCAATTGTCCTTCCTATGGATGAGTATGATTTTTTATATATGAAAATAATAGAAATAATATATTTATATGTTCATCTTAAGTGTTAGAGTATTATTGTAAGTAGTCATCACTTTGTTAAAAGACCAGGCAAGAAATGGTCATCTGTCTAACTCAGATAAACTTTGTATCTCTGCTGAGATTAATATGCATATTAGGGCTGGGGGGAAAAAATAGCCTATACGTACTGAATATAAAATATATTTTTACTACAGAAATATAATTTTTGTTGAGATATTTGAGATAAAGCACTCCAAACAGGATTGAAGAGGTTGGCCATTTTTCACCATTTCAAAGCTACAGCCTGTAAACACAATGTAAATATTTAGCGTAGATCAAGCATGATCAATGATACCGAAGTTTTAGTTGGCATGAAACTATGCCCAGAAAAACAGAACTGTGCTACATTATATTGATAGTAGATAAGAAAATAACATGCTTGTATAGATTGACTAGATCTGTATCTTTGAAACGTGAAGTCCACCAAATGCAAATGCAAAGTTCTGCAGCTGGAACAGAATAATCGTGCCACAGTACAGACTGTAGCTCTCTTGTCGGAAGGCAGCTTTGCACAAAAGGACTTGGGGATCCTGGTGGACCATGAATTGAACATGAGTCAGTAGCGTGCACTTCCAACAGAGACAGCTAATGGAATAGTGTGCACTTGCAACAGAGAAAGCTAATGGAAAATAGGTCTGCATTAAAAACAGCAAAGTCAGTAGACTGAGGGAAGTGATTATTCTCTTTTCAGCACTTCTGAGATCACATCTGGAGCACTGAACCTTTTCTCAGAAAAGATGCTGAGAAACTAGAATAAGTCTGGTGGCATGCCTCCAAGATAGGAGATGGAGCATGTGATACAAAGGCAGAGACTGAAGGTCAGGGTTTGTTCAGCTTGGGGCAAAGGTTATGGGGGGGGATCTAATTGCTTTCTTGTGTCAGTAGAAAGAGAGTCATGCCACAGCAGTAATAGGGGTACTGCACAGTACAGATTCTTTCACCTGTTTAAGGGTCAATATATGCTTAATAGAATGTTCTTCACTAGGTACTATTTCTAATGCATTTTTTATCCATTCTGTTACACTCGCAAGAAGTCTTGTGTACTGTTAGGAGTTGCTGAATCTGGTAGCCCAACAGCACTGAGGTTGCTGTGGTTCCATGTCCCCAGATCCAGCCATCAGTGAGTCTGAGTATGTGTTCCCATACACATATAAATAAACCGATACAGTACATATATAAATGTATATATATATATGGCTAAGTACACAGATCAGCGCAGACAGAAAACACAGCAGTCACGCAAACACAAGCAACACCAATGGTCTCATCCTGTTCCCCTTTGTGGCTGATCAGAATTAATGCCCATTAGTCAAAAATTTATATTTTATGTACCAGCAAGTTATTCTAGATTAGCTGCCCATGTCCTTATGGGTGACTTCAACTTGCAAGATGTTAACTGGAAATACCACACAGATGATAAAACAGGTCCAGGAGATTCCTAAAACACCTTGATGATACCTTGGTAAAGGTACTAAGGGAGCTGACCAGAAAAGGTACCCTCCTAGATTTGTTGCTTGTAAACAGAGAGGATCTCATGGGTAAAGTGGCAATTGGAGACAGGAACAGAAAATTCCACAATGTTGGAAGTCCAGCAGGCAGGGCAAAAAGACAACTTGGCTGAGCAGGGATCTTCTTGAGCTGGAGCAGAAAAAGGAAGGAAGTGTATGGCCACTGGAGGTGAGGTCAGGCGACATGGGAGCACTACAGAGATGCTGTTCACCATTGTAGGGAGAAAATTCATGCAAACAACAATCACTTGGAGTTGAAGCTAGTCAGTACCGTGGGGGACAATAAAAAGGGCTTTTTAAAAATATGTTAAGAACAAAAGGAGAACCAGAGAAAACATTGGTCTGTTACTTGATGAGGATGGTGACCTCACAAATAGGGATGTATACAAAGGAGAGACATTTAGTCACAGAATCACAGAATGGCCCAGGTTGGAAGGGACATCTAATCCAACCCCCCTGCTGAGCAGGATCACCTAGAGCACATTGTGCAGGATGGCATCCAGGCATGTTCCACAACCTCTCTGGGCAACCTGTTCCAGTGCTCTGTCACCCTCACAGTAAAGAAGTGCCCTCTCATATTGAGCTGGAACCTCCCGTGCTTCAGTTTGTGCCCGTTGCCTCTCATCCTGTCACTGGGCACAACTGAAAAGAGACCAACTCTATACTCTCCACACCCTCCCCTCAGATATTTACACACATTGATGAGGTCTCCCCTCAGTCTTCTCTTTTCCAGGCTAAACAGGCCCAGCTCTCTCAGCCTGTCCTCCTACAGCAGGTGCTCCAGTCCTCTCATCATCTTCATAGCCCTCCTCTTGACTCAATCCAGGAGCTCCATGTCTCTCTTGTACTGGGGAGCCCAGAACTGGACACAATACTCCAGGTATGGCCTCACGAAGGCTGAGCAGAGGGGGAGGATCACCTACCTTGAGCTGCTGGCAACACTTTTCTGAATGCAGCCCCAGATACCATTGGACTTCTTGGCCACAAGGGCACATTGCTGGCTCATGGTCAGCCTGCTGACCACCAGGACTCCCGGGTCTCTCTCTGCAAAGCTGCTCTCCAGCAGGTCAGCCCCCAGCCTGTACTGGTGCTTGGGGTTATTCCTTCCTAGGTGCAAGACCCTGCGCTTGCCCTTGTTGAACAAGACAGTCACCAGTGGGGTTCCCCATGGCTCCATTTTAGGGCCAGTTCTCATTAATGTTTTCATAAATGATTTGAAGGCAGGACTCAAATGCATACTAAGTTTGTTGATGCACTAAATTGGGAAGAGCCGTTGAGTACCTCTAGGGAAGAGAAGCCTCACAGAGAGATCTTGACAAATTAGAGAGCTGGGCAATCACTAACTGCATGAAGTTCAACAAGAGCAACCTTGGCTATATGTACAGACCAGGGGGTGAGGGGCTGGAGAGCAGCCCACGGAAAGGAGTCTGGGAGTTTTTGTAAACAGTGATTTGAATTTGAGTCATCAGTGTGCTCTGGCAGACAAAAAGGGTCAACTGTACCCTGGGGTGCATTGGGCACAACAGTGTTAGCCGGTTGAGGGAAAGAATTGACCCACTCTGCTCTGTGCTGTTGCAGCATCACCTCAAGTACTGTGTGCATTTTGGGGCACTGCAATGTAAGGACATAAAACTATTAGTGTCCAAAGGAGGGCTACAAAGATGGTGAAGGGTCTGGGGGGCAAGATCTATGAGGAGGGGCTGAAGACCCTTGGTGTGCTCAGCCCAGAGCAGAGCAGACTGAGGGGAGGCGTCATGGCAGTCCTCACGATGGGAGCGGAGGGGCAGGCACTGAGATCTGCTCTCTGGGGACAGCGACAGGACCCGAGGGAACGGCATGGAGCTGGGACAGGGGAGGGTCAGGCTGGGGGTTAGGGAAAGGTTCTGCACCCAGAGGGTGGTCGGGCACTGGGACAGGCTCCCCAGGGCAGTGTGATGTGACCGTACCAAGCCTGCCAGAGTTCATGAAGCATCTGGACAACTCTCATATGGTCAATCTATCCAGTAGCTGGCGCCTGGATTCACAGGTCTCCCCATATGCTGGCAGTTGGGCATATGAGCCCCTGAGGCTCACAGCCTTGCTCCAGTAGTTGGTTATTCAGCTCTTCTCACATACATGCACAAATATGTTACAGATTCCTCCAGTAACTGGCATTAGGCAACTAGTCTACCCAATAGCTGCTATTGGATACCCTGGTCTCCCAATTACCTTGCACACTGACGCATACCTGCAAGCAGGTCTCTCCAGTACCTGGTCCAGACTTATGACCTTACCATTAGCCAGACTCAGGCCTCTCCTCTCAGACCCCTCTCGTCTCTCCAGTGTCCATCCTAGATTTATGGACATTCATATGTGAGCTTTTTATCCTACAGTAAAATTATGGAGTAAAATTTCCTGTAAACTATGTGAAATGTCTTCACTTGAAGCAGAAAAATTAAGGAAACCTGCATTAAATACAGCAAAAGGTGGTATTGTCCATACAAATGCAATGTATAACATTTGCAATATTTTGAACATTTTTGGTTACCTTAGAATATGTACAAAAGGGCACAGATATGTTCTGTCTTTATTTTGTGCCATATTGTCTAGAATTTGTTTTAATTTCAGTACTCTTAAGCCTTGTATCTCTTTGTGTACTCAGTGTTCAGACTATTTCAATCAAAATTTTACCAAGAACAGGTTTGTGTTTTTTCACTGATGGCTGGCTGTGTGAAAGTCGTAAACTACTTCATACTGATCCAAGCAAGAAGGTGAAGAGCGGATCACTGTTAAAAACAAGGTTTGCTACTAAATACGTTAGGATTATGCAAAGAAACAAATATGTATAGATAAAGACAAAATGGTACAAGGATTGCTTAATAAAACAGAACCCTACAATCAGGAGTGTGTCAAAGGCATGGGTAATACCAACAATGTGCCACTAACGTGTATCAGTGTGCACTCTGAAATTCATCCCACAATACTAGCAGCACACAAATAGCTATATAAAAACAAGCAGATCATCTCAGACCCCATTCAATATACTGTTAAGTATGGCAAGGGAGTATTATAGCCAAACATTAATAGTGCTTGAATGAGAGCTCCCACCAATTTTTCCTCCTTTCAGAGAGCTGAAGGACCAGACAGGCTATTACTTTGTTTTCACATTTAGACAGAAGCATTCCGTCATAACTGCAGATAAATAAATTTGGTAGTTTCTTAAAGGAACAACATGAAAGACACCAACACAAATTACTCTCTAGAAAAAGCAAGAGAAGATCAAGTAAAAGACCAGTCTGGCTAAACCATGTGTCACATAGAAGGTGGAAACTAGGCTGGATTACAAAGACTGAATGGAAAATTAATAGCATATGCACATAGAGATCAAATCCAACATATCATGGTGTAGAAAGATATACAACTAGTCCTTATTTTCTCTGCTTAGTTGTCTAAAGAAGCAATGCTATTTCACGTAGTTATTTCTGTTAGCATGGATTATCTTTTAATAAGGAGTTTTGTGGGTTTTTTTGTTTTGTTTTGTTTGTTTGTTTTTTGTTGGTTTGTTTTTCTTGAAAACTGTATGGGATGCATTAGAAGCAAAAAATAATTCTCAGCTAGTGTAAGTCAAAGACAGTCAAACTAAGACAGACTAAGGTAGAAATTTTTTTTTTTTTGGTATCTCCCACTTAGTATGACTCGATGTGTTTCACAAGTATGTATTTTTATCCTAATAAAAATTAGGCGGTTCTATCCAGAATCAGTCTAGAACAAAGATAAGGCTTGACATAAAAATATTAAGTAGTCACTTTAGGTAACCTTTGTAGGAAGTGAAAAAACAATGAGCACAATTTATGGGAAAAAATTACTACTTTTATCAAAATTTCCAGTAGACACTCTGCATTCATGTTAAAAAAAAACAGAAGAGAGGAGATTGAGCAGTGAAAATCAGTATGTGTTTGTCCATTTTTTAAACATCTAGAACAACTTATCTTCTAGTACTTTGCTTGAGATATACTACGATTTAATCTATTAGTCTGTTGGCAGGAAAAGCAACAATAAGTTTTTTTCCACTATTTCTGTGAAGCATTTTAACTAGATGATTCCAGAGAATTAAGTCATATATTTAAACCACAAACAAGGAATGGGAACATTTCTTCTGTTTACTTAAAATGCACAAATTTTCTGTGAATTGCTTTTCATTTGCGTAGTACACTTGTAAAAGCAAACTTACAAATTGACACAGATATTTACATACTTTGCAATACCTATGAATCAGATACACAGATATAGACACACAGATATAGATATAGACACACAGTATAGATACACAGATATATAGACTCTAAGGATAAACAATTGCAACTGTAGCCGTCTACATTAGGTGTCTTAAAATCATGGTAAAAGGAAGACTTTTCAAGAGCAGTGGGAAAAACTAGCTTCAACATTGTTTGGAAATGTAGAATTTCAATTATCAGATGTCTTTGAAAACAGGTTAAGGAACTATTTGTTATAAATGACTTAGGTATATTTGACTCTGTCTTAGAATCAAAAAGTGGTTTAAATGGACCTCAGAATATTGCCTGTGCTCTGTGCATAATTGCATCAAGTCAAAAACTTTACCCCATTCCAATGGTTGGCTTTGTATTAAAAAAACAAACAAACAAACAAACAAAAACACCTAAGCTTTCTCCAAAAGTTTGGTACCTCCTAAATTCCTCCCACAAGATGATTTGGACTATACTTTAGATCTTCCATTTCAAAAGCATTTACTGTTTCTTGTATATATAGCTAAAAGGAGAAGGCAGACAATTATTGCATACACCAGTAGAACAGAACAGAATAGAATAGTGTAAAACAGAATAAAATAGTTAGCTGGGAGGGCCCTACAAAGATCAAGTCCAACTGCCTGACCACTTCAGGGCTAACCAAAAGTTAAAGCATATTATTGAAGGCATTGTCCAAATGCCTCTTCAACACTGACAGGGCATCAACCACCTCTCTAGGAAGTCTGTTCCAGTGGTTAACCACCCCCACAGAAAATGAATTGCTCCTAATGTCCAGTCTGAACCTCCTCTGGTGCAGCTTTGTGCCATTCTCACACATCCTGCCATCAGTTCCCAGGAACCAGAGACCAGCAACACCCACCCTGCTCAGAAAGTTGCAGAGAGTAATGGGGTCACCTCTGAGCCTCCTTTCCTCCTGACTGGACAATCCAAGTGTCCTCAACCCCTCATCACAGGACACATCTTCCAGCCCTGATACCAGCTTTCTTGCCCTACTCTGGATGCTTTCAAGACCTTAATATAATTTTTATCGTTGTCTTTCAACATCCCAGAACTGCACCTGATATTCCAGGTGAGGCCACACCAATGCTAAATGTAGTGTGGGAATCACCTCTTTTGAGGTAATGAAACACCACGCTGTGTTCATTGTACCCCAAAATGCAGTTTTCCCTTTTAGCTGCCAGGGCACGTTGCTGGCTTACGTTGAGCCTGCTGAGCCTGCTGGTGTTGGACCAGCACCCCCAGATCCCGTTCTGCTGAGCTGCTTCCCAGCCACTCATCTCCCAGGCTGTACCTGTATGAGGTTAGACTAATGGTTCTGTAGTTTTCTGGGTCTTCCTTCACGCCCTTCAGTCACCAGGAACCTTCCCAGACTCCCACCGCCTTTGGTAAATTGTTGAGAAGGGTCAAGCTGTAATATCCACTAATTCCTTCAGCACTTGAGTGAATCCTATCAGGTTCCATGGGCTTGCAGACGTCCAGCTTACACAGCTGTTCCCTCTCAGTAATTTTTTTCAATCATCGGTCTGCTAATGAAGTGGTGTGTGTATGTCAAATACTGCACGTCTGTTGTAAGGCGTGCTGAGAACAGAATGTGTTGCACAGTCTTTCAAAAGTACTGTAAGGCTATAAACATAAAACCATAGTTTGTAACAAAGGAGCACAACTGTCACAAAACCATAATCATGTATTAGTCTCCATTTAATTATTTGTTCATAATAGCAAACTAATAATAGGGAAGTGTTTTGCTAAGAAACTAGTATTTTAATTCTGCAGAACTAAAGCACCTTCTGCAGCAAATAAACTTTTCACAAGGGATCTTGCTCATCTGTGTAAGAAAGCTTCTGACAGTCCACAATAATGAAAGGTTATGTAGAACTGGAAAAGCACTATAATCTTCCATAGACAACCATCGAAAAGTGAAGTTGCCAAACTATATTTGAAAATAAGTGTGTCATTGCATAATTATAAATCATTTTCTTCTGCCATTTTGACATATACAAGATGAAAATTTCTTCTCTGCAATGGACCTGTTGAAATGGAAGTCATGGTATTAGACCGCCTGCTTTACCATTCTGAAATGAGAAGCTATAAAAAGAGTTTTAAAACAAGAAACATTCTGCAGCAAAGAACCATTACTTTAAATATTTATTTATTTATTTGTTTGTTTCTGTAAGAACAACCTACAGTTCCAGGGATATCTATAAGACACTGTTTTGAACTATTACCACAGAAATTCCATGACGTTTCTGTGGATGTTCTGTCAGGTATTGGGCACCTAAGGCCTCTTCAGGTCATTTGAATTGGTCTTACATGCTGCCACATACTGTCCCTGAGCAACTGGGAATTATTTCTCTGCTTGTCAAACACATTGAGTGAAATACAGTCAGCAGGATTCTTTCCTAAACTAGGACAATAGCTCCTGAAATTTATCTGAATCCAGACAGTAATTGTGGCCACCTACTCCATCAGCCTACCCAAACATATTTAGGAATATTTGTTCTGCAGAGGTGCATTTTTCTTCTGTTATGAATATCTAATATCTATAGCTCAGATGGCATTGGTAGACAGTGTAGGGGACCCTTTTTTCGGAGCTATTTTTACTTCCAGACCATGTAGAGTTGGTGTGATGTAATGTATTTTCCGGGATGATGACCCATCATCATTAGCAAATAGACAAAAGTTATTAAGTTGGGGGTGAGGTCAGACTGAGAGGACAAGTGGCAGAGGTTCAACAAGGAGGACTGCTAATAGCCTTGGGGAGGGGCAAAAGAGGCCTTGTGTAGTTCTGCATCTAAGATGGAATATCCTCCTGCATCAGTACAGGCTGGGAACCAGCTGGCAGGGTAGCAGCTCTGTTGAAAAGGCCCTGGAATTTACAATGGATGCCAGGCTGAATGTGAGCCAACAGTGCACTCTGACTGTGAAACAGGCAACTATATATTATGCTGCTTTATTACTGCATCTGTACTGCTGCATTCTCCAGTACAAGAGAGTTATCAACAACCTGCAGCAGAAGGTCCCTGGGATGGTTAGTGAACCAAGGTATATGATGTACAGGGAGAGGCTGAAGGAATAGGATTTGTTTACCCTAGAAAAGAGAAAGCTAATGGGGGATCCAAGATCTGTTGAAATCTGTCTTTGCAGTTCTGGAAGGTGTCTGTTTCCATTGACGCATGAGAAATTTAGGGACTTCTCTATAATTCCCCACCTAATGTCAGAAAGTTGATTTTAGATTTTACATGTTAGAGGAGCAGTACCTCAGATGGGTGCTTAAATTTGGCAGAGCAGGGGAATACAGCAGTAATTTGATTTGATTTGTTGACTTTATTTTCTTTGCAGTACATTTCCTGTAATTTTGTGATGGTAGATGTAAGAAAAAATTGTAAGTAGAGAAAATTAGCATTATTTATTGTATTTGCTTCTGAGAGAGATTCATAAATCTTGCAAGGATTTGTATTTTAAGTGATTTTGCACAGAATTTTTGAGTATCTTCAAATATGTAGTTCTATTGAAAAAGCTATTTAATTGTTATGCACAAAGAGGGAATCATGTACATTCAACAAAAAATCTTTAGATTAAAGAAAAGAATAAAATATAAAAAAACAGCTTATGTCGCTCCAAATAGGCAGTCTTACTGGGATTTTTAAAGCCAAGAACCTTTGTACCAAGAAACAAACATAATTCATACTGCACTTGGAAGCACTTGTCAGAGTGCTTACAGTGTACATTATATTGTTTATTCACCATGAATTTTATTTTTCATTTTGCCTTCCATTGAAGTTTTTCTGATTAGTGTGTTGTGTCACATAAAAGGCTTGAGCAAGTTACATGAAATAAATCTTTATCAGTCTCCAGAATCTGTGTCTTCAGGTTGTATTGTTGTAAAGTTCAGTGTCTTAATTCCTTCTTTTCAGTCTGTGGTTTATAATAAGTTGTCACAGCCATTTTCATTGCTAGTTTTCTGCTGTCACTGACTCTTCAGCTCTTCATATTAATATTCAGAGAAAAGCTGAAAATTGAAGTAGGGTTACCCTCCTAATAAAATATTTTTCCAGTTTTGAACTACTACAGTAGAACACCATCAGTTAAGAACAAGAACTGGGCATTATAACTATTTGTTTCTTCATAACAAACCACCACATACAGAAATTGATCGAGTCTTTGCAATAAAAGTTAATAGTTAACAAGGAAAGAGACGATTATCATCATTATTGACAAGTTGTTTTTTCTTGCAGCTATACCCATCACTCATACAATACAAAGAAAAAAAGAAAAGACAAAATTAAAATCAAAACACAATAGACAAGTAGGGGGATTGGACCAGATAACCTCCAGAGGTTCCTTCCAACCTCAACCATTCTATGATTCTTAAGTAATGATTAAATATTAATGACTATCAGTATAAAACTGATTGTATAGAATGCTTTTAGTACGCTGATATTCTTTATGAGATTGCTTCTAACTATAAAGTATGATTCTGATCAAAAGGTGAATCCGTGCCCCCACATAATCCTAAACAACAAATTATTTTGGTTTAAAATAATTATGTGGAAAATTGGATAGCCTTGAGAGGAGAGAACTATTTCCAAACTTCCTTCTCGGGATCTATCTTCTTTTTTTCACTAGATTCTGAAAGGTCGGGTAGTTCACATGACAGACACCTCTTCCTTCAGACTCACTACCTGGAAGAGGTTTGAGAGTGTCCATGAACGGGAGGAAAAGATGCATTATACCTTCATTTGTTGTCATTTATTGATTTAAACTCTGTTAGAAGAACAAGTGGTACTGGGTCACATGAAAGGTCCTCCTAGTTCTATCTCTTCTCCAACCATGACCAATAACGGATACTTGGGAAAGAGAATAAGCATAAGGAAACATACATTTCTTCTTTGTAAAGTAGCATATTATTCATTCAACCTAAGGCAAAAATAATAGCAGTTTATTTGTAAAGATAAAGAATGCTCAAAAGGCAACAAAATACTACTCATCTATATTCTTCTGAACAGTAGTTATCCAGATAGTAAGTAAGACAGCAGTGTGATTCTTAATGTTCATATAACACTTTGAATTGCAAAATATATTTTGGAAGTGAATGTTATTTTGTATTTTTAAATTGATTTAATACATTTATTGGATACAACACTTAAGGGAGAGTTTTCTAATATAAAAATATATTTCATGATACATAACTAGACTTCTGAAGCTCCTAATACAAAAAGGGAAAAGATTTTTCAAGTCTTCTTGGCTGGCACAACTGTCAGGCCCTGAAGCAGAGACCTGAGATCATTCTGGAGCAAGGAACACAAATACACTTCAGAAAAGATTCTTGAATAGCCATTCTTCTGTAGTCAGGATTGAATTTAAAAATCACTCAGGAGGCACTGCTCTTGGCCATAGGTCCTACGCTGATGGCCATCAGTAGCATGGCATTGACAAGTATATTAGGCCAAATTCATAACCCAACAGATTACAGAGTAATCTCATCATCATAGCTCTGCTTCCTACATATTACATACTTTACTGGTTTCACACATTTTTCCTCATCTACTTCAACAGTTTGTGACTGATTTAAGGAGCAAAGACTCTGACTCAAACAGAGTTCTAATACTTCTGCATTTGAAGACAGAGGCTAAAAATTAAGAACAGAAGGAGGGTAGTAGAGCTTTTCAGCTACTGTTATTAAGAGAATCACATAAGTTAGAAATTAAGTATCCTTTGTGTTTGTTGTCTTGTAAAAGGTTGTATCTGTCCCAGAATACAGGATGCGACCATTTTGTAAAATATTTTAAGAGACTGAATGAATTTAGGAGAAATCATAAATAATGAGACACATCCTTTGAAAGCCTGTTTTTTATTAATGCCTCTTTTCCTATTCAGCTTTTCAAACAAAAGGAGATTCTGTTGGACATCCTGTGTTAATTAAATGTACAGTTTTGTGAAAATACATGCTGGTTTAAAAAATATAAGTAGATTTTTTGTAGCAGTAAAAATATCAAACAAGAAATGACTCCATGTATGACAGCATAACTCCAGTTATAGATCAAAGAGATGAAATGAGTTAGACCCTAAAGGGGTGGGCTTATCTGGAACTTACTACCCTACAGAAAGACCATGTAATTGTGTTAAGTGCTACTTTGTGTTCATAGCATCACAGTTAATCATTTAGATCTTTTGGTGTTAAACCAGTACTTGAACATGTGCATCTCACATCAACCAAGCTGTTGTACTACAGAAATATTTTTGTTTATAGCTGAAACCAAAGAATATCAGTCAGGATGAATTTCATCTTTATTTCATGAATGTTCCCATGAAAAGAAAACATATTTGTAGACAATAGAGATTACTGTTTTTCCCTTTCTCTGCAGGATTAAATTAGAATAGAATAGTGCAGTTGGAAAGGACCTTCAAAGATAGAACCATAGAATATTCCATGCTGGAAGGGACCCACAAAAATCATCGAGTCCATATCCTGGCTCCACACAGGACAACCCAAAAATCAAACCATGTGTCTGAGAGCGTTGTCCAAACACTTGAACTCCAGCAGCTTGGTGCCATGACCACTGCCCTGGGGAGCCTGTCCCAGTGCCCAACCACCCTCTGGGTGCAGAACCCTTTCCTAACACCCAACCTGACTTGTGACAGTCCAGGTGGAGCAGCAGGTCTCTGTGATAGCAGGTCTCTGAGCAGCAGGTCTCAATCGTAGAATGAGATAGTGAAGGCATCCATGAGAGAGCTATGGGTTCATTACAAGTCCACAATTAAAAGAGATAGCAAAATTTGAAGAATGCATTTAGGAAGTAGTAAAGTGATCGAGAATAGCTTAATGAAGTAGGAAACTGCCACATTGTACAGTGATCCCATCAGAGAAAAAAATAAGTATTTTATCTGTATCAGTAGGTAATCTCATCTGAATGTGCCAGCCATGTATAGCTGAGTATGAATTTAGAAGGGTTTATAGAGCAAGTGATAAATGGCTGAATTAGATAATGCTACAGTCAATATTTGGTCTGTATTTAAAATATGTTATAGTATTTAATATGTATACTCAACATCATGAGAGAGGACTGATTCTTAAGTAACAGCTGTCAGTGATGATAGGCATATTCTTACATTTATATAAATACCAAAGGTGTGCTTACCATTTCAAAACAAAGAAAAAAAATATGGAAAAAACTTCTTTAAAATGAGAACTGGCTAATTCATTTGTTTATGGATTTATTCAGGCCTTATAAGATTTTTTGCTTTCTTCAGCACAATTAGAGCTAGTTAAGCCTTCTCATTGTACCTAACTCAGCAGGAGCACAGTTTCGTCTATTACACAAACTGTGGTGGTTTCACACTGATGGGCAGCTGAGCTCCACCACACGGCTCTTTCATTCCCTCTCCTCAAATGAACACGGTGAGAGACTATGATGAAAAAAGGCTCAAGGGTTGAGGTCAGTCACCAATTACAGTCACGGGTAAAACAGACTCAGCATAGGAAGATTAATGTAATTTATTGCCTATTAGTAACAGACTAGAGCAGTGAGAAACTAAAAGCAAACTAAAAGTATCATCCCTCTATCAACCCTCTTCTACTTTCTCCCCCCAAGCAGCACAGGGGAACAGGGAATGAGGGCTGCAGTCAGTCCCTGATGCTCTGTCTCCACCGCTCCTTCACAGTCACTCTCTGCCCCTGCTCCACTTGGGGTCCCTCAGCCAGCAGCTCTTAAAGACCTGCTCCCACACGGCTCCGTACCACGGGGTCCATCCCCCAGGAGCAAACTGCTCCAGCACGGGTCCCCCACGGGCGGCAGCTCCCCCCAGACCCCCTGCTCCTGCGTGGGCTCCTCTCCACGGGCTGCAGCTCCGGCCCGGGGCCTGCTCCTGCGGGGGCTCTCCATGGGCCGCAGCCTCCTCCAGGCCACATCCACCTGCTCCACCGGGGGCTCCTCCACGGGCTGCAGCGTGGAGATCTGCTCCGTGTGGGACCCGTGGGCTGCAGGGGGACAGCCTGCTGCACCAGGGGCCTCTCCACAGGCCACAGGGGAACTGCTGCTGCCTGCCTGGAGCACCTCCTGCCCTAATTCTGCACTGACCATTGGGGCTACAGGGCTGGTTCTCACTCCTCTCTCTCCCAGCTGCTATAGCACAGCAGGTGTTTGTTTTTGTTTTGTTTTTTTCCTTTCTTCAGTCTGCTCTCCCAGAGGCCCAACCAGCGTCACGCACTGGCTTGGCTCTGGCCAGCAGCAGGTCCCTTTTGGAGCCGGCTGGAGCTGGCTCTTACCTGATCTGGGGCAGCTGCTGGGTTCTGTTCAGAGGCCAGCCATGCAGCCCCCTTTCCCTCCACCGCACCCAGAAAAAAGAAAAAAAAAAAAAAAAAAGCCATGTAAACCTAATACACCAGTATAGATAAGGAGTTGCACTGGCTGAACGCATGAGCAAGTGTGGTAGACTGAACACTTGGTTAGTAGTTAAAGGACAACTTCCATACAAGATTAGAAGTGACCTCACTTCTGGCAAAAGTCCTGCCTGTCACAGTCACATGACAAATTTACCCTAGAAATATGTTGTGCTCTTAGGACCAGGAAGTCCTCCCTCTCTTGGCCCACCTGAGCTGTCACTTTGCTACAGTCAGGCAGAGCCCCTGCCATCCCAGGGCTCCACGTGCCTGCCTGGCACCTGAAGCCATGTCTGCCTGCCAGTGTGGCCCATGTACATGAAGGTCATGCTGAGTGAGAGCGCCTGTTGTCTGAGCATCTGCTACATGTTGACATAAAGATCATCAGCATGTCTGAGGGTAACAAGATCTGGCAATTTTTATGGCTAATGACAATCTCGCGTATCCCAAGAAGTGTGTCATCTTTTCACATGAAAGACATGATTATGGTGCTAAGGATATCAGGAAAGTATATGGGACAAGAAACTTCTGTGGGCTTTGTCAGACAGTGTAGAACCACAAGTGCTGCAGAATCAGAGCACGTCTTTACTTCATGGCAGTAAGTCCTAGTGCTGGCTCTGGCCACTGTGTGGGTGTGCAGATAACATAAGTAGAAGAATAAGGAGCCCTAGCTGCAGACAGAAGCTAGCAGTGACAGCAGCACAAGGCCCTGGCAATTAAAGTAACTGTGGTTTTGTTTGACAGCAGCAAAGGATATGCAGAAAAGACTCACAAATGTAAAGGCTGAAAATGTGGTATGTATTGTGAGCAATCTTGAAGCACCAGCACCAGTGCTTTTTATCCATAACCAAAAATCCAGAAACATGGACGAGTGGTATTTTTGATGACATGGGGCATGTGCAGAATGCCCTTGACTTGCTGGCCTTGGAGCAAATGAGAAGGCATGGCAGCCTATCATAGGCCATTGTGAGATAGCATGGGATACATCTCTGCCAAAATGATAGTCACTGTGGGCTAAGGACATCCTGGTTCATCATTGCTATACTACTGTTGGAAGCTCAAGTGTGACTAGAAAAGGGGCAGGACTTCTGAGGTGTGTGGATCACGTGAGAATGGTACTTGCCATGTCTTTGTGTGAAAATTGCCCTGTAAGTACATTTTGTCTGTCTCTAAAGGGACACATCAGAAGGTTTTGGCTACTGCTTCTTCACAGGAAGTTGTGGTAAGGAAAGAAGGCAGCAGCAAAAGAAAATATCATTCTCTCTGAAGTTCTCAGAATTCTTATTCCTATTTTATTTCTTTTATTCTTTCCTCTACATTGAAAAACCAGAGGCTTGTACTGTTTGGAGGGAGGCGGGGATGGAGAGAGGAAGGGCAGGGACAAACAGTCATAACCCCTATAAAAGCTGTTGCTCTCTGAGGAAGGCTTGAGGTTTTTTGTAGATAAGGACTGTGAGAAAGGGAAAGACAGGTTGCTGCCTCCTTTTATATGCTGTTTCAATTGTACTGTCTGCAACACTCCTTTTAGCATTTTACTCGCCTTTAAAGTCCCTTCCTGAAACCTTGTCACTTATCTTTGTTTCTTCCATCTTGTATCTTATTTCCCACCTTCCTCCCAACCCTGTGTGCTTACTGTTCTGACACCATTTTGCTCATTTTTGCAATGAAATTGTGTTCTGCCTAAACGTTTGAGAAGACTGATACAGCTGTGGTAAAGAATAACTTCACTAAGGTTGGTGCAGTTACAGTGATACAAAAGTCATTATATTGAAAATAAAGTTAGGCCCTTACTCTCCTAGTTTTCTAAGCCTTCCTTTCCGGAAATGATTCACTGATGTGTCTGTAAGAACTGCTGTCTGGAATTTAACAGCTTATTTTAACAGTTTCCAAACCTACTAACTTTTCTAAGAAAATTAATCTCCGGAAATGAAATTATTATGCTTCTAGACCAGCCACAGAATAATCTTTCTCCACTGACTATAGAGGCAGCTTAAGATCCTGACCTAAACCAGATTTCTAAAGTGGATACACCAGTTACATGACATGGGATGAGTCAAGTCCATAATCCCTTTCAGAGACCTGCCAAGTTCTATTCTAGAAGAGCTATGCTTTTTTTTACCCTGTTGGAAGTCTGCTCCAATTTTTCATACTCTGGTGGCTAGTATCCTTTTGGTTAACTGCCTGATATTATTTGTGTCCAGTTTCTATCTGTTCTTTATGCTCCAGCATTTCTCTTTAGCTTAAGCAGCTATTGGACTGTTCCAGTGTTTACTCTTTTTTGTATCGCTAGACATACACTATCTTCATGGGGACATGTAAGTGCCTGTTCCATTTTCCACCTCAACCTTTACTTTGCCAGGTCAAATCATATTAGTCACTTTTTAATAGATGGGCCTTAGAGCCTTTATCTCATCTTGGTTACCTTATTTTTTACCTGGCCTAATTTGAAAGAATCTTTCTTGAGCATGGCTTACCTGTGTTGTGAGATCTTGCCACTACCTTAAAATAATCTCCTTAATCCAGTGCTCCTAGGATCACAGTTGTCTTTTCTTGGCAGTATTCCACCAGAAGCTGTGTGTGCTTGTACAGACTTGCCTGACTGGCTTGAGTGCTGCTACTAGTACAGCCACAGGAATACAGTGCTCATTAAAAGCTGAACAAATAGCTCAAAATTCTGGGGAAATATTTAAGAACCGTCTCTATACTGCCTGCTGCCACAGTAACTAAGGTTGCATTACATCAGCTAGCTGTAAACTAGATAGCACAGGTATAAATGTCAAAAGTTATCCTTGTTACAGATCTCAATGTTAGTTCTTAACTCACATCTTTCATCTTGTCTTCCACTAGATCGTTAGCAATTTAGTTTCTGTTCCGTCTTCTTCCCTTCATCCAGATTCTAGGGGTATAAAGCCTACTTTCACTATGAAAAAATGCATATGCAGACTTTAATATTATTACAGTCCTGTTATGGAAATTAAGATAGCGATGAGGTGGAACAGTACTTCCTTGATTCACCTTCATTTTGAAAATCTCTTCCCTAGGCCAGATCTTATCTCTCTCTCCCCCACCCCACCCACCTACCCCCTTCCCCCTGGTTTGCCCTCCCTGTTTTCAGCAGCAGCAAGCAGATACGGACATAAAGCAAACAGCCGCAGCCTGCTACATCTTTTCTGGCTGGTGAAATACCTGTTAGGTCTGTTCTTTTTCTCATTTCTGAGGTGATAGCATCCTTTCAAACACATTACCAATTTTCCAAGAGCAGTTTCATCCCTTTCTACACAGTCACTGGTGGAATTTGCTTACAGCTAGCTGAATGCACTGATATTTTAGGGCATAGTTTTATCATACCATCGACTGAGTCTTTACTGCCAGCTATGCATTCCATTCCCCTATCGCTAGCATTTGTTGAACCTCAGAGTGCGGCTGTTCAGATATTTACAATAGGAAAAAAAAAAAAAGTAATCATCTTCTACCATTTTAGCTCCCTAAACCCTCCTAACTGGGTCTCAAATGGGTAACACAACACACATGATGGATGGAAGGGAGTAAGCAAGTGGAAGTACAGAGTGAAACTGTTCCTCTTGGCAGCAACTGGCAGTTAGCTTAGTCCAACCACACTGAAAAAACACACCTGAAGGTTTATAATCTGTGTGAATAGATCACAAGGTATGTGTTCCTTACTCGAAAATGTGTGCCTGTCTTGCCAATAAACTATTCATATGATTGCTGATTGTTTGTAATATTCTGCAGAATGTCCATTTGGTCACAAGATACGAACAATTGTGACCTTGACTAGAAAGACTTGACTGTAATAACAACTAAACAACCACACCACAGAAATCTCACTTCATTATGAAAAAGAATGCTCTTGCTCAGTCTTCTTCCTTAAAAAAATTTTCACTACATATGCATGTATTTTATTTTCACTTCACTGGCATGAATACAGAGAAGATAAAAATGTGAGTCAATGAAAGCATTAATAAGAACATGTAAAAATGCTTTCAGTTAAATAGAGGTGGATGACTAGTGAATAATTTAGTATGTTAGTAAAATTCAAAACCCCCTTGCATAATCTGAAATTCCTTTCAAATCACAGGAAAAAGCTAACGAAATTACCAAAAAAAGATTTTCTTCTGTTTAGTCAGCTTTTTGTTGTACAGTCGACTACTTTCATTCTGTTGTAAAAATAATTTGTTTTTCTGCAATTCTAGACTATAAAACATGGACTACTGGTGCACAAAGGTTATTATGGATGTGGTTTATGGTAAGGGGCATTAGTTTTCCCTCTAAAAACAAACAAACAAAAAAAAACACCTTAGGCAATAAGCATTTAAAAGAAGCCACAACAACCTGTAGCATATGTAGCTGATGCTTAAAAATATCCTTTTTCTGCTGATGCATTCCTATGCTTCAGAGTACACCTCTCACCTTTATAGCTGTCACACTCGAAACATTGCTTGTACTGAAGAGAATCACTGTTTTGCCTCAAGCAAGGAACAGAAGTGTTGCAAAACTGACTCCTCCTCTAATGGGGAGAGCATGTACAAGTACACAGAGTTGTATTTCTCCTGGAGCTGCCAGGCTGAATATTTTGCAGTCAGAGCTGTAAACCTTACAGGCTTTTTCTTTATCTTTTTACTTTGAGGTGTTTTGTTTGTTTTTTTTTCACTCTTTCTTTCTGGATTTTTTTTCTTTTCTTTTTTTCTTTTCTTTTAGTATTTGTGAAACTCTGAAATGCTGGATTTTCACGTCCTTGTTCAGGAAGTATTCATGAATTGACATGGGTCAACATACTTCTCGTTACGAGGCAAAAGTAAGTACTGCAGTTAAACCTGTTCCTGCTGTATGTTTATCTGACTCTAAAGCGTTCAGTGTCATTGTATAAAGGACAGAATTAGCAGAATTAGCAGAATTGAAAAACTTTAAAAAAGTAAAATCAGTTAAAACTAACATGTTATGCTAAATATCGTATAGTTCACATTCTGTAAAAAGACCACTTTTAGTTGACAGTCAGTGGTCGCTCTTTTAAAATACTGAAAGAAGCCAGACGCAGAGATGCCACTTCTCGTACACAGCTTTTTAAAATGGCATTTCAGAATTGCATTTATTTTTGGAAAATATTTTTAATGCAGTTAGTAGTACTGATCTCATGTTAGTACCCCTTTATATTATGTATGTTCACTAAGTACTCCTTATTTATGCAATTCATTAATGAAGATATGCTGGTTGAAGAAATAAGCCTCCCGGAGCTCCCGTAACTGCTGTCGGTCGTATCTTCCAGTATCTACTGTTCCCTAGCTATTATTTTATTCTTCCTGCATCACTCTCTTCTGTGTTCATATATATATGCTCACTAGTTACCAGATGTTCTTCTATGTTATTATCTTCAGATTTCTTTGCTATTGGCATAGACTGGAAGTCGAAGGTAGAAGGGAAACAGATATCAGAGAGAAGGGGAAGAAAAGAAAAGCTGCTAACTGAGCTGGTGAGAATTAAAGAAAACAGTGTGATTTGATTCTGAAAGCATCTTTTTAGCCATTTTTCTCTGCATCTTATTGAAACACTGCATTGTCGTCATCAGTAATATTTTCACTATTCCAACAGCACCTGAGAATTCATTAATGGTCTGGGAAGGGGAGGGGAAATGAAGAATATGCACAGTTTCCTTTGCTATCAGTTCCCTCTAGAGAGCGCAGCAGCCTGCAAGACAGCGTATAGATTGTTTCCGTATAGCCAGCATAAGCTGCAGAAATGTTATTCTGCAGCTATCAGTCTTTTCTTCTTTTGAGAGGGGGTTTGCTATTACTGAGCTGAAATAGGCACTCGCTTCCCCAAGGCAGGTGGGTGGATTGCCCGTGGAGTGAACAGGTTTAAGCAACAAGTAATGCTTGAGTATCTGTATAATGAATGCAGCCATTTGCTATATACACTTTCAGTGGCACCAAGTATCTACAGAAAGTCTTTGGCATGAGAGCACATCGGTCTTCTTTGATGAAGTACAGCCTAGTGAAAGAGTCTGGCACAAAGAATAATGTCTGCCCTCATCTGGCATGCAGCTTGCAATCTTTAAGGAAAACATAATGTAGACAAATGCAGATAGTATAAAGGCAATGAGGAGCAAAAGCTGATAGGTAATCCTAGTATTTTTTGTGTTGTTAAAATTGGACTGGAAATCTTTCAGACTAAATTTTCCCGTGAAAGATGCGATGCTTTGACAGGGCAACATTATCCAATGGACTGAGCTTAGAAGGATAGTTCAGGTTTCTGAATTTTCATCTTTAAATCTGAGAAGGGCTTTATATGTTTTTAAGCTATTTCCATCAGATTGTCATCTTTTTTGTTGCCCAGCTAAAGATCCCTTTTAAATTTGTTCAGCTTTCATGGCTCTGGATGAATTAACACCCGTTGCAAATGAAGCTCCATTGTCAGAAACAGCCCTCGCAAACAAAGCTGGCTTTTGAAACCTCTGGCCCTCATTTAGAGCTTGTGGAAGTTTCACTTTTGCACATTCCTTACTGAAGTGCAGCAGATAGTTTTCAGCCACTTCCCTCAGCTGCATCAGGATTTCAGTCCAAACTTTTACTCTCCCAGGCATGTATTCGTCATCAGAATTAGACACAGGTTAATTAGAGACTCATAAAACTACAAAAACATTTGTTCCTATTACTTCTTGGTTTTGTCTTGTTTGAAGCTAATATTCAGGTACTAGCAGACACTTAAATTTACAGACTTTAATGGTGTTTGTGTACCTGCATGTACATACATATGTATCAATACACTTCTTATCCTTCAGGCAGGATTTTGTTTGGGTTTTGGACCAAATTCCTAATACCCTTCTTCTAATACCATTCTTGCAAAGATCTACTCTGCCAAGAAAATCTTAATCTTCTGTGGCTTCAGCATCAGTGCCACTTCTGGTTCTCATTTATTCCTTCAGTACAATTGCCCTTAGAAAGGCTGCATGACTTCAGAAGGTAGAATCAAAGCACAACTCGTCCTGTACCAGAACTTGTTGGTTGGATTAATTAATTGGGCTAATAGAATGCTCTGATTACATCATTCACAAAGACTTTCTTGTTTACCTTTTCCTGATTACACTTTTTGGGGAGATGCCTTCATTCCCCGGTTAGGTCTCCATTCTTGCATAGCTTTGACTGCTATCACATTTACCCTCATTCCGGCTGATCTTAATCCTTTTGAAGAACCAGCTCATGGTACTGCAATATTTTATATTGATTAGTCAGCTCTGGCTGTACCTATTCTGCAGTCCTCCCCCACCCCACGTTATAATGTGGTGCAATTTAATAAACCATTATGAAATCAAGGATTCCGATTTTTCCACGAACTAAATAATGATAGAAGGAAGGTATCTCACTTTCATGGCCTTCCGCCTTGCTATCTTTTTTATTGCCCAGCTCTATTGAAGAGGTAATGACAGCTCTGATAGAACAGTATCTCACAGTTCTGGTAGATACTGGTTGGTAATGGCTCTATGTCACTTGACCTTTAATCCCTATAAAAATTTACTTGCTAAGAAACTTTCATATGAAGTTGACTTTTTTTTACAATCAGTTTTTGTCCCTACAACTTGCCTTTATGTAACTCTGTTGGTAAGAATATTTTTTGCAGACAATATAATTGGACTTTTATTTGATTTTTCAGTTCATTGGCAGTTCTGAAAACTATTTTTAAAGACAGTGTAATTGAAATTAGCAGGTTTTCTTAATTGTGTTTTGGCAAATTGAAAAGACAAAACAAGGCTGAACTAAGTATTCAGCTAATGCTGTCTAATCTGCAAGAAAACCATTCCATTTTAAAGATTTATTTAGAAATAAAATTGAGTTACGAAAGTGTCCTATGTATGTAAAATGTAAAAGTTTTGTTCATAAAAAGCTATGATGAGTGATTTGAGTATTTCAGAATATTGTTTACATTTTCTTTCTCTTTTGAAACAACTTCTTAAAACTGACACAGTGTACTTTGCTGTTTCAGATGACTCTAGCCTGTGTGGCTTGATAAAAGTTCCAGCCAAAAATTTTGCTCAATGTAAATTAAACCTCTCCTTTTCCTTTTCTACAACTATCCATCATTTTTGGTATGGTCTGGACTAGTACAAACTTTCTTCTGAGAATCGTGACCGTTTCAAATTGTTGCTTGTCTGTTATAAGTGAGTAAAAAGGAATATTTTCGAATCACAGAAGTAAAAGGACTTTATGAGACTTGCAGCTATTGCATCCTCCATCAAAACGGTTCTCCCACTTGTCAAGTGTGAATATTGATAAATACCAAAATGATCTAGTCATCTCATCTTACTTGGAACATTGTATCTTACTTACCTTTTCTTTAGGAATTACAAACTTGCGGTCTTCTGAAATTCAGTGTAATTGCATGGCAGTTCTCTGCAGCTGATCAACAAAAGTTTTCATAAGGAATGACAATTTAATTCTTAGTGTATTACAGGTAATTTCATATTCACAGAAGAAATATACATGTGGTAGAATTCTGCACTAATAGCGATGTTTTTTATACAAACTACATTCTTTTGGAATTTTTTCTTGCAATAAAAAAAGTTTCATATTTTGATTTACAGGATAGCCAGTGACCTTGCAAAAGTTTTGTTTAAAATGTATTTCAAAATATGCTAGCTATATAGGATGTTTGGACTGAAGATTGAGTAAAGTTTGGATTGAAATTCTTAAAATAAGAAATCAGGAAGCACTGAACCATGATGAAATCTGTATCAGTTTCTGACTGCATGACTAAGGTTGTAATCTCGTTGTAACTACAATGATTCATCTGCAAAATGTATCTGGAGGTTAAATCTGGGCAAGCGTACAGTAAGCTTACTTTTACTTAAACACAGATACCCCTTTTGCCATCAAATACTTAACTCAAAATTGATTTATTCTAAGAGCATACCTTAGGATGTACATTAAAATGATTAGAAAGGGGAGAAAAGAGAGGCAGTTGAGAGGCAAAACAATCAATTCTGTCTCAAATTATAATATTCATGAACACAGCTTACTCTTATGGAATAGTTCCACTTGAGATCTGCTGTAGTTCAAGGCTTGAAAATCCTCTTCAAGATTGCAAATTCATTTGCATTTATAGTATTATTTTCCTGAAATTTAAAGTCATGTTTTTATATGAGCTTATTTATTTGACAAACTATGCAACGCATAACAGAGAGCATATTTGTACTTAGTTTGGGGCAATAATTAATTACCTATTAATGAATTAATTATGTCCTAATATACTTGTCCTACAGAAGCAAAAACGTATTTCCCTATACAAATAAGATTTATATAATCACCTATCTTTTTACACTTTTTTTTTATTTGCTATCTAATTGCAAATGACTCTGACAGTAAGGGTAAGATTTCAAATGATGCTTTCCTTCAAATTATATAGAAATAAGTGTAAAAGAGAAAGAACAGTTGGAGCATTTGCATTCACTTGATTCTGTCAGATGATTTCAGCAGTTCAGCGTGGCAGTCTACATATCCCAACCACATTATTTGGTGGAAGGCAACCATAATATATACGTCTGTCTTTATTACACATGTAAATAAACCTCATTTTTAAATTAAATATTCCAACTAGCTAGAAGATATAAATCCACAGCAAATCAGACTCAGCAGTTCTGATAATTATGGAGTTTCCAAGCAAGACCATCTGACAGACAAAAAGATTGAGAAGTCTGTACAATGCAGTGTTCAAAAGAGTTCCAGACTCTTGACTCTGAGTGCTTTATTATGTGTATTTTTTTCCATATTTCATTGAGAATTGTCAAATTGACAGATAAGAAAAAATATTTTAAAGAATTAACTCAAAGATACAAGTGTAAATCTCAAAGCACCTATTCATTTCCATAGTCCAGGCCTCTTGTCTTAGACATCAAAGGCAATATGAGGGACTGAATATTCCAGAAGTATTTGCAACACATAAGCATTACAGAAGAGTATTCAGAAGCTTATTGAATACATGCAGTCACATACACACATGTGATAGCTCTGGTGCATTTGGATGAGCTCTGCTACATGCTCTGTGGGGCAGTTTGAACCTGGATTTAGCATAGGAACCATTATTCCCCTACCTGCCAAGTGCAGCTGTGGCTCTGCCTGGTTATCCTTCCTGTATTGTATATACCTGTGTACCTTGCAACAGTAAGCTGATAAAATGGACCAAAAAAGAAGTAGAGGATTATTTTACATTTCTAAGAGAACACTCTAATTTGTATCTGTCCTTTGAAGACCCAAGGACACTCAGCTTTATTTTCATTGTTTTCTCTTCCTGCCTCTCTCCAGCTTGTTGAATTAAAAATGTGAAAGAATGAAAGTGTAAAACTGATGTTAAAAATGCAGTTTTCTGAAAGATCTCTACTGTTCAGGATTGCATTTGGGGAAGTCATGCCAGCTTTGTATATAAGTTAGATCATCACTATGATCCCCCTAGCTTCACAGTTAGTGATATCTGAAAATATCTGAGTACATGTGTTATGTCTGATATCATTTGTTTTCTTTGCCTTGAGGAATTTTCTGATTTCCTGATTTTCTTCTCCCTGACAACCTGAGGTAGCCAGTTGTTTAGCAAAGCAAATCTCTTAGCATGTTCATTGTTCCCCTGGGGTAAAGTCATTTCATATTAATAGTATTTTTAATTCGTTGCATTTCCACTTCCAGTGAACACGTGATACATAACAGTCGCTGTGAACGAGTATGTACCGGTTCATAAAAACAATCAATAAACTTTGCACTGATAATTTCAGAAAACCTTCAGGCCTCTAACTAGGGAAGAACAAATAGGAACAATCACAACAGAAAGCCAGAAGTTTTATAATTTAGGACAGAATGATCTGTTTGATGAGTAACGTGCTAGATGCTTCCATGTGGTGTCACACTTCTTCCTTGAAGGAAACAAGAGATGGTCTTTGGAAAAGCAAACACGACTTGTAGCCAGATCTCTTACATCTGCTCCGAGCTTGATCCAAAAAAATGGATCACTGCTGTCGCTACTTCTTGACCCTGAAACATTAGCTGGGAAATCATGAGTTCAAGAAAGCCGATCCAAAGAAAGTAGGCTTTTTCTTTAGAAGATGTTTTATTTATCATGTGATGTGAAGAGAAATTAAAGAACACTGCACTTAAATTATGGTAGGGCAAAGCCACTTGCTCTGGTAATATGAAAGGTAGGTAAATGAAGATTGTGTGAATACAGAGTTAACATAGAAAAGATATTTTTAAAATAGAAAAAGAAAAGGTACACAATTTAAGTGAAGAATAAAGATTATTTTTTGAAACATCAATAGAGAAATTGCCTATTGGGATGGAAGTTTTAACTAAACTGCCAGGTTTAACTGAACATCTAAACTGCCAGGTTCAATGTCAAGGTCTGGGCATCTGAAGATAGGATCCTTATGTGGCCACTTTATTGTTTTAAAGAGTAACATAAAGCATCTTAGTCTATCTAAGGTGATTGGATATGATAGTACTGTGTCTTAATATAAGAAAGATAGAAATTGTTGGCTTCTTCCATTCAAGATACTTCTTTCAGTCTTCTCTCCAGGAAAAGCCCAGCCTCATGTGTCTTCTATCATCACTATACCATAACCATCATATGTCTGCTTAGCCCAATTAATGATAAATTAACCCAAACTGCATGTAGTAATTACTAATATATGTTAAAATATTAATAAATAAATCCTCTCTCTAGTGATTATTATATACTGTTTCATAGATTATTTTATTTCAAATATATCTTTATTCCTTGTTTGAGTGGTAGCAACAGGGTTCTCTAATGTGGTTCAGAAAGATGGAGGAGACGGTGAAGAAAGGCTGCCATCAAGAGAAATATAGTTAGTATCAGTTAAACAACAACTTTCATACAAGATGATGCAGCTGTGATTCCCCTTAACTTCTGCAGGAAGTCCTGCCCCTTAAAGCTGATGACCACTGTCCCCAGAAACCTCTCCTCTTTTTCCACAAGCCTCTTTTCCAGTTTTGTGATCCATTTAGCCCAGAAGTGTGTCACATTTCTTAGTACCAAGAAGTCCTCCCTTTGTCCATTAGACATTGCCATTTTGTCATGACCATATCACATGTGCTGTGGCATGTGATCTCAGAGCTCCCTGTAACAGCTGAAACCCTTTTTCTTTATCCGAGAAGTATGTCAAAGGTCTTCATTTGTATGCATATACACATATGTATATTGTATACGTATACATATACATATACATGTACATGTACATGTACATACATACACACATGCCTGCGGTTACAGAAATACAGTAAAGTTAACAACACATGGAAGACAGTGAGAAAGCACTTTATAAGTAACAGGTATTTGTGGCATATTCTGGACACCCTAACAGTGTAAGCATATCTTAATAGTGATGAACATATTACAAAATGTGCCTGGACTGCATGTCTAAAAGGCAAAATGGGTTCTTGAATAGCTAAGGTCTTTAAAACAATTTTTGCTGCCTTGCAAATTACAACCTAAGCAGGGAATTGATTTTTATTTTTTTTTGAACCAGCCTTAAGACAAGCTATTAAAGTACTGTAATTTTCACCATTCTGTTGCTAGTAATGGGGTAGAAGCCTCTTGCAGATTGCTTTAACAGGATATTAAAAACCAAGATGTGGGGATGTTTTACAGCATGCAATCCATTTTGCTCATTTGGCGTATTACTGTAGTTTATAAACAGCTTCCAGTCTAAGCTATTGATGTGAAACCTCCAAGCTCTGCAAGATTTGGAAAACAATGTCTAGGAATAAGTTTAAAATTAAAGAAAATATGTCTCGAATCAGAAAGGAAGACTGCGTGAGGCTATCTATAACAAAGGATAGTTTTGACGATGGTTATGAGCAGATAGATGTTCATCGTAGTAGTTGAAACTGTGAGAAAAGGGCAGATACCCATGTACTGCTTAGTAGAATATCATCACCAAGCTATCAAGGCTATGTTTTTCTCCAGCGAACTTCAAAAACTGAACCCTGATGAGGACAGGATCTGCAAAATAGAAAACTTCCTAGCAGTAAAAAAGAAAGGAAGAAAGAAACAGCTGTTTGTGGTGTGGCTAGCCCTAGAAGTTTAACAGCTGGATAAAAGCCTCTCAAGTCCATGATGTTTAGTAGTGGGAGCCATAGTGGGAGAAGAAGAAGGATGGCAGACTGTGTTTTTTACATTGTGCTCCCCAGCAATGCCTGCACAAGGATTTTCCCACAAAACAACAGTTTGAACATTACCAAACAGGTGTCAAAGTTCACAGGAGCTGTCAGGCAAGCGATAGGTGGGGCTTGCAGAAATACAATGCCCAAACAGCTGGAATAATATTCACAGTGCTGGAAATAGCACTGCCGGGTAAGACATGGCAATATTCTTTGGGGTGAGTCCATTACCCATCCATATCCATACACAGAGCTTTAACTGTTGACCGGGCATAGGCTTGGTACACAGTCCTGCAATCAGGAAAACAGAGATTTATCAGATGAAAATTCTTACATTTTTTGTACAGCTGGAGAGTTAGCAGATTTTTCTGGAAGCTTCTGGAATTGGTAGTGACAATTTCTCTTTTCAGCTGACATCACTGGAAAGTTTATCTCAATCTACCTCTACACAAAACTTGTCGAGCACCAGGTGTTTACAGATTTACTGGTCCCATTATCAGCCTGTGTTCTGGCAAATGGCAATAGCAGTTAAATCATTGCAGCAACAAAGTACAAGCTGCATTATATTCCAGTGAATCAACATCGTATCAATACAGACAGCATTGAACCAAATACAAATGGAAACAAACATACCATACTTCACATTAGGCAAGGAGATGGTGAAGTTGCATCTGCCACCCTGGAAGGTTCTGGTATTTTAAGAGCACACACCATTATGTAGTGAAGAGTGGGTAATAAAGGGAATAGTGGAAGAAATAAGAGGACACATGCTTTTATCTGAATTATTACAGAGCCCATGTTGGCAATGGTATCCCTGATTTTCAGGGCATTACTGTGAAGTAAAAGCCTCTTTTCAAAAGCTGTATCATTTTTCCAGAAGAGATTGGAAATTATTAAGTCACATGTTAAAAGTGCTCTGAAAACATGGCCAAAGATATGATCAGATGCATCTTCCAGGCTGTTGTGGCCAAGTTGCAAACATTGGCAAAGCAGGAGGTCTCTGGGCTTGTTTATATTCAGAGACAGCTTTTAAAAAAAGACACGTCACAGCTCTGAAGTGAAGGCCTTCCTCAAACCCTTAAATGGGAAAGGATGGGTAGAGCCAGGCTGCATTCCATCCACAGCAAGAAGTAAAAGAATAACAAACCCCACTGAACAATGGGATAGAAACAAGAAATCCAGAGAAAGATGGTCCATTCTACCACTAGAAATGGTGATATATTTTAGTGGGGCTGACTTTTGTTCACAGCTGCTCAGAAGAGTGTACCAAATCCAAACTAGATTTGTTTGAAGTGGCAGACAAGCATCAAGAAGAGCTTGTACATTGAGATGCCATTACTTTCAGCTATGGCAGAGTTTGCCCCCTGGATATTTTTCACAACTGGGAATGGGGAGGACTCTGTAGCTCTGAACAACAGTGCTGTATCTTTACAGCAAAACTGGGAAAGAAAAGAGTGGGTTTGATGAATTACCTGCTGGCACCTATTTTCAGCCATTTGGGTGTTACAGTAGAAGGCATCCTCATTCTGAGTTTGTAAGGCACAGTCTGCTATGTAGGGAGTAGACAACGTGGAATTTCACTTTGAGCTTTTATTTTCTGTCCTCACAGGAGGCATGGTTACTGCTGCATCAGGTTCAGAAGAGCCATTCATATTAAAAAGATCTTTTGATAGATGTAACCCTCTGCCCTTGTCATAATTTGCATAATTTGCTTTTGTTTCAGAAATTCAAGCCCAACAATCATTTATCTAAATGATGTCTTTTGGAAAAAACCCTTTGCAAATTTTTCTTGATGTCCCTACACACATTCCTTTAAAGCTGAATTTTTCTTCTGGCTTTCCATTTTACTAGGCAGCGTTGCCAGTAATGTGTAGCATAGTGCAAAGTCCAAAGACTGCACTACCAATAAGACAGTATGGTGATCTGGTTGGTTTGAAGTTCGGAAAAGGGACCTTTTGGTCATACTGACAAGATTAGTCCTACGCCTTCAGACCTGCAAATTTTTAATGTCCCCCACCCTCTCTGTGGTACACTCCCAATCCCTTTCAATTTACCCCACTCCAGACATATTAGGAGTTTTTCAGAAGTTGTTTTTTTTTTTTTTTTTAACTGGTGGTCCTGCAACTCTATTTTCTTTTTATTTAATTTGCTTTATTATAGATTCATACAATATCCCGAGTTTGAAGGGACCCACAAGGATCATCACGTCCAACTCCTGGCTCTACACAGGACCACCCAAAAATCAGACCCTATGTCTGAGAGTGTTGTCCAAACACTTCCTGAACTCCACTGGGCTTGGTGCTGTGACCTCTGCCCTGGGGAGCCTGTCCCAGTGCCCGAGCACCCTCTGGGTGCAGAACCTTTCCCTAACACCCAGCCTGACCCTCCCCTGTCCCAGCTCCATGCCGTTCCCTTGGGTCCTGTCACTGTCACCAGCAATAGGTGGTTGTTATATACAAATTTAGTTAATTTCAATACCTCTTATTAAGCAAACTTTTATATGTAAACTTGTGCAAATACAAACTTGTTTAGACTTATATATAAAGAAGAGTATGAATGCATTTATATGTATCTCTACAGTCCTTTCTGTATATATTTATAGCAATATTTACATGTCAGTATATTAGATATACCAAGAATATATGAGGTTCCTTGAGAAGCTTCCAGGCAAGCAGGAAGGCAAGGTTTCAGCTGCCAAGCAATCGCCAGGTACACTGGGATCTCAAGGTTTGTGCCACTGACAAAATGGTAGCTGTGACAACATGGTAGCCCTGTATTGGGCAACATGATGACTTCCTGCTGCTGAATGACTGCAGCATGACTTCAGCAGCCAGCCAGTCCCAGGAAGCTCCGACACCACGTGGGTTATGGCTGTGCCAAAATGACAGCCTCACATGGGGTCAGATGGCATCATCTGGGGGTCCCGACTGGAAAACAGGAGGGGCTTTGGGGCAAATCAGTTGTGTGTCCATGAGGGGCTGGCCTGCAGCAGGAGATAGGGGGCAGGGTGATTGCCATGTCCTGCCTGGGGGTGGTTGTCCCCTGACTCCTCCTGGGGGCACAGGGAAGTGCACGCTGGCCTGGCGGGCAGGGGAGGCATCATCCACTCCTAAATGAAGAAAACTGAGAGACACCTTCTGTGTGTTGGTTACTTGGTTATAAACTGCTGGAGGAGGCTAAAATTAGTATGCTGGAAGAAACTAAAATTAATATTAAAAAAAACTGCAGATAAGCAACAGCAAAATAGGTTCCTGAAGAAAAGAAACAATCTTTTCAAAGTAGTCCAGTTTCTTTCTAAAGATGGACATGTTTTGAGGACAGAAGAACAGCAGCGATGTCATACATTTTGGCTATTGTGAGGCTCTCAATACAGTCTCATGAATTTTTTGTAAATTAGGTAGAAAGACATTTTCTGGATGAAACTACGGTGCTGGATGTACTGGTCCTTAGAAAACCATATAGAACTGGTTATCAGTGGGTCACTGTCAGAATGAAAGAACAATTCAAAACGAGCTGCACACTGTTATCTGGTTGGTGTAGGAACTAATCAGTACTTCATTAGTGACTTGGATAATGTCATGCCAAAGGTATTAGTAAATGCATTAGTAAGACAACAGTGAAATGAGAGGGGTTTGTTTACTGGAAAACAGGAAGAGAAAGCAAAATAATTTTGACAGTACTGTTTTTGAAGAACAAGTGATGAGCAAGGGGCTGCCCTTGAACATGGAGACTCAATCACACTAATAAAGGAACAAGGTAAGAAGTAGCTTTGTATAAATAGGGGTTGTGATGATACACAAGAGGAACAGGAGTCAGTGCTGCCATCCTGCTGTGCAAAAAGTAAATAACTTGTCAAGATTTATAAACAGTCTGTTTGGTAGCATACAAAGTAATTCTTCTATTCTCTTCATTCTCAACTGAAATACTTTGTCATTTGGAGCCACTGTACTTCACAGAAAATAGGCAGAGTCTGTAGGAGAGCAGAAAGAATTTTTAGAAGTCAGGAAAACGTGGCATAGGAGAAAATGAATCAAGACTGGTAAATCTAAATGAGAGAAGGTTGATATATCTGAACTGCTAGAAGTGGTGTTTCTTGGCTCTGCAGAAAGTAGTCTGTTTTTGTTGATTTTAGACTGCTAAAGAAATAATTGGATTAAGTTGCAGCAAGGAAGATATAGATCAGATATTAAGAATATTATAACAGTACAGATAATAAAGCAGTAGCCTACATTGCCTAAGGAGATTGTGAAATTCCCATAACTGGGACTTTTTATGATCAAGTTAAGCAAATCTCAGGAATGAAATTGGCATTGTTAATCCCTCTTTGGGATTAGAGGGTATCCATTCTGGGATCCCTCCTTGGGGCGCTTCGATGGTCTAGATGGCTTCCTGAGACCTCTTCTAGTCTATAATTTACTAAGTATGTTTCAAGCATGAAATTACTAGGTTGTATATTCTTTGAAACAGGAAACATATCTTGTGTATTTGTACAGCACACAACAAAGCAATCCAGGCTAGAGACTGTAGTCATTATAGAAACTATATAGTAATAATGGTATCTAATTATCATGCTATGTTTTGTAATATTGGAACATTAATGTAAAACTGTGAGTCACTCTGCTGTCAGTGAGAGCCACGTTTCAGAATTAGCTGTCATCATTCAAATAGTCTTGGCTAATTTGAACTTTATTGGAAACTCTGTCAGCAACTGTCATAGGTAAATATCACGTTGTGATATGATTTGTAATAGAAATCAGCCAAGACAAGCATTTTAATATGTTTTTGTCAATATAGTCACAAAAACAATTTCAGTATTTTACAGGTTAAAAGTTCAGGTGACAAACTAGTCTTTTTAGCACATTACATTTATACCTTCCATACATTAGCTGCTCAATCTTTACCCCTTCCACATTTTGATTGCTGTTTGTCCTAATTAGTTAGCAGGCTTTGTCTTAGGCACAAAAGCAGTGATATGAGATACCCAACATAATGTTGCATGTGCTCAAAATGGTGTAGACCTGTCTGACTTTAATTCTGAAATCAAGTTCATCTAATGCCTGAAAATGCACTTGGTGGTGAAAGTGCCTCACTCTTCTGATGGAAGTCCTTTCCCAGGTTGGGGTGCAATGGGATGAGGTGAGGAGGTGGAATCCATTTGCTGAATTATCTGCATGAATATGTATGCTTCTTTTCAAGGACTGATGAGATATTCTTTATTTAGTGACGGCATCTGGGTGTTAGGGTTTTATGATGCTAAACCTGCAATAACATCATCGAAGCTGAATCTAGTCAAGAGTGATCACTATCAGTATCATTTTTGCAGGACCTTTAGTATTTGTCTTCTACCAGAGCACTGAGCAAGCATTACTCAGATCACATGATTAATAATACCATGTGCCACTGAACCCAGGGGGCTCTTGACTTTCTTAGCTGTTTTTCTATATTCATCAATTGCCATTCAATCAAAAAAGTGTAGCAGATATCAGTACGGCAGTGCTGTTCAGCCCCTTGAATAATGTCCAATATGTTGTGAAATACCTTGATTAAAATGAGCTCTTTTATGTATTATTTTAGACTCTTTAACTAGCAAGAAGGCATTTGTATTAACATACTCTGGGCACCACAGTACAAAAAGGACATTAAACTGTTGGAGAGTGTCCAGAGGAGGGCGACGAAGATGGTGAAGGGCCTAGAGGGGAAGACATAAGAGGAGCGTCTGAGGTCACTGGGCCTGTTCAGCCTGGAGAAGAGGAGGCTGAGGGGGGACCTCATCGCAGTCTACAACTTCCTTGCGAGGGGGAGTGGAGGGACAGGGGACCTATTCTCCGTAATCACCAGTGATAGGACCCACGGGAACGGTGTTAGGCTGAGGCAGGGGAAGTTTAGGCTGGACATCAGGAAGAGGTTCTTCACTGAGAGGGTGGTCGCACACTGGAACAGGCTCCCCAGGGAAGCAGTCACTGCACCAAGCCTGTCTGAATTTAAGAAGCGTTTGGACTGTGCACTTAGTCACATGGTATAAAATTTTGGGCAGACCTGTGTGGTGCCAGGAGCTGGACTTGATGATCCTTATGGGTCCCTTCCAACTTAGGATATTCTATGATTCTATGATTCTATGGTGGCATTTACATGCCACTGCCTGGTGTTTATTTACATCTGTAGTCTAGAAGAAATGATACTCGTGGCTATACTAATGAATGCTTTATCCTGAAGAACTACAAACCAAACGCTTTACAAACTGAAGCAGATTAAAGAAATAATTTCAGGCAGAAGATGGAAGTGAGGAGCACACAGTGATGTTTCACAATAGTTTTCAGAAGAAAATGTGGAAGAGAATCTTTCCTTAACTAAAACTGTAAGGGGAATTAGTTGCTTAAGAATATATTTTCTCAAATAGGAATTTGAGCCTAACAGTGGGGATTAGCACCATTTATTCTATGAAAGAAATAACTTATCAAATATAAGAATATTGACATTATACAAGACTAATAGTAGAATATATTATGTGGAGAGTTGCTTTAATGCAGTGATGCTAACTGAAATGCTTAGGATAATTTGCTCAGAAGTTGCTTGATTATCTGTGTATGGTACTAATACTGACATTTAGATAAACTCTTTGTTTTGTATTCCAGATGATTATGATTTCACAATAACAGTATAAATCAAGATGAACTTGTTGAGATAAAGAAGTGCTTTATGGTTTAAAGCAGGGTGAGTTCTAAAATAAGTCTTCAGAGAGACATACTTGTTGATGTAGTGCATCACTTGACTCCATAAAATGTGTGAGGAGGTTGTGCACAGGTTGAATGGTGTGCTATAGTATCAGTTTTTGAAACAGTTTCTGAACTCAGTTGCTGTTGAATTACATAAGAAAAGGTATAGTCACTTCTTTAAATGATTTTATAATTCCTTGAAAACTAATTTCACTTCAAACTTCTTTCTTACTAAATCAAACTTGAATGTATACATGTTACTTTGTCTCTTCTGTAGTATTAACTAGTTTATTTCAGTATAACAGTCCTTTTCAACGTTCTGATGCTTAATTGGACATATTAATTCATGGCAGATATGAAGAAGTTTGGTGTAAAATACTGGGAAGGTTTATTTGCTAAGACACAAATGTTCCATGGGAATATTTTAAAAATAATAATCAGTATTGTGTTTGGAAGGGAGATATTTCTCATTATCATTTTTAACCAGAAATTCTAATTAAAATGGTTGAGAGGCTAGGGCATTCTTTCTTACAGGATTTTAGAGAATCATCTCCAGTTGTACACAAAATTCTGTGAACTTGAGTACAGCTTTTAAATGTAATATTCTATACCCTAGCTGACTATCTTTCCCACTAGTGTTACAAGTACTGTGATGCTTTTTTTTTTTTTCACTGTTTGAAAGAAGCCTGAATAGCTACTACAGATTTGTTTCACCACACATAGTAATATAGATTCCTGGGATTCATGTTTAATATTTATGAAAAATGAGATTAACTTCTTTTCTCAGTAGTCCCACCTTGCATAAATAATACAGTATGAAGTGGAGCAGGGATCCTGGAAGTCCAGTATCCTAAATGAAGGTTTTTGCTGCTGGATTATGTTTTGCCTTTTGCTCTTTGGTTCATTTAATATTTAATTGCTGTATGAAAGGGAACACTTCAGGCATGCTGAGTTGAGATACAGAAGTTGAGATGTGCCCATAACTCAGTAATGGCATAGATTGCGGTTTGAGAGATTATATGACTTTTTAAGGGCCAATCCTAATCTAATCATGCATACTCTTGATGGAGGCAGAGAGCATGTCTTGGCCACAATCAGCTATCTGTGTCTGATTTCATTTTTGCAGGTACATCCTATGACAGGCAGTGTGGAGATGTAAGAAGTACTCTTACTCTTTGTTGAGTAAAAGGCTGGAACTACAGCTAAACTGAAGGGCTAACTTTTCATTGGTATCTCAAAGCTGAATCTGTCGAAGAGCAATGAAAGCTCTATTTCAAGCTGCAGCCCTGAAAGAATCTCATTTCAGTACACCTTCTAACATCTGCAGTCCTGTGTCAGCACTTAGCTTTCCATTCCCAGTATCCCAGTTTCAACCCTGAATTCTCTGGCACCCAAGTCTTGAAACCTGTTGGTCCTTTCCAATGCATAAAACTGGCAGGTCAATATGCAATGAAAGACACTCTGTTAGCTGGCACTGCTGAGCAGATTGATGTTTCCTGACTCCACTAACAGTTAACCAGCAGGTTTGGACCAGCACTCAGGAATGCTGCAGAATGAGGAAAGAAATAGCTTTTCTTCCCCCTTTTCCTGTTCCCATAGGACAGGATCAGCTGAGCAGCAGCACTGTGAAATGCTTTTACAGGCTAGTGCCAGAAAGTAGGAACAGTGGGGGAAAAACTTACTCTGCAATTAGGCACCAGTCTCAGGTGGAAGTGTTGACAGTCCTCTTTCAGCTGAAAACCGTAGTTTCTTGTGGATGCAACAGGTTGCGCTGAGTTGATTCAAAGTTAATGCACAGTATTGTGGATATAAGATAGAAGACAGTATAACCAAAAGCATAATGGCTTTAGAATATATGACTCTAGGGTACCCACAACTATCCTTACTGGGGCTTGGTTTAATACCTGATGTCAAGTAAGAAGGAATATTTATCTCGAATAGTTGCCAACTAAGGAGTATTTCCATGACATTGAAAAGCAAGCTAAGGGAATTCCAGACTTAAGCTTTTAGTTCCTACCACTGTCCTGTAGTTCACTATCAGGGTGCAAATACAGCTCTTTGTTTAGTGATAGTATAAACTGAATCACTGAGATGACTCGGGCTTTAACAAAAATTGAAGGTTATTTTATACTATGAACCCTTTCTGTGGCCTCACAGACCCAGAAGCAGCTATATCAACCCAACTGAATGAGGAGCAAATTGCAGTATGGAAAGGGCAGTAAGTTTGGTTAGGAAAGCTTCCTAAGATATCTGTATTAGTGTACATTGGTGTATTGTAGAGTTACGCCCCCAGCATAAGACAGAGAGATCATCACAGTCCACACTCCCTGGATAAACTGTGTCTGAGTTAAGGACTGCGACCCTATTAGCTGGGGAGCAGCCATTTTCATTTTGACCACTGACAACAGATTGTGCTTGACACAAACTTGAATTGACAGCAGTCTCTATAAAAGAAATCAAAATTTTGTACATACTACACATCCAAAGCCAGGTAGATGTGGTCTAGAGCATGTGGACTAGATTCACAGAATCATAGAATGGGCAGGGTTGGAAGGGACCTCTGAAGATCATCCAGTCCAACCCCCTTGTTGAGCAGAATCACCCAGAGCACATTGTGCAGGATGGCATCCAGGCGGGTTTTGAATATTTCCAGAGGAGACTCCACAACCTCTCTGGACAACCTGTTCCAGTGCTCTCTCACGCTCACAGTAAAGAAATGTCCTCTCATATTCAGCCAGAACATCCTGTGCTTCAGTTTGTGCCCCTTGCCTCTCGTCCTGTGGCTGGGCACAACTGAAAAGAGACTGGCTCCATCCTCTCAACACCCTCCCCTCAGATATTTATATACATAAAATCCTTAAATAAGAGATCATTTTCACTGAATCTGGAGGACTGTGTGTCCCCCCACACCCCATTACCATTTTTTCCACCAGACCTTAGGGCTTTCTTTTTCTGACTGTAGTCACAGCTTAAGGAAAAACATCATGTCCCCAGATCTTTTCATTTCTCAGACTTTTCTCATGCTATCCTATTGCATGAGGATCCTACTGCCACTTGATTGTAACATACTTAAAGAAGGTTGCTGTCATGTGTTTCACTTACTGGTGTCATTATGAACTGTAGGAGTGGCTGATTTTAATCCTCTCAGGAAAATCTCTTCTTGGTTCCCACAAATATCAGGTAACTTTTCCCAGCTTACAGGGGTGTGTGTTGCTGTTTTCTGTGATTGTGAAGACAAATGTCTGAGCTGCAGGTAACATGGGCTTGGAAGCTCTTTAGTTGTGTGCTTGGCTCTTTTTCAAATTCTCCACTAGTAACTCAGTGAAAGTCTGGGTATGTCATCACAGCTGTACTTGGATTTGTATCTTGAGATGTCTTCATTGAAATAGGCATGAGGTAATCTTGTTTCAAGTAATAAACAATACCCATGAATACCTGAATAATGTCTTTACTGAATTTCCACTTATGTATTTGTTTTTTCAGCTAATTGCTGCTAACAGACTGCCTTCTAGGTTCAACAGCTCAGTGATTCTGTCCAAACAGCTTTGATGGCTAGAAAGAATGGCTAGAAATATTATAATAATCCCTCAGTAGCAGTCAGCAGAATACCAGTTTTTCATTGGCTTTTACATTGTCGTATTGGTGTTAACTTCTAGCTACATCCCCATATTTGATTCAAAACTCTATAGAGATTACTCCTAATGTTAGACTGAAACAAGGGTACTTTAAACAGATTGGCCTTAAGTGTGACTGTGTAAGAGTTTAAAACATCTCCCCTTCCTCTACTGTTCTTCAAGTGTTTTTCATCAATTTGTTCACAGAGCTTTAGTTCCTTGAACTGACTCATTGCAGGTTCAGGTGAGTACTGGAAATGATGCTACAGAGAAGGCAGGAGTATCCGGAGTTTGTTGGGGAGGACTGCTGAAATTAGTTCAGTAGGAGTATTCCATGTAAACTGACTTAACAGCACAGCATCACCAAAGAAGACCAGACTAAAACTACCCTCTGCTATGAAATGTGATTTTTATTTTTATTTTTTTTTGGTAAGTTAAGAGCTGTAATTTATAAGTAGGTTGGTGGTTGTTCTAATGATTTCTCTATATATAGAAATCCCTTTGAAAATAGAAGATGTCCTTTAGCTATGCTGAACCCTTTTCTGTTTTACAGTTGGAGTAACTCTGCATGTTAAAATCTTATGCCCTGTTTTGGCTTATATATCTTGCCACGTCCAGTGTTTTAGGAATTTTCCTCCATTCTAATCCATAAAAGGAATAAGCTAATATTAGAGTGAGTTTTATGAGAATAACTTCAGACTGGTATAACTAGAATGATTGCCTCTCCCTTGCTCAAAATGTTTAAAATCTCATTAGTTTCCTAACTATTAACCTCAGTCCTGTTGTGCTGCAAGAACGAAACAAGCACCTAAGTTGTTTGGTCTGCAACTCAAATGTTCAGCAGTGACTGTCCTATGACTGATATGTGGCAGCTCTTTAATTCCCATATAAAAAAATTAAAGAGATTAACTTAATGAATAAGTTTGTTACCATTTTTTCATTTTTAATTTCAGCTACATAAGTATAATAGAGTTAGTTAAACTTATTTGCTTTCCTTTATTAATGCAGTTCACAACCTGCTAGTGTAGACAGTTGTGACAGGGTTAAGCTGAAGCAAAAAGTAACTTTTTGTAAGTCAGTGCCAGACTAAAAACAGTTGAGTTGGGTTTGGTACGGTACTGGTAGATGAAAAATTGCCTCTGGTCTCCTTGGCTCCTTGGTTCTGCTTTCTCCGTAGGGAACCTCCCGTGCTTAGCTTGGTGGAAGGCTACTATTCAGTCTGCCCTGAAACTCAGGTCTGGGTGTCCTTGTCCACAGAATGGGTTGTTTATCACGCAGTGCAAACCTACTTAGCTACCAAGTAGCTCAAGAGTTGCCTCTTGGCCACTGTCCTAGCCCAAAGGCTGCATAAGCATTTCCCAGTACTTGGGACAGGAACGCAATGCAGAGCAGTTGACGCTTGTCACTGCGGCCTCTGGACTGCCAAATGCAGTGCTACATGTGTGGTATTTTATGTGCATGCCCCTCGCACTCTTTTGTTTTCTGCTGCTTTTGTCCCCAGCTGTGCTGAAGTGTTTTGCCTCAAGAAGTCTGACGTTTTCCTTTAGAGAACCCCTAATGCAAACATTCTGGTGCACTCTACAGAGCAGAAATATATCTCTATAGAAAACATAAACTGAAATCAAATGTACAAATTAAATTATGTGTACTGAAGCTGTCTTCCACTTTGCCTGAAATAGACCCTTGACATTAAAAATACATAGGCAAGACTCTATGTTAGTCTTACAATCAAGCCAAGACTCTGTTCTTTGATTAGTTTGTTGGAGAATTCCCCAGGCAAGGCACATGATAGAGTAAACCATGACATGGCACCAAACAATGAGGATTACAGGTGCATGGAAAGTGCGTTTTGTTCAAAAGTCCAGTTAAAGCTGAACATACAGTTTCCCTGGAGACAGACCAAAATAATACTGATTTACAGGTACGCTTTCTGCTAGGAAACGATTAACTAATGCAATCTTCAGCTGATCTCTAAAACTTAAAAATAACCTGACCCTGTTACAGCTGACCAGAAGTCAACAGGGATAAATTTGATTTACCAACCTTTCAGAAGAATATATATTTAAACCACTATATTGTTCCTTTAAAAATATACAATGGCTACTCTTAAAGGCCAGCTCTGAAGATTGATCTTGTTGTGCTAGTTCTTTTGAAAAGCAAAATGAGAAATCATTCTATCCTGAAGATTTTTGTTTGGTCTTGTAAGTTTTCACCAAATATTCTCATAAGATAAAGTTTGTTTTCTTATGTATCTACATACAGTACATACATATAGTTCAGATTTTTTTTTTATTTAATAGACGAAGACATTAAAGCTTTTCATAAGCTTTAATGCTTAAAAGGGTCAAGTACTAGTACAGTTTCATCTTTTACATGTTTTTAGGTGTTTGGGTTTTTTCCTTTGTTTCAAATGTACGTGGATATTTATGTATGAGAATTTTATTGTCTAATCCTGTCAGCTCCCACAGAAAATGGGCACTATCTAGCAAGCAGAATGCATTAGGTGTAGAACTGGTTCTGTTGAGTTACATGCAACAACACAGACAAAACTGTGAATTTTGGGAGAATTAGGCTTTGCTGGATCAGAACACAGAAGAGCTGAAGTCTAGGTTACATCAGTTGACTCTGAATTTGATTTTGTTAATCATAGCATACACAAAATGAAAGAGAACCTCTTCTTGAGCTACAGAAACCAGTTTAAATCCAAAAACAAGACTTCTTTGTAAGGATTCCTGAAGTTCTGAGTTACATTAATGACATAATATTCAAGAAAGAAGATTATCTTTGAGAAACACCTTAATTTGTTCTTCAGAGTTTTGTTTAAAACATTAAATGCTTCAATAATATATTCAAATACACACTAAATATCCAAAGGTGTCTCTTTAGAGATATTTCTAGAAGACTTGATTATTTTCATTATCATGAAAGAAACAATGAAATCACTCCCAAGTAAAATGGCCAATGATTTTCATGAAGGTAAATATGGAAGAGAAAAAAGTATTCATATTCAGCAGTTTGGCTTACATGATAGTACAGAGCTATTCATACAGTGTGTTAAACAGGTACAAAAACATAGATAGCAAGGAAGTAGCAAGGAAGGCCATTTTTACAGAGTGGAAACTGATTCTGAAAATTGCCAAGTCTTCAGAGAGGATGACCAACTCAGGTGCTGTTGGTTTGGTACTGTAGGCTAACATGAGATCTCAACAAGGTTGCCTCCATAACAAGGTAATTTTGTACAATCTCTGTAATTACAAAATTACAAAATATATTCTAATGTATTTGGTATCCTCCTACATTTTATGAATGCTGAAGAAATAGAAAGGTTCACATCATTTGCAGGGGAGCTGAAATCAGTATCTTAGTGTGGAGGGAACCAGGGGCTCAGTCTGTTTATTCACAAGTGCATAAAATAGAAAAAGTTATTAAAAGCCTGGGTAACCAGGGGGAGTAAGTTGTAGGAACTGATCACTAGAAGCTAAAACCAAAAAACTTAGAAATTAACAATTCACTTTCCGTTCTGAGCATGACTCTCTCTGCAGATAAGGTGTCAGGGATAATCTTTAAATGAGGACATTATGATAGGTATCCATAAAGAGAAGTGATGCGTGAGCTGAAAATTGACACAGCATATGCTTTGTGTCAATTGACGGAGGAGAAGCCACAATGCTTCAGCCAGGAGCTTAGGAGTCAAAGAGGCTCTCTGAATTCAGTGAAGGCTGCTTGAGAACAGAACCTGTTAAGATCACTCTATTATTTGTCTTTCTTTCTGGATGATACATATTATCTCAAATTACTTGGTTAAATGAATGAACTGTGTCTCAAATGTGCCAATGGCATTGGATGTTCCATTTTTTTACTTAGTTTTTAAACTCTTTGTGGATAACTTGGGAATTATTTAAATAATGAGAAGTAGAGTATATGTAGTTCTGGGGTAGAGTCCTGCTACAAGCGTTTCATTAGAAACTTAAGCTGTGGGAAAATTACTGCTGACATAAAATTCCTCTTAGCCTGGGATTACAGAATATTTTGGTATCATGTTATTACCAAAAGTGTATGCGTAATTTTTGAACAATTTCCTCCATGAAAAGTAATTCCCAATATTTTAAATTAAGTAATATACCTGATCAATAGTTTAGTTATTGAAATAAAAAACGTACATCTCTAGAAAATATCCACCAGGTTTTGTTTTTAAAGACAGAAACACAGAATTGAAAGGAAAGACTTCAGAGGAAAAAAACGAAAAACAGTTGAGACGTTGTTAAGAAGCAGATTTAGGATCGAATCCACTTACAATATTTTCAAGTCCATTTAAATTAATATAATGAAATACCCCTTTGGCTTTGTAATAAATCTATTGTTTCACTTTTTTATTTTATTTTTTTTATTTTTTTTCTTACATCAAGAGATAGTGCTACATTTATGTATGTAGGTATGGAATTTCTTTTCAAGTATTTTCCCCAGGTTTATGGAATGACTCTGGACAAGCAAACCCGCAAAAAGTGTATGAAAAATTTGTATTTCTTCAGAAACTAGTATCACTTGAAAAAAAAAAAAAATCTGTTCACGATAATTTGCTCTCAGAAAGACTCTTTGTGTTTGCTTGGCATTTTCATTTTGATGTGAATGTGTATAACTATGTATTTTTTGGTGAGAATTTTATCCCTAGAATAACAGGAACACACTTGAGTTTATAGCTTGAAACTATATGTGAGAAATTAGGATGTCCTACTAAAAAATAAAAAACTTTGCTTTTAAAATTGCAAGGCATTTTAGAAGTAGCTGAAATGATGAATTGACAAACATCTGGACTAAAACCACTCTTCGTAAAACAATGCCAGAAAACCATTTTAAATAACTATCTCTTAGCCACAAAGGCAAGGGTATTGTGGACATATTGACAGAAAACCAGTCTATGCTAATACAAAACATACTTCATGTGGATCTGGAAATAGTGCCCTAAGTTGCTAACACACAGCAACACACAGAGACTGATTTCAACATTGTTCTTCATTTAATAAACTTGTACAGATCTAAAGTAGAGGTTTAATTTTTCTCCAGCATTGATTTGTACAGTTATAAATCTTTTCTTTTTTTTTTTTTTTTTTTTCTCTCTCTCTAAAGGCTTTGCATAAGATTTCTTTTTACAAATGATTTGTTGAGCTCCCAAGTCATCCACTTAAGTTGAGGGATGGGCAATCTCTATCACTTAGCTTTATGGAAGTGGTACAAGAAAGTAGAGAATGTAATTATAAAGTCTGCTCTTCTGGGACATTATGACTCAAGAATGTTGTGTATGTAGAATCTATAGTAAAGGGGAGGTTGGGAGAAAGAGATGCAGGCAGCTATACACTGGTTAGAGTAATTTTAAAAATATGCAGAACTTTAGAACAGTTTTATTTTGTTTTTAAGGAAATAATATACAGGAATCAAGGTGGAGTAGAATGGATGAGGGGAGAGCAGTGGAAAAGGCTCCTGGACTTCTGTAAGGCCTTTGACTCTGTCCCCCGTAAGACAGTCATAGAGAAGCTGTTGATGTATGGACTGGAGGAGCAGACAGTGAGGTGGATCAAAAACTGGCTGAACAGCCTGGCCCAGAGGGTAGTGGTCAATGGTGCAACATCTAGTTGGAGTCCAGTAATGAGCAGAGTGCCCCAGGTGTCAGTACTGGGTCCAGGTCAGTTTAACTTCTTCATTAACGATCTGGACAATGGGGTAGAATGCACCCACAGTAAACTTGCAGGTGACACAAAACTGGGGGAGTGGCTGACTCACCAAAGGATCATGCAGCCATCCAGAGGGACCTCAACAGGCTGGAGAGGTGGGCTGACAAGAATCTCATGGAGTTAACAAGGAGAAGCAACAAGTCCTGCACCTGGGAAGGAACAGCCCCAGGTACCAGTATGTGCTGGGGGCCACCCGGCTTTAGAGCAGGTTGGTAGAAAAGGACCTAGGGGTCCTGGTGGACACCAAGTTGCATATTAGTCAGCAGAGTGCCCTTGCCACTAAGAAGGCTAGTGGTATTCTTGGCTGCATTTAGGCAAAGCATCACCAACAGGTCAAGAGAGGTGATCCTTCCCCTCTACTCAGATCATCAGGAAGCACTTCTGTACTGTGCAGGTGACAGACCACTGGCACAGGTTGCCCAGAGCAATGCTGGAGTCTTCCTCCTTGGAGATCTTCAAAATCCACCTGGACATGGTCCTGGGCAACCTGCTGTAGATGGCCCAGCTTGAGCAGAGAATTGGACCAGATGACCTCCAAAGGTCCTTTCCAACCTAAACCGTTCTGTAATTCTGTGATTCTCTAATGAAAGGGAAAGAAAAATATATGGAAGAGAGTTAGGGTTGGAATTCCTCAGGGTGAGTGCTGGATCTGAATCTTTAATTCGTGTTTTGATCACTTCAGTACAGAAGGTAGGAATATGTTTATGGCATTTCCCAGTTATGTGAAGTGCGCTGTCAATATCAAGGTGCTATATGGGAAGAGCTAGGTGACCTTGAGAACTACAATAGTGTAAACAGGATGAAATTCAGTGGTACAAAATGCAAATCCGAATGGAAAGGAATGCAAGGACTGAGAGTGAACTAATAACAAAGATTACTGTTTCAGCCAGAAGCTCAGTAGCTGGAAACACAGGCAAATTACTTTGGCAAATGCAGTCCTAGAAGCTTTGGTTTGCCTTAGTTGAGTTATTTCTAGCAGAATTAAAGGGGTGTTAATGATGTTGTGTAAAATTCTACTGGACACATCAAAATAATTTGTGTACTCTCATTCATGTTCAGGAAACATGAATTAAACCACAGCAGATGCAAAGACAGGCGCTATTCTTCTAGTAGCCTTTCTTACAGGAAGATACCTTAAAAAAAAATGATTTGTTAAACTTAGTAAAAAGTCTGGGAAGGAATATATGGCTGCTGTCTGAGAGGGGATTGTATTGCTCCATAACATGCCATACAGCAGAGGAAGAATGCCAAGGGAAGGCTGGAACACTACGGACACAGAGGAAAAGAAGGTGCAAAGCTCTTTGAACTGTCTGAGCCACAAGAACAAGTGGATGTAAGACAAAGAATAAAATTAAGTGGGAAAGTGGAAGATGATTCTTCTGAATTAAAGCAGTCAAGGGCTGGATCACCTCCCAGTAAGAACAGTGAACACCAGAGAAGTAGCTACTTTTAGATGTATCTTGATTGGTTCATTAACAAAATTATGCAATATGTTTGTTTATAGTAGCAAGTGGCTTGGCTGAATTGGGTGGTTTCTTCCAGCCTTTGCTTCTAATTGCTGCCTCTGTGAGGGTGGATCTGCAGAGAGGTCTGGGGCATTACTCTGATGGATTTCTGATGTATTACAGATCTACCTTAACTGAAAAATTATTTCCTGAAGACCGAGCCGTTATGCTGGTATCAGCCCTTAGGAATTCTACGGTTCAGCTATTATTTCATTTGCCTGCAGCACATATTTTCATGGCAGGCCCAGACAGTGATCGGAGCTGGCTGATGTATGCAGGAGTATGTTTTTCTCACTTTTGAGCTTAAGTGAAGAATGCGAAGGGCTTAATTATGCCGTTATGAAGCTGAGGTTCTGCCTGTGGTGGGAAGGAAGTGCTTTATGCCAGCTGGGGAAGCTGTATTCCCCTTCAGCTCTCTCGGTAAGAAATTCGGTCGGCACCTGTAGAACAGGTCTGGCTGATGTTGCCTCAGCTTTCCTCACTGTCCTTCCAACCACATGTGAGCGAAGGAAGGTCCTTGGAAAAAATGGAAGGAAAGGAGGAAGATGGAAAGGTACAATCCCTCCTTTCAGATACCTCTTCAGAGTCACTGTTGCCCATTTTAGTGGTGAACAGTTACTGAGTTTATAAAGCCCCCTGTTGTTGGCCTCTTGCTTAGATTAGTACAGGTTATTAAATTGGTAAGTGCACAGTTGTCATGTACTTGTGCTTTTCCTTCTGTGCTCTGTTGCTTTTCTTCCATATATATATATATATAAAACACCTGTTAACATTTTGGGGAGCTTTACTTAGGGAACTTCCATGTTTAACTGCCAAACTAAATAGGGGAATATGAAAGAGAAGTGCTATATGTGCTTTTGTAGCTCTGTATAATGGAGATAAGCTTTTAACATTGTTCTCTTTGTTTGCCACCCCAGTTTTTATCAGGAATTCAGTAGTGTTCCTGGCCTTGTCCAACATACTGGAATCCTGCAATGTACATTCGTGTGGGAGTAGTAATTACATAAACACTTCTGGTGTTTATGGGCTTCCCACAGACCTCTTGGAGCCTTAATGCAGTAATTTTCTTCAGTAAAGAGAACTGTATAAGCATTAATCATCAAAATGTAGCAAGATCCTCTAGTGGGAGAGCGGGGAGTGGGAATCAGGCAGCTTGCCTGAGCTCTGCAGAGTGCAGTTCAACACTTTTTGGCATTGGCAAGTTCAGGAAGGGTTGGGTTAGGTGAGATTAGCACTACCAAAGCTACAGGCTTATTTAACTATTTAGGAAGCCTGGTGAGACCATGTATGCCTGCTGTTCCAAGATCTGAACTATTTTATGTACTCTCTCTTGTCTCCTTTTACAACCTCTTAGAAAAATTTAGTGTAGAACAATTTGATTTTACAATGAGCAGTCGTTCAACTGGCTACAACTTTTGAGTATTGGGTTTGACACTGCGGTAAACCAACAAATACTTCTACAAATAAATAAATACAAATACAAATAAAAGGGAATGTCCTTTTCACCCCCTCCTCCCTCCTTTCTTTTGTTACTGCCTACCATCAAGCGCCACCTCCTTTGCTCTGTCATTGGTGCTCACAGGACCTTTAATGAAGCTGATTTAACTTGCTAACCCAATGGGATTTTTTTATTTCTTTTCTGCCAAGGTAGTTGTTTGTCATTTTGGAGTTGAGCTGGTCCATGGAGAAGTGGAAGCATGAGTACAGAAGCGAGAAGGGTGAAGGAAGGGAAACGTCCCCATGTCTGTGGTCAGCACAGCCATGTTGTCAGAATGCTCCAGCTGCAATCTCAAACACGTGATATGCTGCCCAGCAAGACATAGGAAGAGACATAGGATTGTAAGGTGTGCTAGGTATATATGTTCATGATTTGTTCATAATAGAATTGTAAGTGGAAAATTTAAATAGTGAACTAACGAGCAGAAATAGCCATTAGCTTAGGAGAAATAGGAGTAATAGGAATCAGCTGTATTAGGAGGGCATTGTCCCATTCATATACTTTTTGTAAAGCACTACAGCCAGACTACGTCCACCTTGCTCTGGTCAGTGAGCAGCCTAGACTGGTGCTGTGCTGCAAGAGGAGCTGAGAGCTGAGCAGGAGTGGACAGGCAGGCAGCGGTTGCTCCAGCCCCAGGGTGACCAGATAAGCCCTGTGATGGCAGGCAGGTTCAGCCTTGAGCCCAGATAGCTGGACGAGATCATAGTGACAAGGCAGGGTCTGAGGTTCAAGTTCAAAACTCGTCCAGATCAATGGGACACCTGGGCCAGCACAGGAGTATCTGCAGCACTTCTGCTACATAGCTCAGGTCAGGGCAAAATATGAGTGCCTTAGCTCAAAAGCTACTTCAGAGCAGAATGGTGAAAAGCCCCCACTGAGGCTTCGTAGCAGAACTTCTGGAAGAGCTGTTTTCAAGGCTAGATACTTGCACCATTACTGAAGTTGACCCTGGGCCCAGGCAACCAAACCTTTAGCCAGTGGGAAGGTAGGGGAGGTGCCATAAAAGCCCCAACAGCTTTAGCAAAACGTGCAGTAGCTTAGAGCTAGAACTGCGATGGAAGTAATAAATGTTTTAACTTTTTCCAGGGGTAGGGGAAGTGGCTACAATATCTGGTTTTATGTTCTCTGTAGCGTATGTGGAGAATCTAATAGTATTACAAGAACTTTAAGTATCATTTGCGTTACCCAGAAACAAGTTGGTGTGTTTGGAGACAGATTGGCATTTCCTTACAGTCAGGTTTACCCAATGCATAAGAACCATGGCAACATTTATGGTGTCTCCTTTCACACATGATGATCTACCCTGTGCATGCACTGTAGGAAGGCTTGTACTCTGCTTAGTATCAGTTCTGAATGGGAAAGATAGGCTATAGGATCCTGGGGCTTCCCTTTCACGTATACATTAAGCAGAAATATACAATAACAACAGAACTGACAGCGGGTCACATGGGATTGCGGTTGTAATTCAGACTCCTAAAGCCATTTTAAAAATGAAATACATAAAACAAGAAAATACATATTTTCAATAAGCTGTCCTGCACTCAATTAGCATATGCAGGACAATGACATGGCTAATGATTGGTGAATAGTTCATGACAAAATGTAAAGAAAAATGTGTTATATTTCAAACATTCTGTCCTTACAGGAAGAAAGTACTTGTCATAGTCATAATGCAGCAGAGTTCTTAAGTAAATTGAAATAATATGCATGGTCTCTTGAAATGTCTTTGGGTAATCAGAGCCCTCTGCCGTCTTAATTTTCGGGAAACATTTCTTATATTTAAACTTCTGTTTTAACATATTAAAAATGTTATTTGGTCTGCAATGAAAAAGACAAAATTATAAAATCCCACTGTTTTTATCTATAATTACGTGGCTGTCCATCTGAGTGCAGTCTTGACCTAGTCTGGCAGATTGTCACTGGTGTAATTCTTCCTTCGTGCTGCCTGCTATCCTGAGATCAACAAGATTGTTTCTAGAACAATGTTCTATTTCAGTCAAGGCTAGATTACCATGATGGATGGGGAAAAAAAAGATTGTACTTAAGTCGTTCTTAGCAGTCTACATGTGTAGGCATTTAATTTTTTTTCACTATAGCTAGAAAACACCTTATATTTCTGTTACAAGAGAATAAAATCAAAATACATCCATAAGGAAGAAATATTCTGGAGGTTTCATATTTTTTAAAAGTCTTTTGTAGCTATTTTTAAGTAGAAATTATATGCAAATCTATGTAGTTCAGATGAATTCCCTTCTCTTTGTAGTTGCTGTATAAACTGTGATTTTGTTACTTTAGTAACATAATTATGTTTTAAGATTATGTCAACTGCTAGAGGTACAACAATGAAACTAGTTTAGTTGTGACTGCTTTAACTTGATTGGAGAGTTATGCTTCCAAAGCTTAAAACTTATTTATCCCTTCAAATTCAGTCCCTCTACATAACATTTGAATGTATGGGCAAGGGTGGCTTGTGATATTCTGAGTTTTGCAGACTCATTTATGCAAAACTTATAGATACAAGTTGAGTGTGGTGTGGTATGTGTGGAGCCTTGAGTGTGGTGAAGATGTCTGCCCTGATTTCCATAGGTATGCCTCTAATTAGAGCTATGCTAACCCTTGAGTGTTTGTCTGCAGTCTTTTCTTTATTCCCCTCTCTCTTTGTGTGACATTCAAGGGTCTGGGTTTTTTTTCATTGTCTTTCATTTTCCAACTCAATTCACTTGTCTGCAGGGAAGAAGTAACTGCTTTTCACTTCAAAGTACAAAGGGTTTGATTTTGCTTTTGTCAGGATAGAAAAATTCCAAGTGTGAAACATCTTTCATAGTCTTTTATAAACTCTTTCAGATAAAGCTTATCTCTGAGGGAATCTGGAACAGCATGATCAAGATAAGATTTATTCTGTATTACAATAGTAGCAAGTGCCCTTGCTAAAGAGTATTTACAATTCAAGCAACTGCAAATACCTACTGATTGCTGCCACCCTCTAAATTCAGAGTTGGATCCCAGCAGCAGCCCTTGCAACTTCTGCAACTCTCTCTTTTCTGTGTATAAGGACCAGGTTTTTAGTTTTATTGTATTGGGAAAAGAGGGTGCATAGAAGACTGCTAAATAATGATCTAGGTATGACATAATGTAATGAATACTTCATAAACCTTTAGCCCATGCAATGCAATTATTATAGATTTGGTTTTAAGAATGTATTGTGAGTGTGCATTCATCAAGCTTTACAGGAACTGTGAGAAGGATAAACCTGAAGCCAAGTAAGTAAGAACATCTTCCAACCAAATATTTGAGGATTATGTCTACTGAATAGTAATGCACTTCCAGGATTGTGGCCAGAGTGACGTAGTGGTATAGTCAAGGCTGAGAAAAAAATAAAATAATAAAATAAAATAAAATAAAATAAAATAAAATAAAATAAAATAAAATAAAATAAAATAAAATAAAATAAAATAAAATAAAATAAAATAAAATAAAATAAAATAAAATAAAATAAAGTAAAATAAAATAAAATAAAGTAAAATAAAATAAAATAAAGTAAAATAAAATAAAATGAGAAGAGAAGAGAAGAGAAGAGAAGAGAAGAGAAGAGAAGAGAAGAGAAGAGAAGAGAAGAGAAGAGAAGAGAAGAGAAGAGAAGAGAAGAGAAGAGAAGAGAAGAGAAGAGAAGAGAAGAGAAGAGAAGAGAAAGAAGAGAAGAGAAGAGAAGAGAAGAGAAAGAAGAGAAGAGAAGAGAAGAGAAGAGAAGAGAAGAGAAGAGAAGAGAAGAGAAGAGAAGAGAAGAGAAGAGAAGAGAAGAGAAGAGAAGAGAAGAGAAGAGAAGAGAAGAGAAGAGAAGAGAAGAGAAGAAGAAGAGAAGAGAAGAAGAGAAGAGAAGAGAAGAGAAGAGAAGAGAAGAGAAGAGAAGAGAAGAAGAAGAGAAGAGAAGAGAAGAGAAGAGAAGAGAAGAGAAGAGAAGAGAAGAGAAGAGAAGAGAAGAGAAGAGAAGAGAAGAGAAGAGAAGAGAAGAGAAGAGAAGAGAAGAGAAGAGAAGAGAAGAGAAGAGAAGAGAAGAGAAGAGAGAAAGAAAGAAAGAAAGAAAGAAAAAGGAAGAAAGAAAAAGAAAGAGAAAAAAGAAAGTAAAGAAAGAAAAAGGAAAGAAAGAAAGAAAGAAAGAAAGAAAGAAAGAAAGAAAAGAAAGAAAGAAAGAAAGAAAGAAAGAAAGAAAGAAAGAAAGAAAGAAAGAAAGAAAGGAAAGGAAGGAAGGAAGGAAGGAAGGAAGGAAAAGAAGAGAAAGAAAGAAAGAGAAAGAAAGAAAAGAAAGAAAGAAAAGAAAGAAAGAAAAAGAAAGAAAGAAAGAAAGAAAGAAAGAAAGAAAGAAAGAAGAAAGAAAGAAAGAAAGAAAGGAAGAAAGGAAGAAAGGAAGAAAGGAAGAAAGGAAGAAAGGAAGGAAGAAAGAAAGAAAGAGAAAGAAAAAGAAAGAAAGAAAAAGAAAGAAAAGAAAGAAAGAAAGAAAGAAAAAGAAAGAAAGAAAGAAAGAAAGAAAGAAAGAGAAAGAAAGAGAAAGAAAGAGAAAGAAAAGAAAAGAAAGAAAAGAAAAAGAAAGAAAGAAAGAAAGAAAGAAAGAAAGAAAGAAAGAAAGAAAGAAAGAAAGAAAGAAAGAAAGAAAGAAAGAGAAAGAAAGAAAAAGAAAAGAAAGAAAGATTATTAAAAAAAAAAACTTTTTTGGATTAAAAATTGGGAGGGTATATTTGTGAGCTCCTCACTGGAGCACAGGGAGGTATCTTAAGGTAGTTGAAGCTTGCCCTGTCTCTCAGGGGGTGCTGGGGTTTACTGAAAAAAGTATGTAAATAGGCTTTTTAGGATAGAGCAATCCAAAATACAACGCATTGCTGAAAGGAAGCTGTATAGTCACTGTTCACCAAAACCATTGCTTTTGTGGGATGCAAATGCTGACTCAATGCATAGGAGGAAAAGCTAAAACTATGGAAAGGCTTAGATACTTCTTCCCTGAAATCAAAGTGTAATCCTATACTAGGGTATACCACTTTCGCTTTTGTTCACCCATAAAACCTAAGCTGCTATTTACCAGTTAAGATATATTTGCTTTGTTTTGATACATATTCATTTCAAAGGAATCTTCTGGTAATTACATTTGCTGTTTACTATCCCAGAAGCTTAGGACTTGTTGATTAAATCCTCGTCTTTCAAAATCTCCTTGGTAATCCCTGCTGCACAACTTTACAAAATGTTGTGCCTAGCTTGTGTACTTTAAAAGGAAAATCAGGCACAGATTTCCCTAAGGAGATCATCATTCCACAGGCTGTAGAATCTGCTTCTTTCCAGGATCTGGAAACAAATTTGTTGGTTCCAGACTCCCCAGGCCAAGGGCTTATGTATGCTTCTCTCTGCTGCCTGACCTCCCTGTGCTGATGCTGGAGGTCACTGCTTATTGAGACAACTGTTTTGTCATTTGGAATCTAAGCTGTTTAGAGTTACTTAGACACCTTCAGAGTCCTTCAGCTTGATCCAAGCTCACTGGAAGACCTTTGGGCAGAACAGCTGTCCCAGAAATCATGTGTTACTGCTAGTAATATCCACCTAGCACTGGCCTCATTTGTACTGTATTACTTCACAATCTCAGCATGTAAATCTGTAGGTTGTCCTAATTACTTATATGTCCACATTTGATTTTGTTGTGTCAGCTTGCTGTCAACAAGCTGATACATATGAAACTGGAGAGGGACAAGAAGCAGTCTGGCTGATTGCAAGGTCAGCAAGTTTCCTTATTTCTGTAGCTGTGAAACAGTATTACTTGGCAATACAAGATTGCTTGCTACCCATTTCACTGAGAACACAACTGAACTGTAAAATGATGACAGCACTGAGATCTCACTAGCATCTGCTGGTAGATCATCATTCTTCAGGCACTGGACAATTAGTAAGGGGTTACTAATTTCAGCATATTGAAGGCACCTCTGGACCTTATTTCACAAATTCCGAATTAGCTATTCTGCCTTTTCAGAGCTGTTCCTGGGCATCCATACTGATCCAGAGGTGGGTAGGCAGCATCTTCTGGAATTTGACCACAACATAATTCTTAGAGATTTGGGGCTATCTTATGGTTGGCAAACTCTGTTACTCTAACCATTCCTGTAGCAAACATGCTTATGTGAACCTCATGAAGTTCAACAAGGACAAGTGCAAGATCTTGCACTTGGGTCAGGGCAGTTCTCAATATCAGTACAGACTGGGGGATGAATTCATTGACAGCAGCCCTACAGAGAAGGACTTGGGAATACTGGTGGATGAAAAAATGAACATGAGCTGGAAATGTCCCCTCAGAGCCCAGAAAGCCTGGGCTGTAATGTCCACTTACAGCCCTGAAAGTTGTATCCTGGGCTGCATTAAAAGCAATGTGGCCAGCAGGTCGAGGGAAGTGATTCTCCCTGTCTACTCCACTCTCATGAGACCCCACCTGGAGTCCTGCACCCAGCTCTGGGGTCCCCAGTACCAGAAAGAAGTGGACCTGTGAAAGCTGGTTCAAAGGAGGGCCACAAAGATGGTCAGAGAGGTGGAGCACCTCTCCACTGAAGAAAGGCTGAGAGAGTTGGGGCCATTTAGTCTGAAGAAGAGAAGGTTCCCCTTCAGACCTTATCACAGAGTTTCAATATATGAAGGGAACTTGTTAGAAAGATGTAGAAAGACCATATACCAGGGCCTGTGGTGACAGGACAAGGGTCAACCTTCTTAAACTGAAAGAGGGTAGATTTAGATTGGATATAAGGAAGGGTTTTTTTGTTTGTTGTTTTTTTTTTTGCAGTGAGACAGTGAGAGGGTGAAACACTGGAACAGAGAAGTTATGGATGCTCCATCATTGGAAGTGTTCAAAGCCAAGTTGGACAGGGCTTTGAGCAACCTCATCTAGTGAAAGATATCCTTGCCCATGGCACGGGAGCTGGACTAGATGATCCTATCCAACTTAGGTCTAGATGGTCCTATCCAACCCAAACCATTTCATGATCCTATGACTTTGATCAAGGCCATCCACTTTGATCAAGGCCATCCACTAACTGTTCAGTGTTTTGGTCATTGCTGTTGTGACATCACTGCTGCTTTCCAGGGAGACAACATGACCAGCTGGGCCAGACTTTTGGTGAGAAATATATAACCATAGCTTTTCTCTGAAGCTATGGTTCTGCTGCCACCATTGCGTGATACTCTGGTATATTATAAGCTACTGTAAGCAATTCATGCTCGGCTTTGTAATATATTTTGTGAAACACTGTGATACAGATATTTCAGGATTTCAGGGTCTCACTGTAGGTTGTGATGTTAACTTGCTCCCATGCAGAGATTTACAGTCAAGACATGAATGCTATGACCTAAATTATTACTACTTATGCTTAGCTCTGCTGCCATATCGTATGTTCCACCTACTCTGATGACAACATCTTATCAGATATTTACTGAGTAGACTATCAGGTGATTTAAGGCCTACTAGTATTGTCCATAAAATCAACTGAATACAAGCCTGAGTAAAATTATCAGAAGGCAGCTGGATACTTTGCAGCCTGTGAGAGGCCATTAAAAATCAATGGCCCTTTCCGCTTGCATCTCCAGGTCCACTCCTAAGCTGTTGTCTAGTCTGAGACTGTCTTTGGTTACAAAGACAGCAGTCTATGAGGAAAAGATCTTGCTTGGGATTTACAGAACAGTCCTTACCTTCTTTTTCTTTCTCTCTTCTTAACCCATGAGCATTTTTCATCTAATTTTCTCCTCCTGTTGTGTTGGAGGTTGCTGAGAGTTGCCAGGTGGGCATTTGGCAACTGGCCACAGTCAACTCACCACAGTAATTTTTTTTTAAGATTTATATCTTAAAAAAAAAAAAGTATATTAAATATAAATACTTCATATAGTATATATTTTTAAAAATTATTTTTACAGTACTTTGTAACTTGTAACTTGAGGACTTGCTTAGGTTTTAAACACATTTACATTCGTGCTTAGTTCCTGGTTTCATCTGGGATAGGGTTAATTTTCTTCATAATAGCTGGTATGATGCTGTATTTTGGATTTAGGATGAAAATAATGTTGATAACATTATTTATGCTATATGTTATATGTTATAACATATATTGTTGTATATATAACATATATATGTTATGTGTTATAACATATTATTTTATATAATGTAGATAATGTGATCATAATAATGTTTTAGTTGTTGCTGAGCAGTGCTTGCACTGAGTCAAGGACTTCTCTGCATCTTGTGCTGCCAGTGAGGAGGCTGGGGGTGCACCAGGAGCTCGGAGGCAACAGAACCAGGACAGGTGACCCCAACTGGCTGGAAGGATATCCCATACCTTATGGCATCGTGCTGAACAATAAAACTGAGGTGGTTGGCTGGGGGGATGGCTGTTGCGTGGGGATTGTCTCAGCATTCATCGGCTGGTGGTGAACAGTTGTGTTGTGCATCATTTGTTTGTTTTTTTCTTGTTTTCTTTTGTTTTTGTGGTTTGTTTGGTTTTTTGTTTGTTTTTGTGTGTGTGTGTGTTTTTGTTGTTGTTCTGTTTTTTGTTTGTTTTCCTTCTTACTAAACTGTCTTTATCTCAACCCACGAGATCTTGCAATTTTACCCTTCTTCAGTTCTCTCCCTTTTCCCACCGTGCTGGGAGGTGAGCAAATGGCTATATGGTGCTTAGTTGCCTGTTGGGTTAAACCACACTCAGATAACCTTAATTTGTGTCAGAGCTCGGAAAGTACTCTGCCCAAGGAACAGTGTGATGGGGCATACAGAACATTTGGCTGTATCTGAATGGATTTTTGCCTCCAATTACTTGTATCAGCAGGACTTTTCCTATTACATGTTCATTGCTGCCCAGACTTTTTGTGCTTGCTGTGTTGCTTCTCTGTCAAGGGAAAACGAGCGGCTTCCACAAAAGCTGTCACTTAGTAGGGACCCAGGAATGACACACGTTTGCCCCTTTCCAATTCTCGTGTTCTGTAACCCGCTTCTGTTGCCTTGTACCTGCTGCTTCTGGTATTTCTAGAGGGCAGAACTGGAGCTGCCCTATCTTCTAGAGAACACTGCAGACCTGCCTTTAATTCAGGTCATGATACACTCACCCAAAGCCAGGACTCCCTTTGCTGGGCAATGTGATATTAGTGTTTGAGTGAAGAGATTACACATGCAGCCTGGAATGCCTTATAAGAAGAGATGGCATGATATGACAAGGTCCCTGGCCTCCATGTGGGAAGATTCTTTGGAAAAAAAGCACTGGCCAAGGCTGCCAGTCCTTGTTGTTCTAATCAGCCTCCTCCACTTGGCCAGAGCATTTCTTGACAGCCTTGCATGTGTGTACTTGCTAGCACACGTGGTGTTCCTTAATGGCTCAAAGCACTTTCAGCAAGCATTGCAATGGAGATTTCTCTGTAAGAGCATGACTAGGCATGACACTGAGTTTCTGTCCTGATCAGGGCTCTGCCCCATCCTTTGTGAAGTCCATAAGGACTCCTCGTGAGCCATGCTCTACTGCATTGGCTTGAGATTTTTGTCCCTTGTGTTAGGTGATAATTAGACATTATGAGAGACTGTAACTCTGTTCCTTTTCTTGGTTGGATCATTTTTTTCAGACAGATCCTTCAGAGAGATGGGGGTCTCTTTGTATGTGGTCCAACTAACAGGCAGGGTGGAGGCCAGTGAGCTCAGTAGCGTATATACTCCTTCCCATGAAGGGAAGGGATGTCCCAGATGAATTAATGTAACTTTTAATTTTGTCTTGTTGTTTTTGAGATATAAACCTAGATGGGCTCCTGGCTAGGGGAGATGTTGTTGGAATAGTGGTATACCATGATAAAGAATTACAACAGTTATGTGAATAAAAGTTTTGCCACTGCCCTCAAAGGAGTTATCTACAGGATATATTGAAGGCCCTTTCTCTTCTCCATCACATTATGGCAACAAGTTTAGGCACAGTTACAGGGTCTGTAGTTCTCTCCAGAGTGAGGACCTCTAACAAGAATTCTTCCTCCCCACTCCTCTTCCAGTTGTCCCTATCCTCAGATTGTGATAGTCATTGTTTCTTTACTTTTATCTTACACTGGTATCCAGTCCATTTGTGGCATATAGGCAGTGATGCCCATGTAGTAGGTAGCACTTTCGAAAACGTGATCTGGTACAAACTTTTGAAAAAAATAAGGAAGGTACCATACTCCACTTGGATTCACGCTGCCTTTGCCTCCAACCCAGAAATGATGTATTGCACCATGTTCTCCATTGTGCAGGAGGATGCTATGGAAAATATAGTAAGCACTGGGCACTCACAAGGTTTCACTGTTTTGCTGCTGTCAGGGAGTGTCTCGAATGTGCAGAAACTTGTCTCACTTCTGAATATGACTGCCAGAATCCCTCTGGTACTTCAGATGTAGAAAAGGACTGGGCATTATCCATTGCTTACAGAATTTCTTCTCCTGCTGGCAGCACAAAATGTTCCCTTTTTACATAATTATGAAACTCTCTTATGTTTATACATAAGCAAAGAATTATATCCATTTCTGACAATGAACAGCAGGCCTATCCACTCTATAGATTGTTTTACTGCTCTTCTTTTTCTTTCTTTCTTTTTTTTTTTTTTTTTTTTTTCTTAAATCAAAACCTTATCCAGTCCCTCTGTAAGCTTCCATTTAGTTTGACAGACTCTAGGCCATTAATCTTTCTGCTGTGGTCTGGAAAACATCTCCAGACTCCTTTCCAGATGTTTCGTTCACTGTCTTATCCAAAATGTGAACTTTGTTGGTGAATTTAAAATTTTAACCCAATCATGGGTACTATTTTTCATGATACTATTATAAACTGCATATTTTCCAATACTTGCAAACAATGCATAAATGGCTTTCTTTGTAAAATTTACCAATCTGAATTTCCCAGTATGTTTGCTAAATTTATTCTTCCTCACCACCACCACCACCACCACACTGCTTTTTATTTCATATTAATTTGTCAGTGAGTAGGAGAGGCAATTAACTTGTACTGGAGGACAAGAACTACTTTTAGTGAGGGCACATGTATTTACTAAGGAGGCCTCTTTGGAGCAAGGTCACGGCACCCATTTTGAAAACTCCTCGAGCTTTCAGTCAGACAGTAGCTGTTTTGCTATGTCTATCATGGAGTCTGCAAGATTTCTGTATGTCTTTATGTGGCACATAAAGGTTCATTTCGTAGAAACTCAAGTAAAAACATTAGTTTTTATCCATAATCTAGAAGTGTGCTCACAGATCTGGCAACTAGACCCTGAGAAATACCCTGGTATCATATGCTCAAGAAGTAAGGCTTATTTATTTTTCAAGAGCTTAGCCTGTTTGATTTACTTCCCTGCACCTTCAGAACAATGGAAACTATTTCTGAATGCTCTAAGACATTCTTGTCTCCTCCATAACAGCACCTCTGCTTTGTTAATGGGTTTTAGAAAGCTGTATGTTCCAAGCAATGTGTAAATAGTATATGACATGCTAGTCCATCTTTTTGGTTGCTGTAGCAACATCACACTAAACTATGCATTAGTCAGTAGTCCAGTCCAGCAACTGTCTTGTTTCTAAAGCATGGTTTACACATTATGAACACGATTAAAAACAAATGCTGAAACAGATAATTGACTTCATAAGCAGTTCCAGCTGAAGAATGTACATGAGAAGGCCTTACATTGATTGGTTGTAGAGCTGAGCCTGTAGATTAAGCTCCATACATAAAACTTCCAAATTTCCCTCACTTCCTGTTTGTCCAGGCGGTTACACATAACATTTTTTATATGAGGAAAAAAAAAATGCTTCAAAGGTAGGTAAAAGCAGAGAACCAGTAGCTCTTTGTTATTCCTTATGTATCTGTTCTGTATCAGAGATACAGTCATATGATGCTGAATTTGTTATGGTCCTTTTGTTTCTCTATATAATATAATACAGATTTTAGGAAAATTGAAGAGGGGGATTACACGTTAAAAACAGCTATCAAAACATCCCTTCTGTCAGAAATAACATGAGATATCAAGGAGCAGTAGTCGGGAAATAGAAAACAAAATTTGAATGCTTAAATAAGTTCTAGATAGAAGGGACAATATTATCTTTTAAATTTTGTTATGGTCAAAAAGGAAACACTCCTTACATAGAAAGCTGTGAATTTCATTTTATTATAATAGAAATCCAAATCTCAATGTATTCTTATTTGTCCTTATCTAATTTTTACAGAAAAAAAAAAAAAGAAAACAAAAATAAAGAATACAATTTAAGTCTCAATAATATTAGTACAATTAAAATTGTTTTGCACGCAATTCCTGGTATATACCTCTTTTTCTTTGCTGTTATGCTCATATCTTTGCTGCATCCCTGGCTGGTGAGGTCATCAGTGCTAGTCTATCTCAAGCAGAAAGGAACTGGGGAGCACTGTAGCAGATCAGAAATGTTTTGAGTCTTTCACTGACACGAGTCAAATGTTGATGGTGGGATTACTTTTCTTCTTTGGCAGGAGAAATATGATATTGATGTTCATGGTTTTTTTCTTCCTGTTCTCTAGGATACACTCTGAGCCACTGTTACATGTTTGCTAATGCTCTGCACCTTGCTATTTATTCATCAATCTACAAGTTTACGTTACATCCAAACACATGGTGCATTTTTACATATTTTGAATACTGTTCTTCATTCTCTTCATTTCAGCTCAGTGTAGGCATTCTTTAACTGGTCGTTGCTGAATTGTTTATTGCCCCTGGGATCTCAAGTGTCAGCTTGTCCTCCTTTTCTGACCAACCCATGCCTGTACTCCTCCACACTGCACCATTATGTTTTTATTAAATATTTCATTGTACAAGAACAATTACTTACTACTGCCATATATAAAAATTATGGTTATACTAAAATAAGTAAAAGTAAAATAAAATAGAAAAAAAATGTTACTAGAGCTAAACCAGAAAAAAAAAATACAGGCAGACCAAGACAAGTTCAAAGTAAGAGTGATAAGCTTCAGTTGTGAGGACTTGCAAAGCCAGTACAGTACTCAGCCCCTTACTAGCAATTGCAATAGCAAGTTTACAGAGCAACAGGACTACAGCAGAAGAAAGCTACATGTTTAGAGAAAAAAATAAATTTAATTTTAAATAGTTTGGTCCTTGCCCACAATATGACAAGTACTGGGATTTAAAATATGGTGTATTGTGTAAGGGAAAAAACAAAGTGGGAAGTCTTACATTAAATCAATATTTGGAAATCCAAATGCTGTTAATCTGAACTGACAAGAATTTTTTATTTTGCTTGTCAAGTAAATGGAAGATAGCTGTGGCAAATATTCAAAGTGTTGCTATTCTTGAAAGAAAAGATTCAGATCTGTTGCTCATGTGGTAAATTTTTACATAAGTAATCCTTCCATAGTTAACTTTTCCGAATTATGGTTCATCTGAGTGAGAAAGAGGTGTATAATTTGACCATAAAATGAAAACGAACATGAAATCTAAAAAGTTGCTTGAAATTACACTGTAATTAGCAAATACTTCCAGTCTTACTTTCAGGAATGACACTGAATGTGTAGATGTGGCCACAATCTTCAGATCTTCTGTTCATTAATTTCTGACTAATAGTTCCCTTTTGTTGCATCACATTTTTCTTCGTGTTTGAGGGCATATCCGTACTTACTATATGAGAATTATTATAATTAAATTTGGCACAAGTTGTAGTGCGATCAGGGGGATATTTCTGGTCTCCTGTCAAACTTTTTCTTTAATTATGCAGGTTTTCCATAAATGCCATTCCATGGAAAACCTGTTAATTAGATCTTTGTGGGTTTTTGATATTTTGCCCAATGAAGCAGAAAGGTACTCACTCAAAGTCAGATGTACTGCGTGCATCTTCAGCTGTCTCTAAATTCAGTCAGACTTTTCTGCGTGGACAATGCAGAGCAAAAGAAGAGATTAAAGTGTACATGGGATTGGTATAGCAGGTCAAATAACTCAGTATTTAACAGAGGACTGCTTTCCATATTTTTGTTACTGGTCAATGTTAGAGATAAGGTAATGACCTAGATGAAATTCTGTCTAACTAATTAGAGAAAATCCATAGATTTGCAAAAGAAAAATTTATGTGAATATCTTGATTTTTTTTTCCATATAGTATTCTAAGTGACTGATCAAAGCTAAAGTTCATTATTGCAGATAGAGAATCATAGAGTGGTTTGGGTTGGAAGGGGAACCTTAAAGACATTATATATAACTATATATATAGTTCCAACCCCCTGCCATGGGCAGGGCCACCTCCCACCAGACCAGGTCGCCCAAAGCCCCATCCAACCTGGCCTTGAGCACTTCCAGGGATAGGGCATCGACAGCTTCTCCAGGCAACCTGTTCCAGTGCCTCACCACCCTCTGAGTGAAGAATTTCTTCATAATGTCTAGTCTAAACCTCTTTTAGTTTAAAGCCATTACCCCTTGTCCTATCACTACACCCCCTGACAGAGTCCCTCCCCAGCTTTCCTGAAGGCCCCCATTGTCCACCCAGCCTGTATTTGTGCTTGGGATTGCCCCAGCTCAGATGCAGGACCTTGCCCTTGGCCTTGTTGAACCTCATGAGACAGACCCACCTCTCAAGCCTGCCCAGGTCCCTCTGGATGGCATCCATTCCCTCCAACTTGTTGGCCACACCACACAGCTTGGTGTCATCAGCAAAATTGCTGAGGGTGCACTCAATCCCACTGTCCATGTCACCAACAAAGATGTTAAACAGCTCTGGCCCCGTACTGACCCCTGAGGAACACTTCTGTTTACTGATCTCCACTTGGACATTGAACCATTGACTGCAGCTCCTTACATCCAACCATCCAGCCAGTTCCTTACCCACTGAGTAGTCCATCTGTCACATCCACGTCTCTCCAATTTAGAGACAAGGATATCATGGGGGACAGCGTCAAATTCTTTGTAGAAGTCTAGGTAGATGGTATCAGTTGCTCTTCCCCTATCCACCAGTGCAGTAACCCCATTATAGAAGGCCACCAAATTTGTCAGGCAAAAATATACTTTCTTTGCAAGTTAATTACAAGGTTTAATTGACTTATTTGTCTGTGCTTAACAACTGATGTTTTCATTTCTGTACCCCACTTCTACTAGTGGAAAAATTGTGAGTTGGCATTCACAGACACTGAAAATATTGAACTAAAAATTAGAATTGGAATGCTTTATAATTAAAAGGGAAAAGTGGAGATACAAAACTCTTTTGTTTTGGAATTTCTTTTATTTTTCTGATTCAATCTGGAGACATTTTCAGGATTCATGGAATATTTTAGTATTTAATTTGGTGTTTTGCATTAAAAGTGGATACTGACAATGTCATAGAAGAAATAATTTTGTAATTAATAAGGTTTCATTTTGAGTCTGAAGAAATTGGATATGCATATTCACCATATATATTGCAAGTATTTTTTTCCTCTTTAATATTGAGTTGACATTTTTTACTCACAGTAACACAGATTTTGACAGAAGTAGTTACTGCAGATAGTTTTGCAAGATTTTAAGTAGTCTTACAGGCATCTTAGGCTTGTTGCAGTCTTGTTGGCATGGTATGTCCAAGCTCCACTTCATGCAGTTACTATTTTGTTGTAAGAATACCTCAAAGCCACCTCTTCTTTTGTCAGAAGTAGATGTAATAGCTAGCTTAATTGGAAAGACAATGGGCAAGATGGAGAATCTATATTCTTAATATAGAACTAGAAATTAGGTATTTTTTCCTGTTTGAATAAACTACTATTAAAAACAGTTGTTTTCTTGGACAAAATGATGTTGAATAAGTCTTAAATTGTCTTAAGACATTTTGAAGACATGTACATTTCAGCCAAGCAGTATCATAATTAAGCTTTTCATCCTTCAGATCTTAAGATCAGATATCCTGATCTTACATCACACCAACCTTCATTATCAATATTTTAGTCAGGATCTGTATTTTTCCCGGTAATCTCATTATTAGGTATCAGTATAATCAAGCAGAATAGAACAGGATACCTATATAAATTTAAATTTGGAACATTCATGTTACCAGGGACCAATTAATTGGCTTTAGGCAAGATAATAAAGAATTTCTACTAGTTTTAATAATTAATACACTACTGAATTTAAAAATAACATCCAGCAAGTAGGGGATTATTACAAGCTTGTGGATGCTACCAGGAAGAAGCAGATAGAAGTTAAGTTGGAAAGCAATGTTTATGTCTGGTAGGGTCCGTTACATCCAGATAGGAGTAATCTTCTGAACTATCTCATGTAAGATTTCACATGGTCCGTAGGTACCTAGCATGGCAGTCATGCAAAATCAAAGCATATAAATGCAGCATTTGCAAAATCTGTCAGGTTATTACATTTTTATATTGGACGTTCCCTAGGTGTTTAAGCTTAGGCTTCTGCGTGTATGTCGGTATAGCTAGAAAGAGTGGCTCTGTTCAGCACCATGAAAACATGCCTTATTAATACCAACTCTTCTTCATTCCTTCTTTTCCCAGCTATGAAATACATTCTTTATTTAGGAGTGCTCCCAGCATACCCCAAAGGAATTTGTTGTCCTTTCCCTGAAGTATGAAGATCATAACTTGGGTCTTATATGCAGAGGTATAATGAGACGTTTTGATAATTAGGTCACAAGTCTTCTCCCTCACGTACCAGAATACATGGGCTCTTCCTATGGCAACCCAGCTGCCTTTCTAGCTCCTTGCTGGAGATCTCTTCCTTCTGGGCAGCATTAACGGCAAGACCTGCAAAAGGAGCTTGATCCACATCAGTATTATCCACCTGTTGAGTCTCTTTGTCGTTCTGCTCTTGCAGCTCTTCTTCTACTACTGCAGTGGAACAAAATAAAAACTTGGGAACTAAATTCCAAAAATCTTTTGGAGAAATAGAACCTGGAATTTCTTATCCAGGCCCAAACTTAATTAATATCTCATTTTCTTCAAAAGTGAGTGAGATCCGCTTTGTCAGCCAACAAAAGCTCTTTGTCTCATTGCTCTGAAAGAAGTGGTTGTTATTTTAATTGAAGCTCAGTTACATATTCTGTATCAGTAAGTCCTAGTTCATCTCATATTTATAATCTTGTTTAAATAAGACCAAGGTTAAAAGGATACCGATAGACATTTTTCCAAGGTTTTTAAAAAGAAAAGACATGGTTATTTTGTCTGTAATGATGCCTCCTTTATTTTTAAGTAACCTTTTTTCTCTTGGCAGCTTGCCCATATTGTTTGCTTTTTAAATATTCTGTGCCAGCACCCACATAGCAAATAAAATGTTTGAAAGTCGGTATTTCATGATAATAAAACTAGAAACTGTTACCCCAGGCTGGTTCATTCATAAGTGTTGTATTCACCCTTTTGTCTAGATTCAGAGCTGAAAGAGTTCCTGCATTAAGACCGTACTTTTCTGCATTAAAATACTCTGTCGTGACTTTTTTGAGAAAAAAAAAATAATAATAATAGCTGAATGGGTCAATGCATTTGTGACTGAGTCACAAACTGTAGTGAAAAATTTCCTGGAAATATTTTTGATATTAAAAAAAAAAAATTACTACTTGCAATGATACATTCCACTTTTTAGATATTACATTTTTCAATGTAGTAGTGCAATTTTCCATTGTGGGAAGGACTGAAGATTTGCACTTAACAGCACTGAACTCTTTGATGTTTGGATTCACTTTTTCATGGACATTTTATGGTATAATCAGTCTCGGTTCTGAGTTTCAAGTATGCTTTTATCTGCACCTTCTTCTTCAAGAAGTCCTTCCTAACTTATTTTCTTCACAGTTTTCCTCATAGCTTCCTTAATTTGATCTGCTGTTTTTCTTTCAACTTTGTATTTGTCTACATAGGCTTTCTTTGCGAATAAGGCATTAGGATACCAAGACATCACAGTAGTTTCTTCTCATTCTGACCTTGTTTATTCACATGACCCTGTTACAGAGAAGGTAGACTTGCAGGTAGGTCTAAAAGAGCTTGGATTAGCAATAGCAGACAGCAGGATGGCTTGTGACTGGCAAGAAGAGGGTTTCAGTGCTTTTGTAGTCACAACAGTAAAAGAAAATAGTCTCCTTGTTACCTCAAGGCTGCAGAATTTCTTGTAAATGTGCTTTATAGTGGTGGTGTACATAAATCTGAGGGTTCTTTTCCTGGATGTGTAAATCATTAACAGTATGTGTGGTCAGTAGTCAGCTTACATTTTAAGTAGTTCTTACTTTTATGACATGTGGTTACAGAACAGTGTAAAACTGGTAAAGGTTCAAAGGTTCAAATTCATCAATACCTTGTATTTAGCTGCAAAAATGGCACCAGGAAATTTCTACTTTATATGTACAATAATTGCTCAAAATTACTTTTTTTTTTTTTCTTATAGACAAATCCAGCAACTGAAAAGCAGCTCGTGCATAGAATCTGCTTAAACCTATCTTGTTTTCCTGCTTCTCTCCCTCTTCCTGGAGTCAGTCCACCCAAGCCCTGTATTTTCTTAAAGAAAATTTAAACTGCTTTGTCCTCAGCCTTGAGGTGATACAATCATGCTCCAGTTACTCATACAACCCCTCCCTAACCTGTAGCTCCATTCTCTGCCTTTTTTGTACTATCATTAGTCAAGGTTATTGTTCTGTGCCTATTTCCATCAAATGTGTTAAGGTCAATGTAAACATTTTTTTTTCTCTTTACTTCCTTAGTATAAAAGACATTTGAGGGACAAGTTAGCACTTGATCTAGCTGTGAAGTCTTGAAATTATAATCTTGAGTTTTGTGATACTCAGGTTTACTTCTTTCACAGAGATTTTTATGGTGGAGTCTCCAAGTTAATTTCCAAAAGTGCTTTTATCTACAGCAACTTCTTCTGGAAGTTCTTCCAAACTTCTTACTAATTTATGATTGTCTGCTTGAGCCTTCTTAGCTTGTAAGGCATAAGCCATAAGAATGCATCTAACCTGAAATGTGAAAAATAGAAGGTAAAAATGTAATGTTATAAAATCGTTTTTATTGGAAGCCTGTTAAAGAATATTATGCAGACAAAAAAAAAAGTTAAAATAGTTTGCATTACTTCATTTTCATCCTCCAGAATCATGTAACTGTACACCAGCTTAAAAATAGAATGGAAGAAAGACAGTAAAGCAAATATTTTTCAAACTAAAGGTTAAGTTTTCATTTCACGCTGTTTGTTTTTTGTTTTGTTTTGTTTTGTTGTATTTTGTTTTAATGCAGGAAGCAACATAATATTTGCCTTGCAAACTTTGATGATGAAAGAACATTCCAGGTTTTGTTTTTAGCTGTATTCAATGCATCCCACTTACTACATCTTCATAGAAAATGAAAATAACAGTAACTTCCATACATTCTATGACATCTGAGAGAAATTCTGAAGTTATTATGAAACTTGGGGTGGGAGATTATCAGTTGTTCTTACTATGTTTATATATTGGAATTACCTCAGTGAAGTTGGAATCGGCTGCCTACTATAAGGGATGTATAATGTTTCTCTGTATTTAGGTAAATAGTGACTTATTTACCTGATAACAGGAAGCATCTGAAAAATTATACTGGCTGATGCTACAGGTTCTTCTAGAATCTTTGCAGAAAACATAGAGAAATCCAACCAACAAAACAAAGAACAAATGTGTAGATACTGGCATTCAAAAACGCAGAAGGTAGATGCTTCGAGAGAGGAATCCCAAGGACCTATAAGGGGTAAAGGGAATGTTTTACACTACTTGAATGTTAAGTAGTGGGACAAACTCCCATAGCTAGCTAAGATGAAACTGTCCTAGGACAGAAAGCTGTGAATTATATTAAATATTTTCATATTTTCTTTTGTTTCTATTATTCTCATGCCATCTGAGTACAGATGTGTTTAGACGCCCCATGTGCATGTCAGTCTTGCCAAAGAGAGGCTTTATTCAATCTGTTGGGATGGCTTGGAGGTCAATAGTGTTCACAGGAACATAAAGCTGGAGCCTCCATTTTGTGAGTGTCCCACCAGCAGCCCATAAGCAGGTACCAGTCACAGAGCAAGCAAAGCTGTATCACTTCAGGCTGGACAGACTTGAAGAACACCACAGCCCAATATACTGAATCCCAGCTCAACGGTCAGGTGAAGGGAAGACTCAAGCAGCACCGGGTTACTCATTTGGTATATAATATTTTTAATTGTTAAATAGGTAATGCTATGTGAGGATGCAAGATGCTAATGATTATCTTTCCATTGAGTTGAGCAGTCTCTGAAATCAGAAAAGACAAAGTCAAATGTAGAGGACTTTGCCATTCAAGTGAGATTCTAATCTCACTGTTTTTAGCTTCAGGTCAATTTTAAGTTTCCTTAGATTTGGATCTGGGCTCTTACTGGTTTACTTATTAGAACAATGGAGAAAGACTAAGAATTTGCATTTGGATTTTCATTTGCGCTGTATATACACAAAAAGAAGGAGATGATGATTTTATCTTCAAATCAGTTTAATAACTGAAAGCGCTACTGGTGCCCTGCTGCATTATCATCTTAGAATATTTCTGAGCCCATTTCCATATTGTTTTCACATACTCAGCATGGGTTTGTTTAAAATAAACGTTATATTCCCTGTGATCTAGAAATTCTTATGAGTCACTGTGCAACTTTTTTTGTTTTTCTGAAGTGTTCACAAGCTACTTATATTCTGCAGATATGTTGCATGAGAAAAATGGCAGTGCACTCCCCTTGCAAGTAAAAAATCAATCAACATCAGCAAAAATTGCAAAGCCTACAGCACATAAGCACATGCTACAGGCAAAATAAAATTGGGAAAAGCATATGAGAATCACAAAAGCATATTATATTTTCTGTGGCGAGTAAAGGTGCTGCCTTTTCTCTACACATAAAACTTTATTGTATCCCTCCTTGAGGAAGTAGCTTCAGTCTCTTGCCGTAGTAAACAGAATAGTGTACATAATCCCAGGGCCATGATAACTTAAGCTTCATGATCTTAGCGAATGAGGACAACTGGTTAATAATTAATTATTGATATAACTCCATTCACTTCAGCAGTTTCAAACCTAAACATTTTTTGTCTAGTGATCTTATTTGACAGGCAAGCAATCTTACTGTAATAGGCTTCATTCTTCCAATGCTGCCCAGTTTAGTGGAATGCTAATGCTGCACAGTAAATTGTCTCCTATTCTGCAGCTGTAGTGATAAATGAGCACTTGCAGAATATCTGCATCTTTAGGGAGTAGGACTGTGATGTTCAAAGGAATGGGCTGAACCTGGGAACATGCAGCTTTTACCAAAATGACAATGAAAAATTAATTCCTACCTATATTGATCTCTTTCATCTGAAACAACCAGCAGCTGCATTAAGCTAAGCTCTAATCTTGCAAACTTTCAAGAAGTACTTTTTCCATAAGTATGAAATGTTCTTGAACAATTTATTTTGCATGCAAAGTTTGAGAGGTTCTGTTTTAGCAGTTAGTTGGCATTTTTTTTTGTGCCCACCTATTCTCATGTAATTTTTTGAGTATTCATCCTAAATTAGCAGGGAAAGGCTGATAATACTGTATCAGTCAAAATATAAAGTCCTTCTTTTCTGAGCCATAGTAAAATCCTTAATTTCAAGACTGTTTCACTACCAGCCATGTCTCCTGAGACTGTAAGAGCCAAGAAAGTGATCTGCTTCTTTGCTGAACTCCTGGTACTGTTTAGCACCCCAAATCCCCAAGACCACTTAGTTTATTTGCAGCAAGATAGGTTTCTAATTGCATCCATACTATGCATGAAGAGAGAGTTGATCAAAATGCTCAATGTAAGAAGGCCTTGCAGAGGGATCTAGATAGATTGGAGCATTGGGTGATCATCAATGCTAGCCAAAAGAGGAGATTCTCCCACTATACTTAGGATTGGTGCGGCCTCACCTTGAATATCAGGTGCAGTTCTGGACTCCACAATATAAAGAGGATGTTAAGGTCCTTGAAAGTGTCCAGAGGAGGGCAACAAAGCTGGTATCAGGGCTGGAAGGCATGTCCTGTGAGGAGAGGCTGAGACACTTGGGTTGTCCCATATGCAGCAAAGGAGGCCTCATTGCTGTCTACAGCCTTCCTGAGCAGGGGAAGAGGAGAGGGAGGTGCCGGTCTCTGCTCCCTGGGAACCGATGACAGAACACACAGGAATGGGACAAAGCTGCACCAGGGGAGGAGGTTCAGACCTCCGTGAGGATGGTCAACCACTGGAATGGTCTTCCTAGCAAGATGGTTGATGCCCCATGCCTGTCAGCTTTCAAGGGACATTTGGACAATGCCCTCAGTAATGTGCTTTAACTTTTGGTTAGCCCTGGTGTTGTCAGGCAATTGGACTCGATGATCTTTGTAGGTCCCTTCAAACTAAACCATTCCATTTCTGATTCTAATTCTCCTTTAACTGTTGTGTCAAAGTACAACATACCAATTATTTCTCACATACCTGTTTTCAATATTTTGGTCATTTTTTAGATCTGCTTAATATTGCAGTTGACAGGTTTTTTGGAGCTAATGAAAGTTGATCTCATTTATATAACTCATTCCAGAAAAATTAATCAAAATTATTGTTTCAAGTTGAGACTGCTGTGAAGAAACAGCAGTAGCTTACTTGAGTTCCTTTCTATGATCGATGATAATTTTGTTTCCTTTTGTAGAAATATACATGTTCATATTAAGTTGCTGCTGACCTTCTGTTTTTTTAAGTAAGTTAAATGCATTTTTCATTTTTCCCTGATTGCTGGTACTTAGCCAATTTGAGTGAAGGAACTGCAGTTTTTAGTTTGTGCAATTTTCACTTGCTTCTGAGAGCGAGAAAGGGCAACAGACATCATAGTAACCTAAATGGCTGTGCAGTTACTGTATAAGGAGGTCAGCCTGAAATTCAGATATGTGCTCCAGGAGAGTAAAATTTTTGAATAGCAACTGAAGAGTAACAGGACAGTAGAGCAGTGGACAAAAAGGAAAATATGGTTCTCCATTTTCCTGATGGCAGCCTTCCAGTATCTTCAAGGAGCTTATCAAGAAGATGAAGCCAGGCTCTTGCCTCAGTATATGGTAGGACAAAAATTGACAGACAGATTTTGGAATGAGAGAGGTTTCAGCTGTATATAAAGGAGTATTTGTTCACCTGAGAACAGTCAAGCAGTGAAACATGTTGTCCCAGGAAAGTTGTGCAGTGTCCATCCTTGGAAATTTTCAGCCATGAATGGATAAACCTTACACAGCCTTGTCAGTTCTCATAGGTGACTGGTTTGAGTTACCTGCTCTTTTGGAGTTCTTCACTAGCAGTACCCCCAATTAAAAGTAAAACTGCAGTAGCTTGGACCTGCCCGGTCTTATCAGTCCTGGCAATAAGATTTAATTGCCACCATCATCCAGCTTAGTGTAGTCAACACATAGGGGAGAATAGGTGGATACAAGCGCTTCCTAAAAATAAACCTTGCAGATGTGTTTACTACATACCGTGTAGCTCCAAATGTTCACATAGCTTCATGGAATTGTAAATAAACATGCTGTATTTAGTTTTCCACTTTCTTAACTTAAACAGCTGTTGTGTGTCTAGAGTTAAGGTCAACTAACTTGGCTTTCTTACTTGTGTTCAAGCAAATACCACTTATTTGTTCTTCCAGACTGATTTTTGAACGTTTCTTTTGAGTGGAAAGTTAAACAAAGATATGCTTCTGCATGTCTAATTTGAGAAACATGGATAGTTGGCAGATTTTGGTCTCCAAGGATGGTGATTCCACAAGCTCTCCTATGCAAGCTTTCATGGTTTAATACAAAGCTTATGAAATACCAATTAAATTGCTGAGTAATTGATTTCTCTACAAAAAGAATTGCAAAAGAGATGTTGCTTTCTCCCTTTTCTCCCACAACTTCTCTTCTTCTTCAGCCTCCCCTGCCTTCTGGATGCGTGTGCACGCACACACATGCACATAACAGGTGATGGAAAATTTTCCTTTTATCTTTGTCTACCATACTTCTCCTGACTACTTCAGCTACTTCTCTCGTCTTCCTTTACAGAATTCTACTCTTCATCTTTTGTTCTCCCTGCACATCTTATTCTGCATAATCTCATCTGAAAAGATAACTTTATCTATCCTCTTTGTGTTGATTACCCATGAATCTACATCTCCAAACCTTTCCCTTTGCCTTTTAACCAAATAAAAATATTGGCCAGCCTCTCTGATGTTTCTTTGTGAATTTATCACCAGCAGACCAAGCTGGACATGGCTCAAGGACAGTTCTTGATCAGTCACCCAAATCCTTTGTTTTTCACTCTCTTTCTTAGCTACTGTAGAAGACAGAACCACCCTGCCTGTTAAGCAGCAAATCACTTTTGAGATCTGACTTCACATCCAGGCTGTCTTGCAGATCCTTCTGTTTTGCTGCTGTAAAATATTGTGCCTTCTGCTGACTAGATCACTTCTTGTATGTTACACTAAACAACCTCAGAAAAATAAAATCAAAACCATTCTAAAATTACAAAATAATCATTGGAGATTCTGCTGGATGAAACTGCTTTTTGTTTGGTTTACTGAGGAAGTGAGGCTGACTGATCTCATAATCTATAGTCCCTATTCTCTCCAATAATGTATTATCCTGTTGCCCAGTTTAAATCACATTTAAAAGAGGACAGAATTACCAAAGATAATGGAAATGTACAGTTTTTTAATGAAAATTGCCCAATGAATGGAAAAGAGAGAGATCCTAATTAGTGCACCTCCTTATGTTGGAGGAACGTTGTGCAGAATTTCATTAACATTACATTCCACTAGGCAAAAGCCAGTTGGACAGTCAGCATGTCTCATACGGAAACCACCCCATGAGCTCCATCCTTTCTGCCTGTTGGCCAGCAGAGTACCATGGAGGACGTCAGGAGGAAGGAAGCTGGTATTAAAGTGGAAAGGTGACACAAAAGAGAATCAGGCTGTATTAATTCCACTGCTCAAAGAAGAACATGTTTGTTTTTTTTCCATGCTGTTCTCTGCTTTAATCGTGTGTTATTGCAACGTTTTAGAACTTAACTCCTGTTGACTCACTATTGCAAAACTGTTTCTGAAAGAGTTTTTGTTCTCTTAGAATTACAGACTTATTTTATTCAAGGGCACAAAGTGTCCGCAAGAAATGGGCAAGAAATATTTGGTGCAACTGAGAGGATAAAGGAGAAGCAATGTCTCTAAGGCACTCATCACACTCTGGCACTACTCAGCAAAGGTGTAAAATGGAACTACTTGAGAATAATTTTGCTTCATACCAGCTGTCTATGACTCAAACATCATCTCCTGCCTTGAGAAGGATGGAAAAAAAAATCATTACAAAATCCAGAATAAGAATTGTCTTATTCCATTCTGCTATTGTCATAGCTGGCACAGAGCCCATCTCCCCAATTCACAATGTCCTTAGTCAGGTACTCCACCCAGACTTTATAAGTTTGTACTACTTTCATCTTATAAGTCAGAGGTTTTGCTGGGTTTTAATGTCAATCACTGTCATATAATTAAAGCTGCAGGAAAAAACATAGGCATTCATGTTATATAGGTGCTAAAAAGGACGAAGAATTATGTTCCTCAGTAATGTGAAATGTGCTGTCACTCTGAGCTTTCAGTAAAGTGATAACTATTAAAGTGTACTAGGATGTAATTTCAGTGCAATCACTCAAAGAGAAATACCAGACAACCTTGTTGGGGGTTACCATTCTGCATAGTAATGGGGGGATAGGAAAAAAAAAAAAAATAAGAAATGACAAAGCATTTATTTTCCATGCAGTTAGCCAAACACAAGCAAATTAACTTTCTGAAGAATGACAGTGTGTTCCCAGGTTGAGAATTTATATGGTTTATTTAATGGTTTGGCTGTAAAGTCAAAAATAAAGTGGTTTGTAAAGGAATTCGGTCATTGGCTGCTGCTCTTGTTATGAGCACAGCTCCTCTAAAAAAGAAGTCAGAATTTGACTAATGGAAAAATATCATATAAAAGAAAATAAAAAGAGATTCAGGATTAGAACCAGAATTTCCTGAACCTCAGTGCCAGTTCTTATACATGTTCACCAGTGGAAAATGAGCGTAGCGGAGCTCTAGCGCAAAGTTTATTTCAGAACTGGCCTCATAATCTCTCCCTAATAAATGGAATTAGTAATATATTTTAGCTTTGTTTTTGGAATGTTGTCCTGAAGGGTCTCAAGGGTAAAGTATCTGGAGTGTTGTGTCCACTTCTGGGCTCCCCGGTACAAGAAATACATGGACATACTGGAGTGAATCCAGCAAAGCAGCACCAAGATAATTAAGGTACTGGCATATTTCTTGTATGAGGAGGGGCTGAGAGTGGTGGCAGCGTTCAGCCTGGAGAACAGCAGGCCCAGGGGGATCTTATCGATACGTGTAAGTACCTGATGGGGGGGAAGTAAAGAAGATGGAGCCAGGCTCTTCTTGGTGGTATCCAGTGAGAGGGCAAGCAGCAATGGGCACAACTTAAAATACAGGAAATTCTCCTTAAATATAAGAAAAAAAAACTTTTTTACAAGGGCGGTAAAATGGTTGAATTGGTTGAGAGGTTGAGACTGTAGAACAGAGAGGTTGTAGAGTCTCTGTCCTGGAGATATTCCAAACCCAACTAGAACTGATGCTGGGCAGCATGCTTTAGCTGATCCTGCTTCAAGCAGTGGTGTTGGACTAGACAACCTCCGAAAGTCGCTTCCAGCTTCATCCATGCTGTGATTCTTTGCAATTTTTTCAAAATTCCTGCCACTTGGATTTTTTTTTTATTTACAATTATTCATAACTAAATTGCTACTAGCAATATTTCTGCCTTCTATCTGAAGACCTCAGAGTATATTGGAAATTCATTTTATCAACATAGAAATTATAAATGTGATTTAAAAGATACACATCTCAGTGAGATTTGGTGTCTGTGCATTTTGCAGGTGTAAAAGAGGTGTCCAATACCAGAGACTAAGCTGTCAGCAGGGACAGGAACAGAGCTCTGGAGCTGAGTTCTAGTTCTCCTTCACCAGCAGAGCATGCACGTGCATCCCAGCACTTCTGTCTTTTCTGCCTCTGGGACACTATCTGGAAGGTTTCGTGTCCTCCATGATTTTCCACCCTTGAAATATATTTCCTTCTCCTATCCACAGATCTGTACTTCAGAACATATGCTTTCACTAAGGAAATTAAATATAGATTTAGGTCTTAAGTAGCAGCAGCAGGTCTCCAAACTGAAAGACAGCTTGCAGAAATTACTCTGATTTTAACAGTTATGACCTGTATTACTGAGAATTTTTGTTTCTAAGATAATGATATTAGCGGTGCTAGCTGTACTTCCTGCTGATTGTTTGCTTATACAACTGATGCATTTAGCCCATAATCTAGAGTATTTCTCCTGTCATGGTACCAAAAGCATAAATCATTTCCTACCATTTTAATTTCTAGTAATGGACTGGTTATACCTAATTACTAAATACACTGAGTGGCAAAAATGTATGCATTCAGTGTAATAACATTGATTTAATATCAGACTGTGTACTGGTGAATTCAACCCCATAACAAAACTGACTTTGAGAAGCTGCTACTATACCTTCCAATTCCTGCAGGGGGATGCTTGCTTCTTGAAGAATTTGAGCAAAGATCATGTCAAAGAAGGAATTAATATGTAAAATTTTTGCAGTAATTCCTGTCTATTTAATTGCTACTGCTTTAAGACTCCACCTAATGTAGTATATTTCACATGCAGCAGTTCATATTTTGTAGGTACTGTATGAAAAAAATCCTGAGATGCTATGATACTTAGCATTACAGAAATAAAAATAAACAAAGCAATGTGCATTTCCCATTAAATTCTTCACAGAGGAGATTGAGATATATTGGAAAGGAAGTCCAGATCAATAGGACTCTCAAAAGAGTAAAGAGGTTCATACAGATAGCTTAGTAAAGGACTAAGGCCATGTGCTTTTTTTTTGCTGAGCCATGTGAATTATGAACATATCATTCTTAGAACTTATGCTTGACAGTAACACTGAACTACAAATCTGACCAGCCTGTGAAATTCTCATTAGAGTGAGTTAGTTTTAACAGGTGAAATTATCACATATAGATGTAAAGAAAATACAGTATTCAAGGTATCTTGTGCATATGAAAATCCACCACAGGGAGAAATAGGATAACAAGTAATTCCTGAAAAACAGGTGGCCTTAATATCATGTACCTCAGTAGGAGAGTCTTGCCTTTACCACACCAAAGATCTTAAGACTGCTTTCTTCTTGCATCTGGCTATTTGCAATTTTCCCATGAATACATAATTGACATACGATAGAGGTTTTATACTATGCTAAAAGGAAATCTACATGCTTATCAAGTCTTACAAAGTATGTGCTTAAATTGTGATTCTGTAAAATGAATCACAGCATTTGTTTACGCTTTTGAATGTTGCAAATGATTTGAAACCAAGAAGGTGATTTGGGATTGAGTATTGGAATTAAAAGGAGCGAGCTTAGGTTCATAAACAAGTGTTCATCCTAAGGATAAATGTTCACGCTTTGTATAGCAACATGGTTATTATTGTGTATATGTTTATTTGCAGATGCTCTGCTTGTGTATGCTACTCCACACACATGATTGTGAAACTGTTCTAGGCACACTCAGGGATAAAGTAAACAATCTTTCTCATATCAGAGCTTTTGAGAACTGAAAAAGAGCCAGTGACCTTTTCCTTTCAGCTGCATCTCTGCATACTTCAGAACTTTCAAGTACCAGTTTCACCCATCAAATGATTATTTTTTGTTTGAGCAATAGAAGAATTGGGCAATTTTACTAGAGTTGGGAACTGAAGTAGAGGAGTAGTCTTTGAAACGCAGTGCCCATCAACAACTTGCAGAACCTTTGTGCTTTTGCATCACTGGAGGAGGACTGTACCAGCAATCTCTATTAAAAAACCTGTCCTGTCAATTTGGTTTTCATATCAAAGATAAAACACAGGTTTGAGATGTGGGTAAATGGTACTGTGCTTATTTAACCTTCCATCACTGGGGCATTGCTAATCTCTTGTCTGTATAGGATGCTACAACATTCAGACTGAACTTACAGCTTCTGTAGAAGGATGATAATATGAGGTTTATGGTTGTGTTCAGATCTGTATGCCTGTGGCTCTTAATTTGTCATTCTTGGCACCTGAGTAGCTCACAACATAGTCTGGAAAGGACAAATAAGATCTGCACCAGTGTGTTACTTCATTGACAGTAGATGTCTGAAGCAGTTTAGGAACATAGCAGAGGTGGCTGTTGAACTAAGTATGTTCTTAGTGTGTTTTACTCAGCAGCATTTAACTACAAAGAAGAATAGATATATGGTACTGAACAGCTGGTAATTTTTCTACCAGTCAGCGTGCTTCAGAAAAGATAGCTATGTACATGAAAAGTAGGCTAGCAAATGTTTACAGGCAGCTAGGGCTCTGAAAATGAGGTAAATATCAGTTTGATAAATCTGAGCAAGAAAAGCAGAAAAGCAGTACACTGAAAAGCTCCATATAATCCAATGGACTTCTGTGACTCACTTGGTGTATTTATTTCTAAAATATGTGTTTACATCTAAAGATTTCTAAGTGTGTTATTCACCCATCCATATTGTCTGCAACTAATTTGCCCTTTTAAGGTCCTATTGCTATTTGCACCATCTTGAAAGACTACCCTGAGGCAATCAAAAAACCTGTTCTTCATCCAAATAGCAGCTTTACAAGCTGAGTCTCCTGTGCTCTCTGAGCTGCACTTGGGACAAAACTCGAGGGGGGAGGAAGGAAAGGCACCAGGGGCCTCTTTTACCTACTCTCCTGGCTGGGTCTTAGAGCATTAATACTTTCTGTGTACTTGAGATGCTTTGATCTGACTGCTGAAGATAGCCACCCAAGAGTGTTATATGGGCAGACTTGTCGGGATGTACCCATCCTTTTCTTCTGGAGGGGCCCCTCTTCAGTCTGAGGGGCCCAAAGTTTTCAAATGGAAGAAGACCTTGAGGGAGACAGAGGCCTGACTGTTCAGGCTCAAGGATTCTGTCATGTCCCTTTAAACAGTCTGCATTGGATTTGAAAGTCTGGTACAAGTGTCTACCAAACAGTGTCAAATCATGTATCGGACATAGTTTCAGTGGAGCAAATCAAGGATTAAATGAAAAGAGCAGTTTAAAACATGGCTGTGTTATTCTTCAACATTTTTTCCATTGGCATTATACAAAATATGCTTCTAAGTAGGATGTGCAGCCAAGATGCAGGCATAAGACCGTAAAAGACACCACTAGAAATGCAACATGAAAAGATGCAGGTAACAATAATGACTGAAGGTGTGGATCCAAGTTTCAATAAAAATGACTTTTATATCAAGTGAAAAGGTCAGTCTTTGTGTAAGCAAGGACTTAAAAGCCTGGGCTGTGTTATTATGTAAAGTAAAACCGACAGTTATGGCGTTTTTTCCTCCTGCCATTTCTATGTGCTTAAATGTCAGCATAAGGTTTTTATTTTGGGGATTATGGAAGCAGTGTTGTGGATTAAACACAAAATGAATTTTATTACCATCTGAAATATGATTGGGTAACTATGGTTGGGTAATAAATGTTGATTATAATGGGATATAAAACAAAGTGGGCTGATGTTAATTACAGAGGCTAATGGCTGATTTCCAGTGGTCTAAATTACCATGCTTAAAATTATTTCAGCTGTTAGTAACATTTACTAGTTTGCTGCAATTTACCATGAAATCCATGGGCAGGCATGAAACTTCCTACTGCTTATGCCCTCTCTCTGATTCCATGTAAATATCAAATACTTCTAAAAGAAATGTCATTGATGCTTCAGGTTTATGACCTTCATACTTCCTCTCCCTTTCTTTTTTTTTTTTTTTTTGACATTTTTGTGAGGTATCTTTTATCCAAATAAAGCATGTGGATCTGACATTTCAGATGCTTTGATATAAAAAATATATATATAAATATATTTTATATAAAAATATATAAAAAGTCGTCTTTGCCTACCTGCAGTTCTCAGAACTTTTGAATTTCAGTCAGTTTTCTTTTACATGAAAATCAGATCATTTTGCTTGCAAACAGCTCTGAAGTGACCCCTCCGATACTCTACCTTCATACATTCCCCCTTAGCCCTAACATGGATGGAGGTTATATCATGTTGAAGAAGTATGAAGAAGTATGCCATTTTAAAGGGAGAGGACTCCAGAGCTGACTCCCTTGTTCCAAGATGAAGTCATGACCCTGTATATCAGTGTATAAAAACTGATAATTACAATGCACACCATGGGTCCATTCTGAGACTGAGTGAAAAAAAAAAATTTCACAGTCACTAAATCAAGTCACAGTAAACAGTGAATCAAGAACATTTACTGAAAAATCAGATGTAGCCTGATGCATTGATACATCCTATAGCCAAAAGCCCTTCGTTTCAGTTGGAGTTTTTTAATCACCAAATAAAACAAACATACAGAAGAAAAAAGTTAAAATTGATTTTACTTCAGTAGAATGTGTATTTTTTATTCTGTGAAAGCTTTTCTTCTCCAAATTCTGCTTAGTAGCTATTTCTTCATTATTTAATCAAGGAATGTACTAACTCCACAGAGGAGTCAGGCCAACTGAAACATCCATGTTAAATATAATTTGACATATTTGCTATTACAGCAGAAGTAAGGGAGAAGCTTATGTCCTTAGTTTGTTAAAACTAAACACTATCCATAGCCTGAAACCTAATATTCTGTTTTTAATTATTCTTTATTCATGAAGCCATCTGTTTGCATTTACTGCACAATGACGATGCCTCTGTCTTTGCAAAATGGATTTCTTCAAGTAGTTTCTTGGCATGTTTCATTTTTCCCTGTCAGGGATGCAAGTATCACCTACTAGAAATCCATTCATCAGCAGGTGACACAGCGCTGTCCTTTCATCTTCTCAAGAACAGAACAAGTGAGTTAATGTATGAACGGGTTAATGAATGAATACATTAATGAATTTACCTTTAACCTCTGGAGATTGCAGTGTAAGTTTTAATTCTGTAAACAAGTACATAAAAGTCTCACAGCCTACAACCCCAGGGTCATTTCCTTATTCTTACAAAACAAACGAAGAATCCAAAATACAACTCACCATGTCTGAGAATCTCCAAGGAATAACAGCCTGGGATGAAGATGGGGGGTAGATCAGGTCAGTGCTATACTTCATTCAGTTTATCATGCAGAAGTGAGAAGGGAAATTCATACTGCTGACTAAAGGGTGAATTCAGTTCCTTCAGAGATGCATATCTTAGCTTTTAGGAGTTCGGTATTTTCTTCCCTGCAAACCTGTAATTAAATAGAGACAGTTTTGCTACAAGCTGAGCATCTAGGTGGAATTCAACAGGGTTGTGATACAGCAGTATCGATACTTTACCAGTCTGGCTCTCTGGGAGCTCAGAGTAATATGAACATTTGATTTTCTGTAACAAGAAATTATGTGGTTTCTACTCACATTAGGGATTAACACCAGCTATCTAAACACCTGCAGAAAATAATTGTATAAAATGTGTTAAACTCTAGTCTATTTAGGATTTAGGTACTGGAGAATATCTACAAAATTCCAACAAGATTAGAGCTAGGTGGGATAGATACCTCCCTGCATATCTATGTAGTTCTAATATTAAAGGGAATATAATGCTTTAAGTCAGCAGTGCGAAAAGATTAATGGTTTGAAACTCAGTAAAATGAATGTTGAAGGTTAAATATTGTTTTATTCACATTATTGTCAGCTGTTTCTCTCAAATAATTGTAAGAAAAAATTCTCTCCATTTTAGATTACCGGGATAAGGGATTTCATTACCTTAGCTAACCAGTGTGCCATTTCATCTGCATGTGGCATTAGTAGCCTTTAGCATGCAACTACAAAGCTCTTCTATCAAGTTTGAAGCTTGGGGAATATGTTTGGGAAATGTTCTTGTTCACAGATCATAGTACGTTGAGTGTTTATATCAGTTTGATTGGAGTAGTACTTTTTGGTAGTTACGTTCTTTAATGGAGTAACCCTACAGTCACTTAAGCAATACAAGTTTAAGTGTACAGCATATATTTGGAAAAAGACAAAGAAACAGCTGCTTTTACGACCTCGTACTGAGGGCCTCCTGAAAAAGAGAACATTGAAACAGAAAACAATTACTTGTTCAATAGTTTTCTCTGCTCCCGCTGCTATTGTTAATTATTGAATATATTTGTGATTGAAGAAAAAGATTTTTTTGCCCTGCAGCCAGGTTCCTTCTGTTACAGCCTTACCACAATCATAAGGCTTTGAAGAGAGACTTCAGCCAAAAGGGGTTGTTTCAGTGACAGAGAATAAAAGAGTCTGTGCTAGAGCTAAGGTCACAGCTTTCTTCAGCATTACCATACTGATGCTTGCAGGCACTAAGATCCAGAGATTTTTCTCCTCGGCTCAAACCCATCGCATATGTTCACCAAGAAAAAGCTATCTAGGGTAGTATCCAGTGGAAGAAGCTTTGAAAACCAAAGGGGATACTAGAATATATTTAAAACTACACTTTTATCCAACCCTTTACTGCCCACTGCCAACATTTTATTTGTTCTTTCCCTCTTGTCTGTCCTTCTGCATTACCATTTTCCCTCATCTTCACTCCACAAATCTTTCACAATTTTCTTCATTACTATGTTTCCTTTACTACTTTCAAAGTCTTGTTCCTTTGCTTCCTGAAAATTTTTAGTCATTCTAGCATCTGTCACCAAAAATATGAAGATAGCAAAAGAATTCATGCCATTGCATTGCTTGTTGAAATTCTGTGTATGATTGAAGATTATCAGAAATTTTTCATCACAACATCTTATCACGGAAAAAAAAAAGTTATTAATGAACTGAAATTATTTGCATACTCCACTTAGATTTCAAAAAATGTTCTACTAGAAAATTTCAAAACAAAATGTTTTCTGTTGATATTTACTTGGTGATATTTATTCATTTTAGAATTTTGAAAATCTGCGTGCAGTGCTCTTAGCCGAAAAAGAGTTTTTGACATTCTAAAGTGAAGATTTTCCAAAACTAGTTCTTCACAGGCAGTTTCCATTTTATGGGATATTTTGAAAATATTTTGTAATGAAAATAATCCTTAGTTTCAAAACAAAAATATTCAAGTTTTGACCTGTTTGTTATATCCCTTTCTTCTACTCTGTATTTTTACTTTGTTATTTTTCAGTTCTTAGGATCATGAATTATTCCTTTTACTATACTTATCACAGTCGGATTCTATCTTTCTTCTCAGGGCTATCATAATAAATATGATTTTAGCAATGACTATTTGACACATAAATACCTTGGTTGAGTGTTTGTGTTTGGTATGACCAATTCTATCATTTACCTTTCTGATCACTGAGATACAAACAATCTAGTAGCTACTAGTGTAGCTGTAGTAAAAATGACCTTTTTAAGCCAGTCATATTACATAGGGATCTGTCACTAGTTCATAGTATCACTTCCTGATGCAGGAAGGACTGAAAGCAGTCAAGAGAGCAGAATAAAATTTGATGGCATGATAGAACTTTTTTTTTTTTTTTTTTTTTTGTAATTATAAGTTACGGAAATCTGAAAAAGTGGAGGAAAGTTTATTTCTAAACATGACAGACTGCAGGAAAGAGTGATTTTCACAATTTTTAATTTAGCAATCATAACTATGCGCTTTCTGTTAGAACTAGACTTTCTTTTAAATGCGGAATAATTGCTTCTTTTTTAAAACGTCTTTATGATGTGATCAAGGTCTACAAGGCATCTTGTATTTTGGGAGAAATCTTTTATTTAACCAAGCTTGAATCAAACTCTGTTCCCAGCTCTGAAACCGATGATCAGATTTCTGTCCTCCTTAAAACAGGAAGGATTTCACTGAGCTCCATCTTTGAACTACTTTTCACCTTATGCCATAGTTGAGTAACTTCAGTGCAAACATAGTTTTGCCATATTCAGTTGTAGGTTATCTATGCAATTTTATATATGCACATAAAAAAAATAGTTTATTGCCCTCAATTACATCTGTTCCTCTGTAACGACATAGTGTCTAGCTGCCAGATGATTTCATGGTATTTTTATTGTTCTTATTAGCTTTACTGAAATGAACCAAACAAAAGAATACCCTCGTAACTGAGTAATACAGCTTCCCACCTGGTCTCCGGGCAAATCCAGACCATTCTTGATGTTAGTTGTAAAAATATTCTATTGTTTCAAGTTGTTTAAAGAAAGACAATTTCATAAGAAATAGGATGATGGAGTTAGTAATATCATGTATAAATAGTTTTTCTTGCTGTGGCAGATAAATTGCCCAGCGAAGCTGATCTAGACTATTTCTTAACAGCAGAGTGTAGTCAAATGGGATGACAAAGAAGGGTCAACTGCACACGGTGGCTCTTTTAATAAACCACTGAATTTCAGTCCATTAGAGGTAGCTGAGTCAGGTAGCTCAATAGATTTGAGACTGCTGCACGTCCATGTCCTTGGGGCCTGACAGTAACAAATCTGAGCATCTGCTCCCAATGGGTGGGCAGTGCTATAGATTTGTATGTGTGTGTATTTGCACAAAATGTGGACCACTCTAGTGGCTGGTGTTACATTGGCTGTACATCCAGTAGCTGGCACCAGGTCCGCTGATGTCCTCAGTTGCTGGGGAGTTGCGCACGAGCCTAGAGACTTGCAATCCCACTCAGAGCTCTCTCCCTCCTTGCCGGCTAATCTAGCTGGAAGTTCACCAGCACACAAATGCACCCACCCAGCACAGAGCACACCCAGACAACAGAAATAGAACTTAATGAGGGTATAGGGTAGACTATGGTGATCAGGCACACATCCCAGTCAGACAAGCTTACACTTGACTGGCCCCTTTATTCCCTTCTTCTCCTTGTTTTCTCATGCTTGTTTCCCCCCAGTCCACTCTGATCCCTTCCTTTCCCTGCTGTTTGTCCCTCCATTAAATATCCCATAATAAGACTGCCACGTTCCCCAAATTCTTTTCTCCCTGCATCCCCTAATGAGTGCTATACCTCCATCCCTCTGCAACATGTACTGGGAGGGGAATTTGGTTGACTCCTCCTGGTGGGTTCTGCACAAGGGACAATGGGCTGATTGTTTTCTTTGGTAGTTTTAGGCGTAGCCGATTCCCTGTGCCCCATTTTCGCTGATTAGATTGCCAGGGTTCCTCCCCCTACCCTGTCATTTTTCATCTGATCCTGTCCCGGCTTTTGTGTGTATGGTGATTAGGTTTTAATCATATAACCTAGCACAATCTACTAGTAAAGCTGGGCTGCATCCTAATTTGCTAAAACCAAAAATTATGCTCTTACTGAAACAGATAATGGAAAGACTGTACACTAACACAGTATTTTACAATAGTTGCTATTGCTCTCAGTGTTTAAATGTATTGACTTGGACTGTCAGTATCTGAATCAGCTAATGAGTGGGGTTTTTTTTGCTCTTTGTGTTTTATGAATAAAGTAGCAATACTTCCAGTAATATATGAATCCTGGAACTACTCTTTATTTTCTTGCAGATTATCAAGTGATCTGACATTCGCCAAGGAGACGAGCAAAAATCTTCCTTGCATACATGAATCCTTTAGGTAGGAAATTAGACTTTATATTTTATGACTATGCTATGTATAAATAATAATTAAAAGCGTCATAGTAGGATAATGACTGTGGAGTAGGACTTAGCAGTTGGTTGAGATTAATTTCCACCGTATTTAAAGAGCAATTTTCAAGTTCTAACTTAAATTCTAATTTTCAGTCTCTAAAATTTTTCTCTTTACAGCTTATGCTTTTCTTGTCTGAAAAGATACAGATAAAAATCATGAAATTATAACTAACCGTACAGACCACCAGAGAAGAAAACAGAATCTTTGAAAGCCATGAGACTGGTGGAGGAAAATTACCATTGTTAGCTAGATCATGTTTAACAGTTTTATGGTTTTACAAAGGTGGAATTGGTGATATTCTGGGGGAAAAAAAATAGTGAGAAAGGATCAGTTTTTAGCTTGTACATGTCTAGTATGAGTTTTAGCACAGCACTTAATCTTTTTCTGTATTGGTTCCCAATCTGTAAAGTAGGGATAGTGGTGCTTTCTTCCAGTTGTCTTGGCCTGTCATGTCAGTTTAGATGTTGAGACTTTTAAAAAGAACTCCAGGCTCAGTTCTGTAAAATCAATAGGCATAGATTAGGTTAGGTGCATAAATACTTCACGAGTGACTTGTGTATATAAAATATTTTCAGGAGTATGGGCTTTCATGATTTTGTCTTTTCCAAATATGATTTAAGTCTTCCACACTAAGAAGTCTATCTCCATCAGTGGGCAAAGTTATTCTATTCATCATCCTGTATTGACTGCTAATCAAAAAAAAAAAAAAAAAAAAAAAAAAAGGACTACAAAGGGTCCTTAGGACTAGATTTATTTGAGAGGAACAGAGGAACTTTGGAAAAAATATATTAGAAAACCTGATACAGGCTTTTCAGGTGAAATCTAAAGGAATGTATAGGTGCCTTCAGGTTACACAACACAAAAATATGAAGTGTATGGTCCCAAGAAATTAACTTGATGTGTCTCTGCAAAGCAGCCAACAAAACCCACATGCTAGAAGTAGCCACCTGGAATTAGTCTCAAGAAATGTAGATCAGAGGCATGTCTGAACTGCCTGCCTTCTCTAGAGCTCATATACCTCCATGAAGGTTGCCTGAGGGACTTAGAAGTTGGAGACTTCCAGTTAGGTCTCATGCAAGGTGGGAAAGCAGAGCCCAGAACACACTGCACATACACACCTTTAGTTTTCAGTATAATCCCAACCACCATCATTCAGAAACACACCTAATGATAGCTATGCCTCAGTCACGGTTAGGGACGTAAGTCGTCAGTGTTGGCATAAGAACTCAGCATAGGAAGGCAGACTCATGCAATGACCACAGAACAGTTGAATGAATATTCAACATTCAGCTATAGGCCAGTAGGATTCTGGATGGTATAGGAAACCGCCACATTTCTTGCTTTATTCCGTTCTTTATTTGTACTCGGTTTCACACAGCTGTAGTTCACCCTTTCAAATGATAATGAACTGTGGCATTTTGAGAATCCTTAAATTGCCTTCCCCTAGGCCTGAGAGACGAACATTATTTATCATCGTAACTAGTTGGAATGTGAATCTTGTTCAGTATGGATTGGTAGAGCACTTCAGGCTTCAGATCCCTTTGGCAGCACAAACAAAGCCTGTGATGGACAGAATAGCATTGACAGCAGGTGCTGTGCAATTGTTTCCCCTTCCTGCAAGCCTGAAAATAGCGCAGATGGAAATATTTCCATTTGTGTAGAACTAGGTAAAGACTTCTCTGTCAGTCTCAAGAAATGTATCTATCACTATACAACAAGAGCTACAAATAAAGTAGGACAAGGACAATCTCTCAACCCTGCTTCACAGCACCAGATTCAGTATTTGTATTTAACTTCTAGCTTCATCTAGCTGCAATGTAAGCACTGTTTTCAATGCTAAAATTTCATATTATTATTAATTACACAGTAGGGTTATTTTACAGTAATATATAGCACTACTTGCTTCTGTGCTTTATAATACCTCGGTAATGATTTCTGTCCGCACCCAGGTGCACAATTTTTGGGTGTTCGATATGCAGCTATTGAAGACTGCATAACAGCTGTGTTAAAAGGAAGAAATTCAACTACAGTGTCAGAATGTAATAACTCTGTTGGAATTAAATCAAAACCTTCAAAAAGGAGGCATATGATTTTTAGTTATCAGTTACTGTAGCCTTGGTTTTGCATGATGTTCTAGCAAATCAGTGTCCACTGTATCCCTTATAAAAGAATGCATTCAGTCCAAAAAGAGAGTCTTTCCCTACAACATATTCATTAATACTAGTTAACCTTTTATGAAAAGATTTTCAAGTCAGATACAGGGAAGGTACCCTTTTGATGTATTTACAACAAAGTGGACATTATTTTTTTTCTATTAAAGCAAGTATTTTTAAAAACAAGAGATCTATTCAGAGGCCTTATAGGAAATATCTGAACCAAAAATACCAAATACCAAGCAACCATGGAAACGCAGGCACTGGAACAAATGGAATATGGTTAATATGCCTGGAGCCTCCTGGCCACTGCTCTGCTGCTGCTGACATTCCTTCAGAAAGCAATACAAATCACAAATAGAATGATGCTTTTCTTAGATGCTTTTAAGGACATATTTATGATCAAATAACCAGAAGTTCTCATAATTCTTTAATAGAAAATATTTTGAAAGCATTAAATTCTGAATGTAAAATAGGATATCCAGCCATCTCATGTTCGTGTACAGTTTTCTAATTGCTAATAATTCAAGGTATATAAATTGAATTGAAATAGCCAGGAAAGCACATATTGGATCATAAAGCCCACTCCCCAGCTATCACAAACAATCATGGCATATATATTTCATAATACATCTGACTCCCTGGGAAAACTAAATGGGATTTTTGCTTCTGGAAGACTATTCCAGAAATTCATTTCTGTCTTTTTTTTCTTTCTTTCTTTCTTTTTTTTTTTCCTAATTTTTGGAACTAATTACAGCCATTTATTCTTGTTGCAACATTTTGTAGAGTTCATACATTCTTAAGTTCCCTCTTTTGATTCTAATCCCCTGGTATGCCTACAGAAGACAACCATATCCTTGAAAGGAGTAAGAAGCCAGTTCTTTAAATCTCAGTCATGAGACAGCCTCCGTGTCCCTGCTCATATCAGTAGTTTTCTATATCCATTCTAAATATGTTAATCTGTTTATTTATTTGTGTTTCTGTGTTTTTGTTGTTGTTATTGTTTCCCCGCATATGGAGTTTTTATGTCCCATATATTTAGTATGTGGCAGTAACAAGTCCACAATCCTCCACTGTGTCTCTCCTGTTCTTTTTCACAGCCACATCACAGTAGTGGCTCGTGATCATCTCATTTTTAAACAACAAATGATCCCAAGAAAAAATACATGCTTACAAATTAATTAATTTCACCTTATTTCTATTAATTTGATTCTCCGGGTATTCAGTTTCCAAAATTATCCTCCTTTCATTGTAGCGTGCTCTACTTCTGCTCTTTCTGATGATGGCTCTCTATCTTTCATCACCCAGAAAAGATATCTCTAAAAGAATAAAAAAAAAAAAAAAAGGCAGGTATAACATAGTATTAGTCTCAGTTTGAAAGTGGTGTATTTTGCAAACATTCAACTGTTGTTTTTGTTGTTGTTGTTTTGTGGTTATTTTTTTGTAATAACAAAATATTGTGTTATCGTATGTACATGAAATGGCTCTTGTTTATAGTTCAATATTTCACCTTGAGAAGAACATGCTTCTTCCTTGCATGAGCTCAGTGGTCTGCATTCTGCATTATGTAACACCAAATTTTCAGCTCATTTCAGAAGTTAAACACTAACAACTGGGCCTGCAGTTTGTTTACAGACATAAAATTTGCATGTGATTACACAAAACTGGAGTTTATATTTAAATGGTGTGCTCCGCATTGACTCTCTATGCACAGATTGCTGTAAGGGAGTTTAATACAGATGCAGTTCTGCAGTGTAGCTCAGTTGCATAAATGAAGTGTGCCTGGATATTCAGAAGAAGCCTATGAAAGTGTAGCTGACTGTGGTTCTTTAGCACTTTGTCCACAATAAACACATTTTAGAATCAGTTAAATTGACTGATACTTCATTTGCCTGTGCACTTGAGAAACATTTGTGTGCTGATGGGTTGTAGTTTCTTGATACAGAAAATGAATTGCATAATGAAAATTGAGTCATCTGATAAACCACAAAGAATTTTTCCTCTGCAAAGAGACAGCTTGTTCTCACGCTGTTCTACACTGAACGGGTTTCAAGCACAAAATACCTGTCGGATGTGCTTGGTAGGAGTGGAAAGCTGAGGTAAGGAGTTTCCTTTTCAGACAGTAAATCGTTATTCTTTAGTTTCATAGAGTAAGGTTGGCTACAAAGAATCTAATAGCAGACACCAGTCACCATGTCCACGGAGGAAGTTTGCTGGTGGGACAAGCAGGAGGTTTGCATCAAGTCATGCTCAGCCTTTTCGTTAGGCTAGGCAGATTTAGCAGCAGCAGGGGCTTCCGATTACCCTGAGCTGTAACCTGAATGCTGAGGACACCTAGTGGTGTCAGCCCTCTGCAGGCACTGGGGCTCCACAGCTGGTGGCCTCCCACTGTATTTCAGCTGAGTTCTGCAATACTGCCTCTGGCCTTTACAGGCTGAAGAAAGAGGGATAATTGCATCTTGTCTTGCGTTTCCACCTGGTAAATGAACTGTGAATTTACACTACTTTTCCCTTGGTTTCTTTTCTCTGTTCTTGGCATTTCCACTTTCCAGCAAAATTAAATGCAGTAAAAACAATGAGCTGAACACAAAGAATGAGTAGCATTCTTCAGCTCAGGTGGTCTGAATTCAACACTGCCAGTCCCAAATATTCAGAAGTCATGAGATTGGCTCAAAAATCCTTAACATATACATAAATCATGAATATTTTCTATTTATCTTCTCTTTTCAGGACCTTCAGAGTTCAGAAATGTTGAGTTCTTCTTTATATTAACAGGGATAAACATATATTTTTTGTTATTAAGAGTCTGATTCCTCAGGTAAATTAATGAGTCAGATGTTAGAACTTTAAGAAAATCATCCTGTGTCCCAAGATGACAAATAAATATGCAAGATTAGTTAATGCTGTGAAAGCCTAATCCCAGCACTGCTAACCATTCAAAAACCTTAAGGAAGATCTACTTACTACTCTTCAATTCAGGTTTTCTTCCTCTGAAGTGGAAATGTAACTCATGCCACACCTCTGAGAAATAACAAGAATCAATTAGCTGCAATTCAAAAAGAACTTTGATCAAGCCAAGGGATACATATTACATGTTACATATTTTTATTGACTATTGCATGATGGTATATTTTACAGTGATCCCTTGATCTGATACTCCCCCCTGGGGAGAAGTGGACACCATGAAGCAGAAATTGATGTCATCAATTCAAATTATATTGTTACTTCCTCTGACTGCAATGGGACTAACTGGTAAGTACAAAACTTCCTGAAACACTTGTTTTCCTTAAAACACTTCTTTTAGAAGTCTGAGGCTTTACCTGATCTATCCTGACCATCACTGGAACCTGTACATATTTAAATTAAATTCTTTTAAAGTTTTGTATGGAGATTTTGAAAATGGCTTGAGTCCTCTTTTCTTTTTATAGTATTAATTTAATGATAAAGTGGTGGTGACGATGAAAGACATTCACTCCGTCCCTGCACTCACTCCATCCTTGTCACCTTCTTGGGAATTAGCATCATTTGAATAGTAACACAATTAGAGATATGGTACGGAACTTTAATGAAGTAAAGGTAAGATTAGGTTGAAAAGTCACATGCTCATCATGTCAAAAAGTATGTAAATTTATGGTCTATTTTCTTGTTGGAAGTTAACGACAAGTAATCTTTACAGGAAGTATTCTAAAATGTATCAAGATTATTATGGAATATTCAAATAGTTAATGAATACATACAGGTTGCCAGTACACAAAATATTCCATCCATCCCATTGATTCCTTCTTTCTCTAATTTGCCTTACCTACAATTTACCCCAAATATGTGATAATTTTAGAGTTGTGCAAATAATGGAATTTTGGTTCAATTGCAAAGTTGGAGGTGAAATTTAATTCTAAGATGACCCAAAGATAAAGATTTGGGATATTTTAGGAAAATGTATATATATATATATGTCATGCATTTGACTCCATGCTTTTTAATTCATTTTGGAGATTACTGAACACTTTCAAAGTTTAGGTTAAAATGACATTTTTATTTTCAAAAAGAGAAGTAACAAAGTATTAGAAGCTGTTTCAGAAATTTGAGATAATATATATTTACTTTTCTGAAAGTTTCGGCCCTTTTCCCAGGCAGATTTATTTACCAAATTCAGTCCATAAGTTCAAATAATATTATTTTTTTCAAGCATTTCTTGTTGAATTTGCCATTCAGCAACAACTACAACAAAAAAAATTGTCCAACCCTAATATAACTAGCTGGATTTCTGCACTTCTCTAGGTCAATCATATCCTGGAAAACCTAAGATAATAAGATGTCGTTCTCTAGAAAAGGAAACCTTTTCTTGTTGGTGGAAGCCTGGTTCAGATGGAGGACTTCCTACCAATTACACCCTGTTCTACAGCAAGGACAGGTAAAAAACGATGAATAAGTAAGTTGTCAAGTCATGATTACGACAGAATGAGGGAATGATAACATTAATTTGTGAAAGCCAATTTTATGAACCCATGTTACACCTCAAATAGCCAACAAGGGCTATACAGATGAATGGCTTTCCCTTGGTGGAAGAATACATGGCTACAACCAATACCAAACTTTCAGCCTGTCCCTACTGAAACTCATCTGAGCTAATTGCCCTGCTCTGAACACATACTGGGAAAGACATAATTTGTCCCTTTATCAGAACGCACACAGCTTTTATCTGAAGCACATCCTTCTCTGAGGAGGGGAGTATCAGGGCACCATGAGGAACAGAGGCCACCTGGGGGTTGCAGGGGCTTCCCTGGGGCAGACAAAGCAAGGCCACCAGCTAGGGCCCATCCCACCCCTGAGCAGGGTAGCCCAGGGGCAGACCCAGGCATAGAGCACCACCCTGGGGACAGGAACAGGACAAGGTGGGGCTGGGCTGAGGTGTCAGCCTGCAGGCCAAGGCTGTCTTGATGGGGCCCACGGCACAGTGGTTGGGAGCTGGAGACCGGCCCTACTGTGGTGGGCCGAAGTGGGGTCTTGGCCACAGGCAGGGTCAGGGGAGGCCCCAAGGGAGGCTGGGCAGTGACAGTAAGGGCTGGTGGTTCCCTCAGGGCCCTGTCATGGAATTTTCCCTTAATATGCACAGCAAACCCACATCTGGAGAAAATCTGAGAGACTTTACTTCCCCTTCTGGATTCGTAGCCAGCCTGGTTGTTCACAAAATGGAGTAAAACCAGGTGTGGGTATTGCATCTCAAAACTTACTGTTTTGGTAAATCTGTGACTCCCTCATACTGTTACAAATAAAATGTGTATATGTTTATCTACTTTGCTTAACCTGTGCTTCTTTGTATAAATGCCCTTTCTTCCTGAAAAAAGAGGTCTAAGAACACGTCCAAGCAAGCATGGAGGCTCAGAGATTGAATATTTTTGAATAAATCCAGTGAGGTTCAGAATAGATAAGGTAAAGCCTCAGACTTCCCTGCTTAAATTAAACCAGCTCCAGATCATATGTATTAATTGATCAGGAAAGATGCAGCTTTTAATAAAGTTACCACAATCAACAATAATCTGAGAGAGATGATGCTCCCCTCATCTATAGTGAGCATATCTGTGGAGCTTTTATTTTATGAAAGTCCAGATGTTTCAGTCTTGATCAGAACAGAACTTTTTTTGAGCCTCTTAAGTCACACCAGTCACAGCCCAGAACTGCCCCACCTGGAGATGGTCATAGATGCTCGTCAGTTTTATTAGATCTGCTGAAAACCAGGCATTGCCAAGCACTCCAGATCTGAGACGTAGTTACCTTTCTTAGCTTACTGTCTCTCAGGTGTAGTCCCCTTACTTCCATCTTTGCTTTGTGAACCCAGACAAAACTACCTGAATACTGAAAGACCTTGTTATTAGTGATGTATCGAGCGTAACAGTGGGACTAAGACCTACCTTGGAGCCATCTCAACTAGTGCTTTGGGTTTGTACAGTTCTTCACACCTAGAAAAGGCTGAGTACCTCACCTAGTTCAGCTTTAATTGAGTACAAAACAATCCCTCTGCTAAAAAAAGCTGAAGACTCATATGAAGGTAATAGGTAAGAGACATGATGATCATCATGTTCAAAAGCAGATAAAAGAATACATTGCTGAAAGCAAAATAATCAATAAAACACTCCTTGGCCTTAGGGCCCATCAGGTTACTTTCCAGAGAATGGAAAGAAGGTATTTAGTAACTTTTCTTCTGTAGTCAAAGTGAATGTATTTAATTTGCTTTTTAACTTGCTTTCAAACATTTTTAAAATTGCCTCATGCTGTCTCTGGAAATTTCTCTTTCCATTCTTTTGTAAACATATTCCTGTGTATAAAAAAGCAGATAAAAGCTTTCATCCTGAATAACTGCAGTAAAAATAGCTTATGATTCAATGCAGCATTTATGGTAATAGCATTTGACGCTCACTGAACTGTTTCCCAGAGGGTGGGATTATATATATAGACTTAAACATTTTAAATTTCTTTGCTGAACCTAGGCCATTACTAGAAAATTATCTACTTTGATTCATTTTCTAAACTTCTGAACTTTTTAAATCATTTTATTTCAGTGAAGAAAAAATCTATGAATGTCCAGACTACAGAACGTCTGGTCCCAATTCCTGTTACTTCAATAAAAACCACACTAATCCATGGACAACGTATAATATCACTGTAACAGCAACAAATGAGATTGGAAGTAACAGCTCGGACCCTCAGTATGTGGATGTGACCTCAATAGGTAAAAAGGAAAGAATGAAATGGAAAAAAAAAATAGTTGGAGATGTATCTGTCTTTTAATTCCAGAACAAGTAGTCGTGAAAGTTTTCTTTCCTCATGATGTGAAGCTTGCTATGGAGAAGTGTTTATCTACAGATGATCTAAAATATGTGCCTGTAATTTATGTGGAAAATGCATTTTACTTACAAATTAAGTAACTGCATATTCTATTATCGTTTTAATCTTGGCTGAAAAATTGTCGCCAGTTTCTAGTAAACTCCAGTATGTCAATTAGTCTCAACTGAGTTTAGACAGTTTTGTAGGTTCCTAGCACAGCAGATTATAAAACTTTCAAATTAGGTCAAACTACCTGAAATGTTCCAGACTAAATTTTCCAAATATAAACATCTTTCTGGCTGCTGGCATTGCAATCTTGGGAGGGTGAAAATAATTGCCCAAGCACTCAACTTTTTTTTTGTTTTGTTTCCAAGTATTTCATGTTCTTAATTCCATTCTGTTTTCTGCGTACATACATTGTAGAATGTACTCAGTTTTTTACCTATGAAATATCTGACTTTTTCATTTTGCAAGAGTAACCTGATGAAATTATGATTTGTATTTCCTTAGCCTGACAAATTCAGAATGATGTCTAAGATCTGCTGATACTGTGGTAAATCAGTATCCACTTAAACATTATTAGGGAGGAAAAAAAAAAAAAAAAAGAAAAAAAAGGGTTATTTTACTATACTCTTGTAGAAGGGCATATTCATCTGAAATTAATATAATGAAATACAAAACAAATCACAGAAATAACATAATGGTTGAGGTTGGAAGGGGCCTCTGGAGGTCGTCTGGACCACCCTGCTCAAGGAGGTACATCTAGAGCGGGTTGTCCCTGACCACATCCAGGCAGATTTTGAACACCGCCAGGGAGGGAGAACACCACAACCTCTCTGAGTAATCTGTGCCAGTACTTCATCACCCGCACAGCACAGAAGTGCTTCCCAATGTTCAGACAAAACCTCCTGTGTTGAGATCCCCCCTGAGCTTCCTCTTCTAGAGGCTGAACAGTCACAGCTTCCTCAGCCTCTCCTCACAGGAGAGATGCTCCAGTCCCTTTGTCATCTTGGTGGCCCTCCATTGGACTCTTCCCAGTATGTCCATGTCTCTCTTGTACTGGGGTACCCAGAAGTAGATTCGGTACTTGAGGTGCAGCCACACCAGCGCTGAGTAGATCGTCTCTCTTGACCTCCTGGTGATGCTTTGCTTAATGTAGCCAAGAATACCACTAGTCTTTTTAGTGACAAGGGCACATTGCTGACTAATATGCAACTTGGTGTCCACCAGGACCCCTAGGTCCTTTTCTACCAACCTGCTCTAAAGCCGGGTGGCCCCCAGCACATACTGGTACCTGGGGCTGTTCCTTCCCAGGTGCAGGACTTGGTGCTTCTCCTTGTTAACTCCATGAGATTCTTGTCAGCCCACCTCTCCAGCCTGTTGAGGTCCCTCTGGATGGCTGCATGATCCTTTGGTGAGTCAGCCACTCCCCCAGTTTTGTGTCACCTGCAAGTTTACTGTGGGTGCATTCTACCCCATTGTCCAGATCGTTAATGAAGAAGTTAAACTGACCTGGACCCAATACTGACACCTAGGATACTCAACTTGCTACTAGACTTCAGCCTGACTTTGCACCATCGACCATTACCCTCTGGGCCCAGCTGTTCAGCCTATACTTCAACAGCTTCTCTGTGAGGATCTTATTGGCAACAGAGTCAAAGGCCTTACTGAAGTCCAGGAAGACAATACCCACTGCTCTCCCCTCATCCATCAGGCTGGTCATTTCATTATAGATATTTATCAGGTCAGTGAAGTGTGACTTTCCCTTGGTGAATCCGTGCTGACTACCTCACATGATTTTCTTCTCCTTCATGTGCCTGGAAATGGTTTCCAGAATTAGCTGTTCTATCATCTTCCCAGGGATCAAGCTGAGGCTGACCAGCCTGGAGTTCCCTGGGTCCTCCTTCTTGCCCTTCTTGGAGATAAGAGTGCTTGCTTTCCTCCAGTATTTGGGCACTTCTCTTGGTTGCCAGGATTGACCAAAGATTATAGAGAGTAGCTTCACAGTCATATCTGCTACCTCCCTCAGCACTTGTGGGTACATCCCATCAGGGCCATGGACTTAGAATGTCCAGTTTGCTCAGATGTACCCTGACAGGATCCTCTTCCACTAAGGATACCTCTTCCTTGCTCCAGGCTTTCAGCCTGCACCCAGGGACCTGGGATTCTTGAATGCTGGTCTTTTTGGCAAAGACTGAGGCAAAGAAGCATTCAGTACCTTAGGCTTTTCACTGTCCTGTGTAGCCAGGCCTCTGAGGGCCCACATTTTCTCTAGTCTTCCTTTTGTCACCGATTTATTGGTAGAAGCCCTTTTTGTTGTCTTTGACATCCCTGGCCAGATTCAATTCCGTTTGGGTTTTAGTTTTCCTAACTCCATCCCTGGATGCTCTGACAATCTCTGTTTTCCTCCCAGGTTACCCATCCTTGCTTACATTCGCTGTAGATCACCTAGACATGTCTTCCCATAAACTCACTGTCAGCTCCTCATCCATCCCCAGGCAAAGCTCCACACTCCAGCTGGTCATTGACATAGAGGGCAATTCCCCTTCCTCGTCTCCCCAGTCTGTCCTTCCTAGAGAGTCCGTATCTTTCCACTGCAACACTCCAGTCATGGCAGCCATATCACCATGTCTCTGTGATTTCAATGAGAACATAGCCATGTAACCACACATATGCGTCTAACTCATCTTCATTCCCCATACTGCATGCATTAGTGTACAGGCACTGAAGAGGGGCACCCCAACATGCTGTGTTCCTATAAAGTTTTGGGGGGATTTCTCCATAATGCTGTTTTGTAGGCATATCTTTGCTAACCTGCAAGCACCGGGGGTGACCCTGCTTCATCCCCATTTTGTGATCTTTTGTGATCCCTCCCTATCACGTCACCCTATGCCCTTTGTTCAGCAGCCTTGTTTGTCATTAATTCACAGGGCTACTGTTTAAAGGAGGTAGCCTTTCTGACAGAAAATTAAATCATTAATGACAAACTTTTCATTTATACAGTTCAGCCAGGTTCTCCTGTGAATCTCACTCTAGAAGCAAAAGCATCTGCTAGTATAACCTACCTTTGGGCAAAATGGTCTCCACCTCCATTAGCTGATGCCAGCTTTAATTCCCATGTGTATCACTATGAACTACGACTAAAACCTGAGGAAAAGGAAGAGTGGGAAGAGGTAAGGGAAAAAAACATTTGTTGTATAAATGCTTTTCAATAAGTTCTCTTGTCAGAATTTAATTGGTACTATAAAAATTTTAGTTTCTATAAGGATACAAAAATACTGTAACCAAATCTGTTTAAAAAAAGAGAAGTACTGTTACAGCTTACAGAGACAGTGAAAGTCATGGTATTTGTATAACTGTCCTTGATATGTCATATACTAAAAAGTAAGATAAATAGATCTATTTAGCCCTATTTAGTAGATAGATAGATCTATTTAGGAATATTTAATTGTACATTTTCATCAACGTGTCTGTTGCCATCACAGTAAGAGACTGCTCAGTTCTCATAGTTTAAGCCAAATCAAGATCAAAGCAGTTTAATGATTCATTAAAATATAATTGATGAGCAATCAGTTAACTATGCAGTCAAAAATCAGTGTCAGCAATACAACAGATAAATCATAATACCCACACTGCCTGGAGTGCAGCTACCCACAGCATCAGAGAGAGAGGCTGCGCTGCTCTGTCTGGCTCAGGCAGAGGTCATGGTACTAGCAGAGCAGCTTCTGATAGCGTCACAGCTGCTGTTTCCAGTCTCCCCTCACCAAATTTTCATGCTTCTTTAGTGCTGTTTTTCAAGCTGACTGTGTTTCAGATGTCCGTAATTCCCTAGTTACTGTTTAATTGGGCTGAGAGTTGTCATCCTCCTCAACATGATTAATTGGGGCAAACCTCCAATGTCTGAAAGCTTGGGGTGTTCTACTCACACTATTTACATTGAAATTCCCAATTGTTGTCATTTTGCTAGGAGTGGGCCACAGTACTCCCACAGCTGGGATACCAGGATAAAATATCATTCTTAAAGTTATATTCAGATGGCCTCAATGCTACCTAAATTGCTGATGCCTTACAGATGGAAAAAGCTATGTATCTTGAAAGACTTCTGAAGAGATGTTTAAAAGGCCTAAGGCACTTAATAGTAAGACCTAAAACTAACCACTAAGAGGCGTTAAACAGATTGTCTGAGTCAAACTACCTATAATGTTCCTTTCAATGTTGATCTGATGAAGTACTTATTAGAAAGTCTACAATTCTTGAGCATCAGAACCTCAATGTCACTGTTTTTCTGTTCATTCAGCCACTACCTTTACTACTTTGTAATTAACATCTTAAAAAATATCTGATTGAAATCCTTACCTTTCAAAAGTCAGTGACGCAAGCATACTTCTTGATGTCTTATTCGTTAAAATAGACCAATTCTATATTATTTTTCCAGACAATATCTGTTGGAATGCAGACACAATACAAAGTGAGTAGGTTAAATGCTGGGATGAGGTACATTGTTCAGGTCCGTTGCATGTTAGACCTTGGAGAATGGAGTGAATGGAGCTCTGAAAAACGCATTCAGATCCCCAGTGGTGAGTTGATGATTACTGTTCTGTTAATTGTGTTTACACTCTAGTCAGTTCAGTGTTGTGAAAGGTGCCTAAATGGCAGCCCTGAAAACCTGGTTCCTCACACAGATGCTTCATAGTGCTGGAGGAACAACTTAGCGCATCTTGCCATATTTTGTGTGTAATTATATATTCAGTCTTGCTGATCCACTTAGTACTTGGCCTCTGCCAAAACTGGCTATGACAAACAGACTGGGATTTACTAGGAAGTCACTTTGGATACAGATGTGCTTGCATAATGTTTGGTCTTGTCCTGCCATTTAAAATCATGTTGATTTCACCTAACTGAAGATACCAGGTAGCAGTACTTGTGTGAGAGTCACTCATTTGTTCGTTAGCAACGGGACTGAAATCATTGCCAGGAGCATAACAGAGCATAGCACTGCAGCTGCTATCACATGGGAGTAATTATCCGTGTTCTGTTGGGACATTAAATATGTATGACTTCATATCTTGTTGTCAGACACTTTAGCCAGGTTGTCTCAAATCTTCTTCTTCTGTCACTAGCTGCATTATTCATTATTTGACATGGAGATTGCTGAAGTACTGATAATAGAAAAATATTTTGTAAATGTCCCATTTTCAGATTTGCCTGAGGCAATTAGAAATTTGGAAAATCAATGGCCCCACTCTAAATAGTAGAAAATATATATTATTAATATAATGAGAACATGTTTTGCCACAAATACATAACTGCAAAGGTTTCAAGCACATCAGGGTTTTGACAACCATCGAAGTATTCAAAATTTAAGCATCTTCTTCAGCCCAATTCTAAATGCTTTGATTGAGTCTATAACAACCATCAGGAATACAGATAATTATAAATTGCTTAGCAGCAATTAGGCAAATAGAGTGAGTACTGGGCATAACATCACTGTAGGAGGAAATACAAGAACTACTTTGTATCTTTTGAGTCAGCTCAGCATGGGCACTTCAGAAGAGAATTACTGGCAGGGACATAAACACAGGGGTAAACATGTTCTTGTTCATTTTTTCTTTTCTTGTAAAAGCCAAAACAACTGGCAGCATTATTATTTTTTTTTTTCGAATAATCAACCAGATCTTAAAACACATTTCTGAAGAAAAAAAAATGTTTACGTAAATAACAGATCAAATAGCAGAATGTATTTTAAATAATTTTACAGAACCTGGTATGACAGCATTTGAGAACCTTTTGTCAGATTTGGGAAGCCAAAAAGAGCTACAAACAGCGAAGTAAAATGTAGTTCCTCAGTGTAGCTGCAGTGGAAAATGATTTTGAAGCCAGGTCAAAGTAAAAGGCTGCTACCCTAATCACTGAATGCCCTTTCTTTCCTGTGTAAATAATGAAGCAAAACATTTTCTTTCTTTGTAGAAAAAGAAAAAAAAATGTAGTTTCCCTGCTCCAATTGAATTTGTTTTATAAATTCAGAGTTGACCTGATGCGTTAAACTTACTAATTAGTTCGTTTATGTATCTCTTGCAGAAGAGTCACCTCCTGAAAAGCCTACGATAATAAAATGCCGTTCTCCAGAGAAGGAAACATTTACCTGTTGGTGGAAACCTGGTTCAGATGGAGGACGTCCTACCAACTACACTTTACTTTACAGCAAAGAAGGGTAATAAGTTGTATACAATTATTCAGTATTATATCAGAAAGACATAGAAAATCAGGCTTAATCGGTTTTGCATTTAGGAGAAGTGCTTTTCTATAGTTTACTGTAGGTTTTTGTGCAAGTGACATATTCTGGAATAGCACTAGTAACGACATATTTAAGGTTAAAAAAAGATCTTTTTGTAATGTTGGATTTTTTAAATTACTGTGAATTCTACTGGCATGGATAGATTGCCTTGATAGTTGCCATGGTGCTCCAACAGCATAACAGTGTTCACAATAAAAAGGCATGGTCCTGTAGCTCCTGTAGCTCCTTCGCACCATAGACAGAAGCTTTCCCAAATGACCAGAATTAGCCACTTGAGGGGTAACTAAAAGTTAAAGCATATTATTGAGGGCATTATTCAAATGCATTTTCAACAATGACAGGCATGGGGCATCAACCACCTCACTAGGAAGCCCATTCCAGTGGTTGACCACCCACATGGTAAAGAAATTGCTCCTAATGTCCAGCCTGAACCTCCCCTGGTGCAGCTTTCTGCTGTTCCCACACACCCTGTGATCGGTTCCCAGGGAGCAGAGACCGGCACCTCCCTCTCCTCTTCCCCTGCTCAGGAAGATGCAGACAGCAATGAGGTTGCCTCTGAGCCTCCTTTACTCCAAGTAGACAACCCAAGAGTCCTCAGCCTCTCCTCACAGGACATGCCTTCCAGCCCTTTCACCAGCTTTGGTGCTCTCCTCTGGATTCTTTCTTAAATGCTTATTTTTTTATTTTTTTTTTTTACATTGTGGACCTTAAAATCCTCTTTATATTGTGGAGCCCAGAACTCCACCTGATATTCAAGGTGAGACCACACCAGTGCTAAGTATGGTGGGAGGATCACCTCTTTTGGATGGCTGGCCATGCTGTGTTTAATGCACCCTAAAATGAAGTTTGCCCTCTTGGCTGCCAGGGCATGCTGCTGGCTCACACTGAGCCTGCTATGGACCAGCACCCCCAGATCCCGTTCTGCTGAGCTGCTCCCTAGCCATTCGTCTCCCAGCTTGTACCTGTGTCTGGCATTGCTCCATCTCCAGTCAGACGGCATTTTCCTTGGCTGAACTTCATGCCATTGATCTCCCAATGTTTCAATCTATGTAGATCCCTCTGCAAGGCCTCACATCCCTCCAGGTCATCAGCAGCACCTCCAAGTTTAGTATCACTGGCAAACTTGCTGTGAATGCATTCCACTTGGGTATCCAAACACTGATAAAAATGTGGAACAGGACTGGCCCTGGAATTGAGCCCTGGTGAACACCACTAGTGATCAGTCACCAGCCAGACATAGCCCATTCCCTGCAACCCTTTGAGCTCTGCTGTTGAGCCAGTCCATTAGCCAGCATAGCATCAACCTGTTCATCTCGCAGTTGGACAGTCTGTCCAGAAGGATGCCGTGAGAGACGGTACCAAAGGCCTTACTTTTGTCACACTGTGTCTCAGAGGATCCTGGAAACAAGTGCTACATATTCTTCATCAGCTTTGCCTTCTATACCTGCTCACTTTGGGAAGTTTGTGAATGGATTTGGAGGACATGTACAAGTTCAATTTTGGAACATTTGGTAAAAGACCAAATAGATTCTGAAAGCATATGATGTGGGCAAAAATTCATGTAAATGTGAAATGAACATTGAAAATACTCATTTTTAACAGATGGGTTAGAAGACTAGCAATTATGTCTACTGGTGCTCTGAAACATGTGGAGGCTAGGTAGTAGACAAGGGCATTCAGAAAAGATTTGTACTCTACTAGCCACTATGACATGTACCGCAGCCTAAACTCTCCAGGCTTCGTAGTCTTAATTTTGCAGGGGAAAAGCTTAATACAGTCTCTGGAATTGTTCAATTACTCTGTAGTCTGAAAGCAATATTCTGATTTTCTTCACACTGCCAGGCATAAAGATTTTGATCCAGCCCTAAACATGCTGGATCCAAATGCAACTACTAGTCATCAAAGTCAGGTGTTTCAGTCTGTGTAATCACTATGATTCTTTTATTTCAGAGAAGAACAAGTTTATGAATGTCCAGATTACAGAACTGCAGGCCCTAATTCCTGCTACTTTGATAAAAAACACACCTCTTTCTGGACCATATACAATATTACTGTCAGGGCAACTAATGAAATAGGAAGTAACAGCTCTGATCCTCATTATGTGGATGTGACTTACATAGGTAAGAGATAATAAGTGTTTTCTGTGGAAACAAATAATTCAAAATTATGGGTTTTGACACAAGAATTTTCATTGCAGCTCTTCTCATATATAGTAGTATATCCAAGTTAAAAATATGTGAGAGCAAATTAGATCTTATCTGGTATAATAATAAATCAATATTCATCCTTTTAGCATGTTATTTTTAAAGGAATCATAAAAATGCTGAAAGCTTTAAAACTGTATTCAGAAAATCATTTATTGACTTTACATATTTCCTTCAGTCAAGCCCTAAGAAACACCACCCAGCTAAAATCCTTTTCTACTCCACCACCAACTGAATTCAAATTGATCTTTTAACTAATAATACTTAAATTTGACTACCTATAAGTGTTTTTCTGAAATTTGCTTTTTTTCTCAGATCCAAGAGAAGTTGAATCAGTGCTTTTTATAGCAATGTACTGATACTCTCTTCTCTCAGACTTTTTACACAGAGTAACTGTGGAGAAGTATGTAGGTTATGTTCTAAGGGAAAGGAACATTATCACCAGTAATTACTTTGTTATCAAGGATGTGGCTGCTGGGAGCCTGGTATCTGGAAGAGGGCTCATGGAGAAAAGGCTTTACATTTTACCTCTATGCCCTGACTACTTACCTGGTGAAGCTTTGCATCAGACAGTGGTAAAAATCATGCACTATATGTGGGAGTTCTACCTTCGAACTGAGGTAGCTGCAAGCCTGAGTATGGCAGAAACCTACATTCCATTTTGTTTTATTTTTCTGTTATAGTCGTGTCTGTCTATAAACAACTATTTTGCTTTGCTGTTAAGTATTTCTATCTATGCATGTTGGGATTATGCTGCTGTGTTTTCTGAATGTTAAAGATTGAAGGGGGCAAGTTTTATCGGTTAAATCTGTTTGTACAGCATTTCTAATGATATATGCCAACTTTGATAAGTTTATGATTTACCACAACTTCTATAACATGGCATTAAAGATGTTAACTGGTTCTGTTAACTTTGAAACATAGCTGTGGGGAACAGCAACAATAAATAGTAATATAAGAAAAAAATATTTCAGGTAATAAGTGATTAAGGCAAATCTCAATATGAACTCCACGTATCTGATGTTCTCCAGTTTCTCCAAATTCATAAATCCTTGCTTAGTTTATCAGGAAACTCTTGATCCCTGTATTCCAGCACCAGTTCCAATATAATGATATAATGGAGATGGCAACTCACCACTCACAACATTTCATATCTCCTCGTAAGATGCAAAGAAAAATCATTCAGACTCTTACCGTCAGCTCTTTTATTTTAACAGTCCAGCCTGATCCTCCTGTGAATGTAACTCTAGAATTAAAAAAGCCAATGAATAGAAAACCATATCTGGTCTTGACATGGTCTCCACCCCCACTGGCTGATGTCAGATCTGGATGGCTTACCCTTGAATACGAGTTGCGACTAAAGCCTGAAGAAGGAGAGGAATGGGAGGTAAGAATGTCACAAATTTTTGCTAGATGATCAATTACTGTTTGTCAGTTAGGTCCCATGACTCACTGTAATGAAGCGGGCACACAATATTTAATCCTATTTCAAAAGCTGTGCTTGTGTGATATACAGATTCTTACTGACAAATTAGTATCTCAGATGCTGCTGTATGATAGCAGGTGATGAAGTACTTATTTTTAGTTGTGACCATTATATATTAACCGTATTGGCATTTTAGTGTAAATTGTTAGTTCTCAGTTAGTCAGGTTTCTTTTCTGATAATTTGTTCTCAACCACAAGCACTTCTTAGGTAACAGAAAGCTCAAAGCATTATGTAAAATCATTTAACTTTGCACAAATGACCACTAGGTAATAGTTGTCATGGTCACCTAGTAATTATTGTCTGTATCCAGGATGTGCAACTCAAACAACTGGGAGACAAATTAAAGACTCTAGCTATTAGTATATGGTTGCATTACCTCCTTGTCTGCTGTAATACTTCCCAGCAATCTCTGTATTGCCTTCTGCCTTCCCTTGCCACTGTACTTTCCAGCTCCCTGGCCATTGCATGATCCACTCTTTACCCTATACGGTTCTACCAGCTCAACATTCCTTCTTTCCTCTCAGCATTTTTCTTCCCCAGTCACTATTTCTTGCCTCATTCTTCTCTTCTCGCCATTGCAGTTCCCACCATTACTACAGTTCCTTCATACCTGCCATGTGCTCATGATGTGTCCTTGCAGTAGTTTAATTTGCACAGTATAGCAGGGCCAGATATCATTCCTACTGCACTGTTAGAAAGATGAATTTAGAAATAAAATAAATGTACTGTTACTTCAATGACTTGCATAACGATTATTAGGAAGCTATCCAGATAATTTCTGTATTCCCAACTTGGTTATCAAGACTAAACTAGCTATGATTTTCCTAGGGAAAAAAAAAAAAAGTCTTAATTATATATGGATTTTATGATTTTTAATTCATTTCCAGACTATTTTTGTTGGACAGCAAACACAATATAAAATGTTTAGTTTAAATCCAGGAAAGAAGTACATTGTACAGATTCACTGCAAACCAGACCACCATGGATCATGGAGTGAATGGAGCTCAGAAAAGTATATTCAGATCCCTAATGGTGAGTGGCCAGGCATCCTTTCAGTAATTGTTATTAAGTGCAAGTTTGTGTAATACTTCTGTTAGCTGTCAGTGGCGCTCGTGCAGATTGACATCCCATTGTTTCCCTAGGAAATGTAGCAACATCATTGCTAAGGTAACTGATTTCTCAGCTTTTCTGCACCTTACTGAGTTAGCTGTCTCATTTGTTACTTTTAGGAGTTAAGCAGGTGAATGAATTTCCTTACTTATTTAAACAACATCCTTTCTGTTTATTGCCTCATCTGTTCTCATGATGGTAGTTTTTAATTAGGAGAGTTCTGGTAACTGCATTAGAACTGCTATCAGAACAACAAAGGATCACTGCCTTCAGACAGTAACAACTCTTCATTACACATTATCTGGAATGAATTCAAAATAAACATCTCAATGTAAAAAGTGTCATGTTACAATAGAAATCCTCAAAAACATTTAGTCCGAGATCGTTTTACCCACCATTTAATTAATTATACGATATGTATTTGATAATGAAATAACTATGTTGGTATAAGTGGATTTGAACCCAGTTACTATAACGGACATTGACAAAAATTTCCTTCTTCATACATTTTTCTATATTTTTTCCAAGACAGTTTATTTCCTACACAGTGCTATTAATACAAAGTATATTAATTACCACATATTGCAATGAATATTGAGATCTGTCTATGCTAGTAGAGGCCTCCAGATTCAGTACTAAATTTGGCAGCTTAGAACAGTTTTTCAAATAAAAGTCATTTGAGACTTTTTCTTTTCTTTTCTTTTTTTTTCATTCTGATTGTATATATGCTAGGTGCATCCTTAAATAATTACATTTCTTTCATAGATTTCAGAGTAAAAGATATGATTGTGTGGATCATCGTGGGTGTCTTGTCATCTCTTATATGTTTAATCATGAGCTGGACAATGGTTTTAAAAGGGTACAGGTAAGTCACAAATTTCACAATCCTATGGAGTTAAAAATCTCAGCAAACTTTTCCAAAAATACGTTATTAACATTTGATTTAATCTCATATAGGTTTTGTGTTTTCTTATAAGAGTGTTATGTAGTATAAATTACAGGTATTTGATTTTAAATTCACAAATGGTAAACAGGTATTTCTGTTCTGAGAAAACAGACTAAAAATGAAAAACTAAATTCTTAATTGGTAAAGACATGTCTCTATTAGATCTGGACATCGTGGTTTGCCATTAAGTATTCAGCAAATATCATTTGGAGTATCCCTGCTGCTATTGAAGACGCATGTTTTGGGTTTGGCCTAATTTTCTAAATGAAACAAAGTTATGTTATGAAGTTATCTTTCTACATACTTGTCAGTCAATTCCCCAAATAATTTATAAAATCTTTGTCTGATTTCACTCAAAGGTAAAGGTGTTGCAAAGTTTATCTCTTCTGTAGAAGTATTGCAAAAAATAGTGGATGAGTAGAGGAAAGAGAGAAACTGCTGATGGAAAAGCAATCAGAAGTTATTCGTCATAAATCCTGTTTAGTACCAGTCAAATGACAGTCAAGTACGCACACAGAGGCCCATTAGTCCTCCAGGACTGCGCCCTACATCGCTGTGTTGTGGTCAGTGATGAAGTTACAGCGGTTTGAGAGAGCTGGAGTTTAAGGGACAAAGAATAATAAAAGGACGTTAGTAGTATTACATTTCCAGTTCAATAATTTTATGCTGTTCTATTTCTTATGAATATATCTAAGGATAATTTACAAACTATACCTGGCTTAGTAAACTACCTGGCTACAGAATGCAGGCAGGAAACAGATGTCCAACAGGGAGGCAACAGATAGGGGAGAAGTATTTAAAATTTCAGTAACTTTCTGAGGAAATGGGAGAACAAATACAGAGAGAAAACATAGAATTTAGAATAGCTTAGTTTCAAGGATCTTACAAAGACCATTGAGTCCAACTGCCTGACCACTTCAGGGCTAACTAAAAGTTAAAGCACATTATTGCAGGCATTGTCCAAATGCCTCTTCAACACTGACAGACATGGGGAATCAACCACCTCACTAGGAAGCCTGTTCCAGTGGTTGGCCACCCTCACAGTAAAGAAATTGCTCCTAATGTCCAGTCTGAACCTCCCCTGGTGCAGCTTTGTGCCATTCCCATACACCCTGTCATTGGTTCCCAGGGAGCAGAGACCAGCACCTCCCTCTCCTCTTCCCCTGCTCAGGAAGATGCAGAAAGCAATGAGGCCACCTCTGAGCCTCCTTTACTCCAAGTACACAAGCCAAGTGTCCTCAGCCTCTCCTCACAGGACATGCCTTCCAGCCATTTAACAGCTTTGGTGCCTTCCTCTGTCTTTTTGTTTTTTGTTTTTTTTTTATTGTGGACCTTAACATGCAGTGTTAATAAAGTGGGAGAATCACCTCTTTTGGATGGCTGGCCGTGCTGTGTTTAATGCACCCCAAAATGCCCAAAATGAAGTTTGCCCTCTTGGCTGCCAGGGCACGCTGCTGGTTCATGTTGAGCCTGCTGTGGACCAGCACCCCCAGATCCCGTTCTTGCCTGCTGCTGGGCTTTTAGAAGGTGGTTCTTGAACAGTGACCAGCTCTCATGGACCCTAAACCCTCTAGAGTTGATTCCCAAGGGACGCTGCTAGCTAGCTGCCTGAGAAGTTTAAAGTTTGCTCTCTCAGGTCCAGGTTGGGCAACTCCACTGACCTTTTTGCTCCCTACACCAAAAATGTTGAACTATTTCCACAAAATGTTCCACTATTTCATTATGGCCACTGTGACCAAGACAGCCACCTGCCATCACCTCTCCCTCAAGGCCTTCCCTACTCTCAAACAACAGATCCAGGAGAGCACCCTTCCTGGTAGGCTCACTTGGTGCATGTGACAGAAAGTTATCTTCAGCATGCTGTAGGAATTTCCCAGGCTTGCTTGTCCTGTCAGTATGATATTCCCAGTGTGTGCCTGGGAAGTTTAAGTCTCTCAGATGAAATGGAGACTTCAACTTTTCTTCAGTCATCTTCTTCCTTTACTTGTCTTCCTAGGGCCCAGAAACCTTTTTTGATAGCACTCAGACTTCCTGTTGCTACACCACTGGTACCCACATGAAAGAGTGGGAGGGGGTAAGAGAGGGCCCATATTTATATCTTTTGTATTTGTTCTGTTGTTTTTTGTCCATTTGTTTGTTTGCTTTGCTTTTTGTTTGTTTTGTTAATTTTTGTTTGTTTGTTTGTTTTAGAATGATAGCCTTTATCCTACCACCAGTTCCGGGACCGAAAATAAAAGGCATTGATACACATCTGTTAGAGGTGAGTACTGCTGATGACAGCAGAAGAATTTGCCATTACTTACTTTTTAAAATTCAGTACTAGCAAAAACAACTACCATAATTAAGTATAAAACAGATTTAGTTAATGTAATCGATGTTAAAAATAAGCAAAGCTTTCAGGTTGATCATGTGGAAGGTATGTATGAGACATAGTTTTGCCTGGCATTAATAGGAGGGCATTTATCTACAGGGTTTGTAACTTCAGTTGCTACCTGGGACACAGTAAGAGCTTAATGCCTATGTGATCTAAGTTGTTCTTAGATAAGTCACTCTCCACAGTCTCTTGCCATGTTGAGGAGACAAGGGCATGGCTGTTCTGTCAATTCTCCTCCATTACCTTCTTGCCAAACCCTTGAGACCCTTATCTGCTAGAAGCTTCGTAGTCCTCCCATTCTAGAAACATGAACTCTGGGATCTCTCCACTGACAGAACTCAGGGAAAGTTCTTCTGTTCTTTTGCTATTTTCTGCAGTAGTAGAAAATCAGGTTACATCTAGTGTAGTAGCTATTATAGTATTTGCCTATTAAATATATAGACTGTTCACAATTGTTCTAGTTATATAAGCCCTAATGTTAACAGTGGAAAAATATCAATATCTTATTTATTATGTCCTCAGACAGGGAAATCTGAAGAATTATTGAGTGCTCTTGGTTGCCATGGTTTCCCTCCAACATCAGACTGTGAGGAGCTACTGATAGAATACCTAGAGGTAGAGGACAGCGAGGATCAGCAACTCATGCCAAGTCACAACAATGGTAATCCCAGTAAAAAAGCAAAAACAACACCCAAGGAAACAGACAGCGACTCAGGACGAGGGAGCTGCGATAGCCCTTCTCTGCTTTCTGAGAAGTGCAGGGAGTCCCGTGCCCTTCCATCAACACTTCAAACACAAGATGTAAGAGATGTTCAAGAAAATAAAGCTGTGAAAAGGAGCCGGGAAACTCAGTGCGTAGCCTTAGAACGGAAAACACTCCTTTCTAACAGTGAGAGCACAAAATCATCCACGTGGCCTGCTGCTCAATTACCTGATAATCAGCCTCCTATATTTGCCTACCACAGCATTGTAGATGCATGTAAAATAACACTGATCACCACAAATGTGAACATTGCCCCAGTTTTGGTGGAAAATGAAGAAAAGCATCAGTCACGATATTCTATTACTGAAACCGTCCCTGGAGATATGGAAGAACATGGAGAGATGGAGAATTTGCATTCCAAAACTGAGCAAACGGCAGTGCAGGTCAAACAAAACAGACCTAATGTAAAGTCACCTTTTTTGGATGCTACACTAATGGATTACGTAGAAGTCCACAAAGTCAAGCAGGATGAGCCAGCAGTATTACTGAAACATAAAGAAAATAGAGGAAAGACTGAAAATTACACTATTCCAGGAACCAGCAAAGAATATACAAAGGTCTCAACAGTTGTGGACCATAATATTCTAGTATTAATGCCAGATTCACGAGTCCAGCACACACCTATGTCTCAAGAACCTGCAAAGGAAACATCTCAGAACCTTCAGCAAGGTCAAGCTGAGAAAAATACGAGCTACTGTCTGACAGCTCCAAGTGACTGCAAAAGAGAGACAAGTGGATCGGAGTATATGGACCCATCCTCCTTTATGCCCTCTTTTAAATAACTAAAAGTTTGTTCACTCTTCATCAGGTAATGCTACAGAATAAGTCAAATACAATCAGTATAATAATGCAGTGGTTTAAGATTATGCTACTACGTTACGATTGTAGCTTACACCATTTTCTAGCTGACAAGTCTGTGATTTGCATATCGATTTTGTTAATAGTTATGTACAGTAAAATAAAACCACACAGCAAATAGTTCCCTAAAAACAAACAAACCAAAAAAAAAACCTAGGCTCCTATGTGTATTATACAGAGAATTATAAACTGTGGGTTGATACAACAATTATAGAAGTAAACCCTGGATCATTAACACATTTCTCAGAGAGGGAAATGAGGAAATGGATACTACATGCCATGAAAAATACATTGCAAACTAATTCTTCAGTTCTGCAGATCTTCTGTTATTTGATTCAACCTAAGGGAATATTGCAGTTTCAACAAAGACTAAGAATGTTACGAGTCAGTACACCACAATTGTCTGAGCAGTTTCTAAATTGGATAAATCATTACACAATGACATTCTGATCTACAACGTATTTTTTTCTGAGTGTATTCTGACAGTAGATTAAGATTTCTCTATACTTTTTCTCAACCCTTCAGAAAAATGAAGCTCTTATATATGGAAAAAACATATAAAAGAGAATATATTCAACTAATTACAGTAAAAAAAAATCCTCTAAATATATTTTGCTTTGTTTCAATGTGACAGAAAACTTTGCATCCCGTTCATAGCCTATTCCAGTCAAACCAAACATGAAAAACATAGCAGGACACTATTTGATATACTGCCTTACTGTACATAATATACAATTCTACTTTAGTACAGTCCCATACATTTAACAATGTATTTTTAAAGGCTATTTTTCTATTACCAAAAAAAAGCAAAATAAAATATTTTTTAACTTCCCAATGTTATTTAGCTATTTAGCAACTTTTCTGTTTCCTTCTGCTGAAACAGAGGTAACAAGTAAAGCTGCCATTTCTATACAAAGCATAAAATTAAACTTTATACTAAGTAAAAATATGAAGTAATTTTTAAACTATATTTCTAATATATTACAAATGTATTACTATTTGAATTGTAAATTATTTATTTCTGATGTTTTTTACCAGCTGTTATTATAAAATTAAAATAGAATCTAGGTTTTGAGAGCAAGCTTCTTTCCCACTTAATTCGTACTCTCATGCCACTCATGAATGGAATGATGGTCGCCTGCATCCTTAGCCATTGTGTACACTTTTCTCTTAGCCTGGAAAGAAAGTTTGAAATTTTTCAGATATTTCATAATGAACTTATCAAAATTAGTTTTGGAATCCAGCCTCAACAGTCAGGGATACGCGGCATAAAGTCAGAGTCAGTGCTCTGCTGAAGTAGCAACAGGAGTGAGAAAAGGAGTCCATGTAGTTGGAAAGCAACTGTGGAAAGAGTCAGGGTTCCTCTTACCACATGTAACTGAAGGCAAAATCAAAATGATAATGGAATGGCTGCGTACTTATGGCCCTTCCTTCCTGAAGCAAAAGTTTAATTTACTCCATCAAAGTATGAACAAGTAAGTCATGGCTAATTAAAGCTGGGCCAAGCATTTAGCCAACACCACTAGCTTCAGTGGGAATTGGAAGCATAAGGTAAGGGAAATTGTACTGTACATGTGATGGAAAGGTCTTGTCCTTCCTGAACAGTGTCATATTTCTCAGCTTTTTCTGATTTTATGCACTGAGCCAGCCTTCCTGCAGTATCAGGTAACCTGCTGCAGAGCCAGCCAAAACAGAGCCTCTGATTTTGATCCCCAAAAAAACACATCTGATTTGGCAAATCAAATTCTTATATAATACTTCCATGCAATGGAACTGCTCGAGTACAGATCGGTCAAGCTGTCCAGCCCTTTCACTGGCTAGACTTTAGAATTTAACTATCTGTGTGTATATAAACATGTATGGTAGTGGATACTGTAACATTTACTTTAGGCATCAAATTTGAAGTCTGTGACCTCTATACCTGCAATTTACTTCCCCTTTCTAGAGGCTGATTGGAGCAGTCTGGATGATCTGCTGAATGCACAGAGAGGGATCTTAGATTCTTAATTCAGCCACTCAGTTTATTGCTTGAAGACATGAAGTGGCTACGTCAGAGAGCAGCCAAGCATAAAATTTTGTTTAATTACAGGTAACAGGACAATTTTACTGTAGCATTTGTGGTATATCTTACAGATTTTCTAGATACTAAAAGTACTGCAAAGAAACTATTAAGTTATCAGTCAAAACTGGAATGTTTTACAGGACAGCAATCTGTGTCCATGTGTGTAAGCTGATAGTATACTGTCTGACAATGCTTAATTCTTCTGACTGAATGCTTCATTTTTCTGACTGAATTTGACAAGGCCAATCTGAATCAGACACGTTCTCTTTCTTTACACAGATGGTCATATCTGAGCCAAGCAGTTGTTTTCTACTCCCAACAGCATGCATAAGGACATGCTGCTGCAGGCCTTTAGCATCCCTCTGGTGTTGTATAGAGGCTATAGAATCTTATCAAGCTACATCCTAAAGATTTTCTTTATGTAGTGGATTACTTAGGGTAACTTACAGGTAGCTACAGAGATGCTACAAACCAAAGCAAGGGTTGGATAATGTGTCAGCAGCAGACTGTTGCTGTCACAGTTTATTTTGGACCAGAGGCAGACAGACACAACTTTGAGCAGATTTTAAGTGTATTATTGATCCCGCCTAAATGGAAGTATCTATATATGTACCTGGTTGCTAAGTTTTTATTGTAGATCATGGAGTCTAGAGCATGATTCTCCTGGCAGAATACAAGTGTCTGCTTTAGGAAGAGAGAACTCATACTCTAAACTCCATTGACTGTTACTAAGTTTGTCTATCCTAGCTTGCTCTAATAGAGAAGTATGACTCTCTAGACCAAAAATGAGAATTTAAATAATGTTTATACAAATATTTCCTATGCTGACATTGCTTAAATGGAAAAATATGGGCTGTATTAATATTATGGGTTATGTCCAATTCTGTGGCAGCTGGTAGGCCCCATTAACATCAGTAACTTTAACACCTTGAGTTCATAAAACCCAAAAGATCAGCTTTTCAGAGGACCTTTAGTTTATATGCACATGCAAACTGCAAGTTACCAGAAAGAAAGAAAGAAAAAAAATCAGTATTATTGCATGAAAAAACAGGATTGCAAGATATCAAAAAGAAGGCCCCTCCAGTAATCCACAAATTCTCCCTCGGAAAGAGAACTGAGTGAAAGCATTTCTGTATGCCTAGCCATAAACTGGTACTGAAACTGCAAAGTATCTGCAGGCATAAATTACATTATGAGGCATAGATTCTTTCCCAACTTTGCCAATGAAAGTCTCATGATGCCAAATCATCATGGCTTTCCGTGAAAACAGAAATTCAGCCCGAGTAGAAAAGGTGTATTTGTTGGTTGCTCAGATGTAGCTAAGCTTTTTGAGGGATTTGCTAGCTAAATAGAACTTTAAAACATTTTTCATAAATGTATTTCATCCTTTAAGCTGAACAAATGTGCAGTTTGATTATTTTCCCTTTGGACGCACTTTTATTTTCCAAAACACCCTGTTACTTCCCAGGTGGGAGTGACACCTTCTGAAAGTGGCCTTTAACATCCAAACTGTACTTTTGCACATCAAAAGAGAATAAACTAGTGTCCTGTAAAATCAGGATAACCATCAGCTAAGTTTGAGGGCCTTTGGATGTTCAAATATTTCATTGTCTTGTTTGCAACTTTAGTTTTTATTACAGCTCTTAGCTTTTAAGTAGAAAATAGATGAGATTTTGTAGCAGTTGTACTTAGTGGATTCTTGTAAAGTTATGATACATCAGTGGGGATAACAGGCACATGACACCTCTTTTGATATACAGTGATGAAGTATGTAACATAATTTACCCCAGGAACAGGGATTGTCCCTCTAGGTCTCATACCGTTAGTTAAACTTCTCACATGGATTTATGTTTCAATGATGCTTTCAAAGTTAGATCTATATACATGTCTCTTAAAGTGTGAACTACCTATTAGTAACATAAAAGCCCTAAAAGGCTCTTCAGAAGTAATTCATTTTATAAATTCATAAAATTTAATATATATATTTCAACTAAATACCTTTCCTTTGGACTCAGAATAATTTTATTTATAGTTTTTCTTCAGTATTGAGAAATATAACTCATTATTTTAAATTTTCTAATTAAACATTTTCCTTTAGCAAAGACATATTTAATGTATATTTTTAGTATTTCAATATAATGTTCCTGACTCTTAAAGAAATATGATTTATTCAAGTGGGGCATGTGCTGCCAAAACTTATTTTCACATAAAATGCAGGTTTGAAGAATGGTCTTGATGATACTATGTAACTACAGAGGATTATTTAATAAAAATGCAGTAAACAGACCTTATAGAATACTCATAAGAGGATGTATGTGTTTATGGAACAAACTGAAACACAAATATGTAGTGATAACTGGTTTATGTTAAAGCAGTGAACTCTGTGGTATATCTGTTTATGTGTATATGTTTAGATAGCTGGAAAATCTATAGTTGCTTTATATGTCATTTAAGTATCTAAAGTCTAGTAACAGTAGATGTTAAAAATGAGTAAGAACCATTTTATTTGTGATCTCTGGAGCACTGTATATGTGCAGCTCACATCATTAAGCCTGTAAATGTGTTTGATAATTTCTCATTAACCGTAAACAATTTGAAAGTGTTGTGCAAGGAAACCAAAGTCATCTAAGCCAGTTAATGAATATTAGACATCTTCTACAAAGCCATAAAGAGAAATGAAATGAAAGCGTCATGAGATCAGGCACCATGTTTTTAAAGAATCACTACCTCAGATGTTGTTTATTTTTGCTCCCTTTAAAAAGGCAGACAAAAGCATTTTACTTTGTGTGTCAAATTGCAGATTCTTTTCTAAAAACGTATTTGTAACGTTCAAGTTGTTTCTCTTAACTAACAGCTTGTTATGGAATCATCACTTGTGTTGCTTTAGTAGTACTAGGATGGGATATTAGACATTTGTAGCCAAATATGTTTTTATGTGAAAAAATAACAAAGAAGTTTCCATCTTTTCGGGAAAGCCATACTGACCAGCTTGGCAGTTGCTATTTTCCTAAAGCATCAGTCCCTTTTCTGCTTTTTGCTACTGCCTGTGTGCCCAGCTTGCTAGGACTGAATGAGCTGAGTTCTCAGAGGTGATCTGATCTTGGATCTCACCAATGGGAACTAAGCATTTATCAGTACTTACTACATAGAAAGACCTGTTTTCAGTTGCTTCTGAGAAGTTAATCTTCAAACTCTGTTCCTAAATGAGTGAAAATGGAGACTGCCCCTACTCTCAGCTATCTCAAACCCTCATACCATGTCACTGACTTCCTTCAGACTCTAGTGCCTATGGTGCAGATGGACAGACTGAATTACACTGAGCTGGAACAATCTTTTGTCTCTGCCTTGAAAATCCTTTTGAAATAAATAAGAGATTTTTTTCATCTTTCCAGTGGATGTCAAGCAAGAGATTAAAGATAAGCAGAATATAGAAATACATCATGTATTGGGACAGAAAGGGAAATTAGTAATGGGAGGAAGGACATGGCTGCTGCATGTGGCAGAATGGAAGAGGAGCACAGTCACAGTGAACCCTGCAGGAAGGTGCACAGGTAGTTGAGAAATCAGAGTGGGCAAACATGCATATTGACCGTGGTTGAGAAGAGAGGGAGGGAGAACAGAAAATGAAAGCAGAAGAATCAAATGTAAGAGTAGATAGGAAAAAATCAGAAATGGTAGAGTAATAAATGAGTTTTTAAGAAAAAAAAATATATATATATATTTTTATATCAAAAGTGGGAATACGTACCGTTGCTTGAGATAGTCCACAAAAACTGTAATGCCTTATTAAGCACTAATCAGTCATCAAGATGCTGAAATTGGCTACTACAGATCAGCTGTTAGATAAAAGCTGAAAAAGACATACACAAGAGCGGGTCATTCCATTTATATTAATTACAGGATTTTCTTACAAGTATCTGATATTGGTCCCTGGCAAACAATGCTTGAGCAGCTAGACCCCTCATCTAATCTGCTGTTACATTTCCTACATTCCTAAGGAAAAAAATCAACAAAAATACCACATGTACCACATGGTTTTTAAAAGCTACATTCAATTTTTCAGACAGATTTATGATTTATTTTTTTTTAATCCATTTACACTGTGTCACACATACATCTGTCATTCTTAATCATTCTTCTGTTTTCTATTTACTAAAGGCAATGCAATGACCTAGAAGCCCCAAGAGACAAAACATTTTGTGGGTACTAATAAATGGTCTCTTGACATTTCTGGGCATTGTATAGTTTACACCTGTGACAATATTAACATATATGACAATACATGACAATATACCAGTTGACATTTTCCTTAATCACAAAGTCCATATCTTGGTGATAAATTCTAGAATTACCAAGACAGACTTAAAATACATTTCTCCAATTTAAGCTAAGTTTTTAAGAGAAACTACTACATCTGTCAAAAGTAATTCAAGAAATAACTGAATTATTTGTGTCGCGTCTTGCAGTGCTGATAGGCTTTTAGCTGGATTTATACTCGAGACATCAGTACACTGAGAAGTTAGAAATAAGGAAGTCTTTTTCATATCTTCCTGTTTTATTTTCAGAAGGGTTAACATTCTGTTCTGTTCTGTGATGGTGCTGGTCTTGGACTTTCTCTTTATTTGACAACTTTATTTTTGGACAACGCTGCTTCTATTTTAGAGAGCTGCTGACTACCTTCACCTCATTTTGACATCAATAAAAATGTATACAGATTTTACTTCATTTCCTACAAAGATTGTAATGGTCAGTTTTATAGATAAAGCACTAAGTAGAATTTTTAGAGAATGCTGGAAATCTTTGTAGATATCAGTGGCAGAAAATATCCCTTGAGTAGGACAGAAAACTATACATGTCTAGGAATATGCAGATTTTTCTATAGAATACAGGTGGAAGTATAATGATGTCAAACCACATATTTTAATATTCATAATGCTATAAAATACTCTGAATTCTCATCCCAATGTCCTTCATTCCAAAAGGAAGAGGAAACTACTGCTCAGATATACTGAGAAGGGACCTCCTGGGCTGCTATACTGTTGCTCATTTTTCATCTCAGAAAGTAATTTTTTATTCTGACATCAAATACCATTCTTCATCTGGAATAACACAACCATCAGTTTCATACATGCTATATTCATTTATATTGCTCATAGATACTCAGCAACATGTGGGTTTCTCAAATCTTTATATTGTGCTCCACATATTTTTTTTAGTCTGTGTAAAACAGAAATACTGGGGATGCTGCTCTGAAAAAGTACTACCAAGGGAAAAAAAAAAAAAAAAAAGAAGTCAAAAGACACTAATAATTTGTATCTGTTCAAATTTCTGGCAGGGCTGTTAAATGCAGGAGAGTCTCTAGAACTTCCTTGCCTTTGATAGTGCCAGCAGATCTCTCAAAGAAACTTATTTATAATTTGAATTGCATGTTCTGAATAGTATGCACAATAAACAAGATAATTCCCAACCAAGAAAGAGACCATCCAATATTTAAAGCAATTTTTTTTTCCATTTGCATAAACCAATTCATTGCTAGCCTTGCAATAAAAGCTAGGCATTTCCATTACATTTTCAGAATTTGTATGCAATCTGGAACATCCAAGTTATTGTAGTGTCATTAGTTTAGCAACAGAACAACTTGAAGCACAATTATTCTATGAACCAGATCCAAATATTTTGTAAATTTCTAAAATTTAAGAAATTATAGAAAGTAGATTTCATATGCAGTATGTACATTGGTTGGAGCGTACTGGTACAAAAATAGTTGCTCAGGAATTCTTCATTGTTTCTAAGTGTATTTGAAGGAAAATGCTTTAAAAGTATGTATTTTTTAAGTTCTTAATATTGAAACTGTTGGCTTTAATAAAATCTGTTAGCAATTTCACTTGTAAGATCAATATTGTTACTGAAGTCTGTAGCTTTCTGGTGGACTTTTCTATATTTTGTCATTGTAAAATCTCTCTGCAATGATGTTCACATTTCAATTTAATAAAAGTTCTTGAATAATATTCTCAAAATCTTCTAGCTTTCCTCATAAAATTGAGCAATTCCATTATATCTAATAACAAAAAAGAAAAGTCAGACATCCAGCACAGTTTGTGGGATGGGCTCCCTCTGTTCTCCAAGTGGAAAGCCCACTGATAAATGTTTTAACCCACTTTGTGTGCACTGGACAGTTGATTCAGCATGCAGGAAGCTCCATACTGCATGTAGTGAAAATGCAATATACAGCCATCCATGCATACAACCTTGGGTATAAGAGAAACTCCTGTGTGAAGAAGGACTTCTGACTTCTTGGAGAAGCTGTTTAGAAAGGTTGGTTTACTCATGCTTATTTTCACTCCTAGAACATATTTTTTGGACACAAGGCAGAACTGGAGAAAAGTATGAGGGTTATTACCACCTAGAATCATAGAATCACAGAATATCCCGAGGTGGAAGGGACCCATAAGGATCATCAAGTCCAGCTCCTGGCATCACACAGGTCTGCCCAAAAGTTTAGACCATGTGACTAAGTGCACAGTCCAATCTCTTCTTAAATTCAGACAGGCTTGGTGCAGTGACTACTTCCCTGGGGAGCCTGTTCCAGTGTGCAACCACCCTCTCTGTGAAGAACCTCTTCCTGATGTCCAGCCTAAACTTCCCCCGCCTCAGCTTAACACCGTTCCCGTGGGTCCTGTCACTGGTGATAATGGAGAATAGGTCAGCTGCCTCTCCACTCCTCCTCACGAGGAAGTTGTAGACTGCGATGAGGTCTCCCCTCAGCCTCCTCTTCTCCAGGCTGAACAGGCCCAGTGACCTCAGCCGCTCCTCATATGTCTTCCCCTCTAGGCCCTTCAATCAGTCTTCTAGGTTTCATAGAAATCACAGTATTAACACAGATGGCTCCTTCACAAGGTCACAACTCTCAGACTCTCGTTACTTTATCTTTTTTTCTTTCTTCCTTTGTTCGTTCCTTCGTTCCTTTCTTTCTTTCTTTCTTTCTTTCTTTCTTTCTTTCTTTCTTTCTTTCTTTCTTTCTTTCTTTCTCACTTTCTCGCTTTCTCGCTTTCTCGCTTTCTTTCTTTTCTTTCTATAAGAAAATAATCATTATCACTGAAATTCAGGCATTGCAAGTTTTTGAATGTAAAGTTTGATTGAAGAAGTCTGAGTATTTTAGAATCTTACCCTTCTTATCTTCTCTCAGAAGATTCACCATCCTTGCTGGTTGTGATGGTAGTCTTTAAGGAAGAAGGAAAAAAAGAAGAAAAAAAAAAGAAAGAAAAAAAAAGGGGGGGGGGGGGAAGGAAGGATCTTAGAATCATTAAGGTTAGGAAATACCTCCCCAAGATCATCTGGTCCAACCACCCCCCTACCACCACTATCATTCACTAAACCACATCCCTAAGCACCATGTCCAACTTATTCTTAAATATCCCAGGGACGGTGACTCCACCACCTCCCTAAGCAACCTGTTCCAATGCCTAACCACTCTTCCTGAGAAGAAATTTCTCATAATTTCCAACCTAAACCTCACATGGTGCTACTCAAGGCCATTCCATCTTGTCTTATCACTAGTTATCTGCGAGATGAGGCCAACCCCCAGCTGCCCACATCTCCTTTTCAGGGAGTTGTAGAGAGCAAAGAAATTGGTCATTGGTCAGTTATCCCTCCCCTTCTAACAATATCTTTCAATTTCTCTTTATTACCCAGATAATATTTTACAGATAAATGCTCTTTATCACCCAGATTACAGATAATATCTCATTCTAGTTCACTTCTTTTCCTTAATGAGACTGTTTTTCTGATTTGTCCCCATACTCATTTTTGCTTAGGTCAAGTGCAATTTGCCACACTCAACCTTAGAAGTCCTTTCTCTGCTGAGCGTGAGATGAGCCATACGAAGATGGCAAACACTCAGAAAAATGATCAGTATTTCATAGGAATGAAAAGCACTCCCTTACAACCACATTTTAATGACTGCACATTAAAGTTTTTCCAGAAAATTACTAAAGATGGGGGAGAATTGGATTATGGCACAATTAAGCTGTGAAGGAAAATATTAATTTTAGCACTGTTTCTCCAGGGTGAGCATCTGAAAACAAACTCTAGTGGGTTTATGTGGCAAGGTTTTGGTCATGGGGGGCTGCAGGGATGGCTTCTGTAAGAAGAATCCGGAACCTGCCCCACGTCAGATTAGGGCCAGTTTCAGCCGGCTCCAAAGGGACCTGCCACTGCCCAGAGCAGAGCCAATAAGCAATGTTGTTTGTGCCTCTGTGAGAGCAGATTTAAGAAAGGGGAAAAACGAAACAAAACAAAACAAAACAAAACCTGCTGCACAGCAGCAACTGGGAGAGCAAGGAGTGAGAACCAGCCCCGTTGCACCCAAGTCAGTGCAGTGCAGCAGGAGGGCAGGAGGTGCTCCAGGCAGGCAGCAGCAGTTCCCCTGCGGCCTGTGGAGAGGCCCCTGGTGCAGCAGGCTGTCCCCCTGCAGCCCATGGGTCCCACACGGAGCAGATCTCCACGCTGCAGCCCGTGGAGGAGCCCCCGGTGGAGCAGGTGGATGTGGCCTGGAGGAGGCTGCGGCCCATGGAGAGCCCCCGCAGGAGCAGGCCCCGGGCCGGAGCTGCAGCCCGTGGAGAGGAGCCCACGCAGGAGCAGGGTGTCTGGGGGGAGCTGCCGCCCGTGGGGGACCCGTGCTGGAGCAGTTTGCTCCTGGGGGATGGACCCCGTGGTACGGAGCCGTGTGGGAGCAGGTCTTGAAGAGCTGCTGGCTGTGGGCAGCCCCCGCAGGCTCAGTTCGGGAAGGACGGCATCTGTGGGAGGGACCCCGCGTCCCTCCCTGGAGCAGGGGCAGAGAGGGACCGTGAAGGAGCGGCGGAGACGAAGAGTTGGGGACTGACCGCAGCCCCCATTCCCCATTCCTCTGTGCCACTCGGGGAGGAGGTGGAAGAGGATGAATGGGGGAAGGTGTTTTTTGTTTGCTTTTAGTTTCTCACTGCTATGCCTTGTTAGTGATAGGCAATAAATTACATTAATCTTCCTATGCTGAGTCTGTTTTGCCTGTGATGATAACTGTTGAGTGATCTCCCCGCCCTTATCTCAACCCTTGAGCCCTTTCCATTGTATTTTCTCCCCCTTTCCCTTTGAGGATGGGGAGAGAGAGAGCGGCAGTGGTGGCGCTCAACTACCCAAAACCACCACACAAACAAACAAACAAAAAAAAATTACTGTCCCCCAGGGCCCGCCCAGCCTCGCTGTCCCTCCCTATAGCTGCGGGACGAGCCCTCGGGGGCCGGGGCGGGGCGAGGGCAGCGGGCCCGGGGCCCGGGGCCCCTCAGGCCGCGCGGTGCCCGGCGCACGGCCGGCGGCATGGCGGCGCTGCGGCGGGGGGGCGGCCGCCGGCTCGGCAGCGGTAAGGGCAGCGCCGGGAGCCGAGCGGCCCCCGAGGGACAGGGACAGGCACCGGGTGGCGGCGTTACCCGGAGCAGCGAGGGGCTGAGGCGGCTCTTACCCCGTCCTTGGGGTCGCCTGGCCGGGGGCTGCCCGCAGAAACGCGTTTTGGCAGCGGAGCCCTGAGGGCCTTGGGCAGATGGGGCCGGCCGGGACGCCGAGGGGCTGGGGGCAGCGATTCCCCCCCATACGCCGGGATTTCTCCTCCCAGCGCCGTGTTTGCGGGTGGGAGATGTAGATCCCCTTGGAAAAGATCTACAGGCAGAGCTGGGTCCTAGACCTAGGGCTTTAATTCACGTTTGTTGAGTCTGGACACTCGTGGGTCTTTAATTCGTTCAAGGTAGTGGCAGTCTATCTGGTCAGTATTGGGAAACTTTATGTTTCATTTGTTTGATGTGTTTTCAGAAGCGTGTGAAGCCTCAGGTGTTGAAAAATAAAGGGTGTAGCTCTCGGCTGATGGCATTAGGGATGCAGAAGAAGGATAACGATTTTTGATGTCCACTTAATTATACTTCAAGTTAAGCTAAAGATAGGATGGCACGGTGACTTCGGGATATTGGAGAGAGAGCGGAAGGTGGGGACGAGAGCTGTGGGGGCCCTGAGCACCCCTGGACAGCTCCAAGCTCCCCAGGACCTCCACCCATGCCCATGTCCCTGTCTCAGCCGTGCCACAGGGGTGGGCAGCCTCGCCACCAGTCCTGTCCCCGGCCCCGTCTCCTGCATGGACCTTGGACCTGTGTCGTTGGCTTGTCTCCAGCCTTGTCTCTGGTCTTGTGTCAGAAAATGATTTTTCTAAGATTTTCTCTGTCAAAATAAAGCAACATATGTTTTGCCTTTCTGCAAACAGAGTTCTAAAGTATTTTGTTTTTCCCAAAGGAAAGCCCTCAAAGTGTTTTCCTTGTCTGTAGCTGTTATTTTCTGTGAACAAGCTTGTTGCGAAATGCTTTCAGATGTGCACTTTGATACACGCTTGATAGTTCTGTTTCTATTTTGTAGTTGCCTTTAGGCAGCAGAAGTGGAAAAGCATTGTCTCTGTACAAGCAAAAATGCCTCCTTGCAACTTTGTACCTGAGAAATACCAAGTAAGTCATATATCCTACACTTGAATTTAAGTAAGACTCCACTACGAGATCTAAGTGATAGGCTCATCTGCTGTGAATAGTCTGTCCGTTGAATAGGACTTTTGCTATTTGCTTGTTTGTTAGAACCACAATATAACCTATAGATGCATCTGTGTGACATTTCTATAATTAAGGCTAAATTGTTGATTTGGAAGACTTCCAGGAAAAAAAATAAATAAATACAGAACAGCAGTCTTGTTTCAAAAGGTTGTTTTGCAGAGCACTGCATGTGCCAGAATTTGTTAAAATCTTTGTCCTGTGAACAACTAGAGCAGTTCCATTAGTCTGGATCTTTAGAAAGCATGAACAGATACTGACGTTTTTATTCCCCCCAGTCCTATCCATATGAACGTATGTTGAAGATTCGTGAACAAAATGTTTCTCCTTCACTGCGAACATTTTACAAGAAGCCTTTGTTGCTGCATCAAGGATACATGCAGTGGTTGTTTGATTATGAAGGACGAAGATACCTTGATCTCTTTGCTGGAATCGTTACTGTCAGTGTTGGTCACTGTCACCCGTAAGTGTGTTACTATTTGATTTACACGACAAAATACAAGAAGAGATGCTGTTGATGGCTTTGTTCTTTCTTAATCCATGGCACAATGAACCAAAAAAAAAAAAAAAAGAGAGAAAAGAAAAGAAAAAAACAATGTAATTCACTGGATTTTCGTGCATTACATATTAAGGTCAATTCCCACTATGTTTTGAAGAATTCATTCATTTTATCTATTTGATCATCTATTGGGCAAATGGAGCAGTGTGTGGATTTTAAGCATTAGTAACAGAGGCAGGGGGTTTGTGTTTATACACGTGTTGAATGAAGTCCCTGTGTCTCTTCTTGTTCTACCTGCAGGAAGGTAACTATGGCTACCCAGAAACAGCTTGCTCGCCTTTGGCATACCACTAATATTTATATGCACCCATCAATGCAGGAATATGCTGAGAAGCTAACTTCACTTGTTCCAGATCCACTTAAGGTACTTCACTTCTGACAGGAGCAGGGATGGGGAAAGTGTGTGTCTGTTTATTAAATGAAAATATTTATTACATACATAAATGAGAGCCACAATATCTGCAGCGAGAAAAACCTCTCCAGAGACTGTCAGATAAAGAGAGCGTGATGACCCTCAAGGCCTTTTCTTTAGATTTGGATATAGACAAGCATAATAACACAAGCTCCTCTTCTGTTTGGCTCTCTCTCTCCAGTCAGTGCTGTTAAGGGGTGTTCACTGGAGAAAAATGACTGAAGGAACTGAGACGTTTTTAACTATTGTTATATGTAGTCAGCCTTAAATTTCTTGATCTTACAAAAATTAAGAGTGAAAAGTATTTGACAGTATTTTATGTAGTGAGCTTTACTGACATTTAAGTAAGCAAACCATATAAATGTCAAAATGTCATGTGCCGTATGCACAGAAACAGTAAGAAAAGTACTGTGTTTCTTCAGGTAAAAGAAACTGGTCATAAAAAGAGACTTGGTTACCAGAAGTATGTGAAGCTGTTGCAGTCTGAAAAAAAAGGAAGGAATTTCAAAAATAGATGTAAATGTAAGACATCTGCATAGCTTAAGCAGGGGAGCGAGTGTCTCAGTCACTTCTGAAAATTAAATTTAAAACCAGTGACAGCAGGATTTGAGCTGTTTTCAAATCTTAGATCTTATATTCAGAATGTTCCCCTTAATTCTCAGTGGAACCCAATGAACAACCTCTTGTTTTCCACTGTTGTTTCTCTGTGTTGCGCTCCTTGTAACTAACACACAAGGGTATTTTGCAGCTGATATTACTGGTCTGAAGGTTATTGAGTTAGTCATGCTCAGTTTGACCCAAACACCCCTATTTTTCTTTGAATCATTGTTCCATCTCAGATGTGGGACGAAAAACCTGAAGAGTCCAAGTCTTAAAAATTTTGTATACTATTTGGTGTCATTGTGATCTTTGTCTCCATCTGTACCCTATGGGCACCACTGAATTTACTGCAGTGAGGTCACTTAGCGGCAGTGAAAAGTGATTCCTCATACTGTTACAAAGTGACATATAAATAGATGGTGGTTGTGCACTCTATTGATCCTAAGTGTTCTTCCACAGGTGGTTTATCTAACCAACAGTGGGTCAGAAGCCAATGACTTGGCGATGTTCATGGCAAGGCTATATACTCGCAACTTCGACATCATCTCTTTCAGGTAATGGTGGTATGGTCTATATCAAACTTACTGTGTTTGTGATCAGTCTCTATATGCCTAAAACAAGAAGTAACTCCATATCTGCTGAGGACACCCTGTTGGACAAAGAAGATCAAAATAGAAATTCAAAATTTGATGCAGCGTATTAGGACTTTTCTGCAGAGAAGACACAATCTGTAATTTCTGCTTTTCTTACTTAGTAAAAGGATCTAGTCTTTGTGTTCAGGCTGTGCTTCGGTGGACCTTCGTTCAGGGTCAGAGCAGGCTTCAGCAACTACTGTTCTCTTCCTTTGTTCCACCCCTGCAGTGCTCCTCTTTGTGGGGGCACCTCTGGAACAGCGGTGCAGTGAACCACAGCAGGGAACTGGTCTGGCTGAAAATTATCTGGAAGAAAGGTTTTGTGGTTTTGTTTGTTTTGCTGCCTTATTTTTCTGCCTGATCCCTGAACCACAGTTCACTGCACAGCTACTCTAACAGCTCTTCTGGCTTAACTACAGAGGTGGTGCAGGGGTGAGGGTTCTGTGAGAACCAGTGTAAGCAATTCTTCTCTTTACTGTGCATCCAAGGCAGACACAGATATTAAAATAAAAGGCCTTGTTATAAGGAGCTGTATTTTTATGCCATTCTGTTCAACGGAACACTGGGCATCCACCTAGCTTGTATATTCTGCTTAATGAACTTCTGGTTTGATTATAAAACTAGCAACAAACCACCATGCAGTTTAATGATTGGCAGCATCTGTTTGAGAGAGCAGCAGTTCCCATGATTCAAGGAACAGAGATGTTTGTTCTGTGGGGCTCAGGTGCTGCAGCAGAACTCTGTGAGGCGCTTGCATAAAACTGTCTGAATTGCTGTCGATTCCAGTCCTCATTCTCTTCTCCTTGTGAACAATTATAGCATATGAAATCACAGGAAATAAATGCAGATGGGCAGTCATGGACTTTCCAAGACCAAAGCAAAAGAAATGGCAGTAGGAATCTTGTTTTGAGTGTAGCAGCACACACTTTTCCCAATAATTTATATCTCAGAGGCATGCCTTCTCAGAACTAATACTGCCACAGTCTCTTTTTGGAAATGAGTGATGTTCTTGTGCTTTGTCTGTTTGCACAGAGGAGCATACCATGGAGGCAGCCCTTACACACTGGGATTGACATCCATCGGTCCTTATAAGCATGGCGTTGCCAATGGCTTTGGCTGTTCAACAGTGAGATTTTAATTTATTATTTTTTTTAACAATCTGATGAACTAGCACTTTATTTGAACATTTTGATGGTTAGCAAATTTTTATCTTCAAAGTGCTTTATAGTTACTAACCAAACTGCAGTGTAGCTATTCCTGCAACAAGAGCCAGATACTTCATTGCTTATGCTAATTTAGATTTGGGACAACCATAACATGAATAACTGTGATTTTCAGTGCTTTACTCTTGCTTGGTGCTTGCATAGAAATCTGAGGAGGGTGCAAAAAAGTAATACTTGTACTCTTTTTCTCAAGTTTGCTTTGGCAAATCTGTGTAAAGCTGCTTTCTGCTGATCTGAAATATTTTCTACCCTGGAATGAAAAAGAACCTGTCCTTTACGTCAACAAGAGAGGAGACATATCTGTGACAGAGCTCCATTGGGGATAAGTGACAATAAGTTACATCTGTGCCCTTGGGAAGATGGGAATGGCTTTCTGTTTGCTAGAAGCTGGCTTTGGCTCCTCTGGTTTGTACTGGTGGTAGCTCAGCCACAGCACTGGCTCTGGGTAGGCTCCTTTATAGCAAACTCCCAACCTGGTTCACTAGATGAAGACATTACATGTCTTCAGGTAACTCATTAGCAGTCAGGGTTAGAAGTTCCTAGTTTTCAGTCTGTTTTTACTCTGCTGTGATATCTACCTGCCTCCCTGTATTTTGCATATTTCATCATGCTTTGGATTATTGAAGCACTACTGGCAACTCTGAAAATGTTGCCATTAATCTTAGATAACCATAACTGCTGACTAACTTAAAAACTTAAAGATCAAAAGAAAGGAAATCATCAATTGAGTCACTACTACAGGGATATCCTTGTGGGAGAAGCCTGGTATTATTCCACAAGTGTTCTTTGGAAAAGTCATTGAAACTAGTTATGCTCTTTGTCTCTAACAGCCTCTTCTTTTTTTTTTTTCTTTTTTTTTTCTTTTTTTTTTTTTTCAATCAGTCATCCCTGGGTATGATTAACACATCTCTTAGAATGATGTTACCAAATCTGTAGCTGTTTCTCTTATGCTTGACAGACAATGTTGCCAGATGTTTTTCGTGGTCCGTGGGGAGGCAGCAATTGTAGAGATTCTCCAGTACAAACTGTTCGAAAATGCAGCTGTTCTGAAGGTTGGTCAATGACAAAAGTTATTTGGTTTTTAGATTAGAGAGTAACAGGGGCTGTAGAAGTCAAAGCGTATGCTCAGGTTATTTTTACCTCCTTAAGAAAGGTAAGCATTCCTCAGTAGACCTCTAGTTTGGGTTTGCAAGGGCAACTAAAGAAAATATTGCAGAAATCTTGGGTATCTGTTTCTCACAGGAAAAAAAAAATGGGCAAGCAACATCTCATATTCTCTTTTTTTTCCTTTTTTTCCTTTTTTTTTTTTTCTGAAAATCCTAGCCTTCATTTCAAGCATTTGTCAATATCAGCTCTGATATTCAGAAAGCTGTGGTTCTCAAACCTTAGTGCATCTGGAAGTACTATTTGTTGATTGGTATTTTCCAATAGTAAGAACAACGTGAAGCCAGTGATAAGAAGTCGTCTTTATGAGGCAGAACATCCATTCACATACAGTGTGAAAGCTCCTCTGCTCCTCTCCAATTAACAAAAATTATGGTATTTTTTCCCACTGTTTCAAGAGGCACTCTGTTGTTTTAATTCACATGCATAAAAAGATATTTCCTTCTTATCTTTGCCCTCCCCAGTGAATGGGAGGATTAGCTATACTAATTTCTCTGTTCTTTATTAGTATAGACTTACATGCAGCTATATTCTCCAGAAGCCTTGTATCTGCACTAACATAATGTTCCTTACGTCTTATTCTGATGTTAATTGAACCCTGAAAAAGTATCTGCTTATTCCTTCTGTTGATGTAGGTGTTTCACACTCTCTAAGCTACAGCTTATAATTTGTAACATCTCATTGTCTGGCAGCTTTACCTTGCTGTTTTAGAACTGGCAGTCTTTAGGGTATAAATGGTTGAAGAGAAAATAAGGGACTCTCTCATGACATTTAGCCATTTTTATCTATTTGAGAAGTAATATTTACCATATAGTCAGATAATACTTGTAGATGTACACTTTCGTATTTTAAAGTTGCTATTGTCATTTTAATTAAATTGTATTTAAAGTATTTTCCCTGTAAACAGGTGTATGTCATGCAAATGAGCAGTACATTGAACAGTTCAAAGATACTCTGAACACTTGTGTGCCAAAGACAATAGCTGGATTTATCAGTGAACCAATTCAGGTAGGTAGTTTCGCATTTCTCAGTTGTGTTACCACAAATAGTATGAAATATTCAAATCTGGTGTTCTTTAGCTACACCCTAAATATGGATGTCCATTGATTTTTATGACTTATACACGTTAAACATTTGGAAGAATGAATGCACTCTCTTAAAAGTTCAGCTTTTGTCACTGATTTTGGCAGAGCTAGAATGTTCCTCATGAAGTTAAACAAAGAATCATGATTAAGTGTATATGCTTTTTCTGTATTTAAATAGCACGTATGGCACACACTATTGTTTTGTACCTCAGTACCTTCTTCCAAATTTTATAGTGCTTTTCTATTTACTATTTCTGTAAACTTTAGCACAATTTCCCTTCCACCTCTTCTCAGCCATGTTCTCCACTATGTTTTTAGGAGCTCTCCAGCTGGCCACAGTTCATTCTCTTGGTGCTTCACTCCAGTTACAGAACTGCTGTAAATGTGGTTGTTAAATAGGAGGAATGGAGAATATATCTTGAAAGCAGGAAAGGCAAGAAAAAAATGTGAGAACTGTGACCAGAGAAAACTGCACCTGCTCTGTTTTTGCTTTTTCCTAAGCCTTCACATGTTTTAGTCTAAGAAGCCATTGCAGTCAAGGTATAGCATGGAATTTCTGGCAACATGCACAGAAATTGAGGAAACAGTATTCTAAACAAATTTACTAAAGAAGGGATGTGAATTCTCCATTTACATTTATCATGAAACACAGTTTATGGATTTCTCAGTGTGCAGGTTTTCAAGGTACTTGTTTTGGCAGTTAATCTTTAATCCACTCTATTTTACAGTGGTCCAGTTTACAGTATGGCCTCACAGACATTTGTACAAACACAGCTAATGGAACAGCAAACTGCCCTGTGGGATGGGAACGTGTGACCTGAGCAGAAACTATTTGAAGCAGTTTCACTGCTGAAGACTGAAATTTGAGACAACTGTTTTGCTATTACCTGAGAGTTGCTGGTATTTTTTCTTACTGTAGGATGGTCACCTAGTAAAACCACTCTTTCATTTCCTGTTCCTGAAGGCATCTTCTTTTTATTTTATTTATTTATTTATTTATTTGTCTTGGCAGGGTGTTAATGGAGCTGTCCAATATCCGAAAGGTTTCTTAAAGGAAGCATACCGGCTAGTACGGGAAAGAGGAGGTGTTTGTATTTCAGATGAAGTGAGTTTTTTCACAAAGAACTCTAGAGAGTTTGGGGTACCTCTGAAAGTCTTTTTGAAAGAATCCCCATGAAAGCAAACTGAAAGCCTGGAAATAAAATAAGCTGTGAAATACATAGGATTTCATTTAAGGTTAACATGGTGCCTCTTTCCAAGCTTAGGTGCCTCATAGTTTTTACTGCCTTTATTCTGCAGCATGGTATTCTAATTTTAGACATAGGTAAGGCTTGTAGCAGACTTGAGTCCTTCAGTTTTGGAAGAAGTCTGGAGTAAATTTACAAAAATACGCAACTAATAAATGCCAGCTGTGATGTGGTATTGTCACAATAACACGGTTACAAGTGTTGTTTGCATACATTGGCAACTCTAGAACGGGGTTCTTTTCCTGTCCCTCTGCAAATACATTTCATAAATAAAATTTGCTTACCTAAGGCCATTTTGACATATTAGTGAACTCTTCAAAGTGACTGTGATACATACGTCAAGCACTGTAGTAGTAGAAATCGGCAATCATGGGACTGCAATTTTGAAATGTGGTAAGCAGTTGCATTTCCTCTCCATTTTGAAATGGAAGCTGCAGCATATTTGTGCATTTCACCATGCCTAAGACATGGTGTGATGTTAGCTGTTTAATATGCAATACACAATTATAAAAACAGTATTTTGTGCAAAGTCACCTGAGTAAGGGTCTTTCTACAATAGTTGATTCAAGGTATGGTTGCAGTGCAATGCAAATCAGCAAGAAAAGAAAGAAAAGAGAAAGAAACCATATTGTGAAATGTGAGAAAGTGATGGGGATTTCTCTGGATTTTTCCTTTGAAAGGTACAGACAGGATTTGGACGAACAGGCAGCCATTTCTGGGGATTTCAAACGCATGATGTAGTCCCTGACATTGTTACTTTGGCAAAAGGAATTGGTAATGGCTTTCCCATGGCAGCTGTTGTTACAACAAAAGGTATAAGTGTTCTGTCCTGCTAAGAATTAAAGTAGAGCAAATACAAAATGTACTATACAATAGTTCCTTACTGGAGTGATGTGTATTCAAACAGCTGAGCTTTATTAATGATCTTGGATTCAAGCTGTCTTTTGAGGTAAATGAATTGGTTTCTCGTTACTGACTGGTTTTACCTAGAGCTGTGCTTATACCAGTGCAAAGCTTTATTTAGATGGGGTTAATTGCATAATTGAAGCAGAGATGACCTTGTCACAGAGCCTGGTAAGAAATCCTGAAAATCTTCTCTGAATTCTCCATTTTAATAATCAATGCACTAAGAGAAGACAATATGTTAGCCGACTACTTGATTTGTATGAATGACTCACTGAGTCTGGTTAAGAAAATTGGTAGATGTTGGCCCAAGGAGACAACTGACTACATTATTTTAAAGTTTGACCATTTTAAAGGCTGTCTTTCGCGTCTTTTAAACTCTGTAGTTTTAGCAACGTATTATAATCTATCACTTAGGAGAATCAGGGTAGAAACACAGCAATATTTTAAGTTAACACATGTAAGTACTGTTACCAAATGTGAAACAACTGTAAGACTAACTAATGTTTTTTGGTTTTGTTTTTCTCTTCTAGAGATTGCAAATTCTTTGGCTCAAAACCTTCATTTTAATACATTTGGAGGAAACCCTTTAGCCTGTGTAGTTGGAGCTGCAGTTCTTGATGTAGGGAGAATGTTATGAATTAATATATTCCAAGCTTTCTCTGGATAAAAACTGCTTGCATTTGTTCTTATTATAAAGTTAAATGTGGACAATTTTGTAACTATATAAACATATACAAGCATTATTTATACGTAGGCAGGGTGCTTTATGTGTAGGAAAAATTTAAGTTCCTGATTAGTTCCACTGCAAAATTTTCATCCCTTTAGCAGGAATATGAGTCATTTGTAGTTTTCATCTTGGAAATAACACAGAACCTTTATCTGAAACAAGTCTGAAGAGGTTGTCAGTTAGGAAAAAAATAAAATGGAGTTGAAAGAAAAAGAGTTAAAGAAAAAAGAAGAAAAAAGGAAAAGTATCATTTTAACTTTTGTAATTCTTTGTTTTCTTTTGTGAATTTTATTAAATTAAGTTGTGCATGTCAGTGCTGATAGCTGGTTGCATGTCAGAACTTTGATAAATAGAGCAAAGTATGAAAAATGTATATATTGCATTTAAAAAGCATTGATGAGTGTTGATGAATCTAATTAAAGCACTCAAACTGTTTCCTAAAAGGCTGCCTAGTACCCATAGGTATGCCTTGTCAAGTTATATTCTTCTTATGGTGCTGCAGAAAGATATAAAATATTTTGTGTAAGATTTTGAAAATAATCCCGATGGCCAGGTATTTTTCATCTCTGACTGTATGTGAGCATAAATTACTAAATTATGATTATGCAATAACAAGTAAAATGTGCAAAAGGAGAGAGCAACCTCAAAATATTCTGTTCAGTTTTAATCTAATGCTATTAGTGGATTGGAAGAGATGAAATGCCATAGCAGTAAAGGTTTTTTATATACCATAGTAGTGAAGGAACATAGTGTGCAAATCTATGAGAGTTAGTGAGATGGTGATATGTCATTGATCTAACTGGGTATTAAACAGATGTGTTAGAAGCTTGTCCTGCAACATTGTCATTGTGCATCATTTTCACCAGGCTATTGAAGAAGATCATCTGCAAAAAAACAGCAAGGACGTGGGAACATATATGCTACTGGAGCTTGCTAAACTACGGGATAAATTTGAGATTGTTGGAGATGTCCGTGGCAAGGGACTTATGATTGGAATAGAAATGGTGACAGATAAGGTTGATGATTTACTTTATTCCTTAATTCCTTTCAATGCCATTGAACGTTTTACTTAAAAAACAGTTGGTGGAGTGAGAAAGCATTGCTCTGGCTAAAAATGAGCCAGAACATTCCAGCATTTCAAATATATCACAAGCTTTGTGTAAACAGTGACTTGTGCACTTTAATTGCATAAAGCCATCTTAGAAAGCAGACTAAATTATGCAACTAATGTTTTTAGACAGAGATGGGAGTGGGATATATTGGAATAACTGGAATATACATCTTTTTCTTAGAATTAATTTAGAATATCTAAATTTAATGTTCACTTTCCCTAGGACAGTCGCCACCCTCTTCCAGCTGAAGAAATCAGTGAGATCTGGGAAGACTGTAAAGATATGGGTGTTCTGATTGGAAGAGGAGGACTCTACAATCAGGTACTGAACTTCTGGTTAAAATAACTTTAATGATTTTGCTTGGTTTACAAACCAAGTAGGAGCTATTTGTTTCTTTTCTGAAACTAGTGCTAGAACTAGTTAGAAACCAGTGCTCGACTAGGTCAGGGCACACTTCAGAGAAGCCTTGGTCCCAGCTCTGCAGTTCTGCTATTATTTTTCCATATTTATGGTTAGATTGTTTGGCAAAGGGTGAGCACTGACCTAGAAGGGCTGTTAGAACCTATGTTCTTTCCACACAAGTGTAAGGATGTCTTTTTTTTTTTTTCTCATTCTCAGACATTTAGAATTAAACCTCCTATGTGCATCACTAAAAAGGATGCTGACTTCGCTGTTGAAGTAATTCATGCTGCATTAGAGAGACATATGGAAAGAGCAGATGCAAAGTAGACTGGAACTGTTTATTATGTATACGAGATGCAATTGAATGAACCCCTGATACTTGCCATCCAGGCTCTGCACTAATCTACGCTAATCTACACTGGACAAGAAGAATCATAGTCTGAAGATAAAATGTGTCAGCATCATAAGACTACTCTCACAGAGCCAGACTTCAAAGAATGTTCTCTAATCTATTTTGTAAAAATACTGTTCAGTCCTACAGTTGTCTTTAACAGTGCAACAGGTGACGCTAGGACACAGTGGTTTAATTCTGCTGCTCTTTGTTCCTTACTCTTTTCTTCTGCTGCTGCTGCTATCTCACTTGTTTCCTATGCACCAGTACAGGTCCTCCAGCAGGCTACCATCACTCTGGGGGTGTTACAGGTACCACCATGGAGTGCCTCTTGCTGCTATGGCCTTGTTCCTGTGTCTCACAGCATTTGCTGCCATTTCTTAACTAGGTTTTCACAGAGGCAACACAAACTCATGCTTAACTGAACTTTGGCATGTGGTTGGACTGTTGCAGAGCCAGCTGTAACCAGTGCAGTGTAGTCCCTGACCACCTTCCACTATGGTCACCCCCACAGCCACCATAACCTTCCCTCTTACACCCAGTACTCATGAGCATTTGTAAAGACAGACAGTGACGAAGTATTTGATTTTATTTAAATAAGAAAAATAATTAACTCAAAGGTAACATTGCAGAGTTTAAGTCTCACCCTCAGTCCCACGATGGGAGATTTCACAGTTATTTGGGCTAGGAACCACTCTGAACAGAACATAAGTGCAGGTTTCAAACAGTGCTAAAACTGTTTACCCTTACTACAAGGAAGCACTGTAATTTGTGCACTGTAAAAGCACAAAAGAAATCTGTGCACACTAATTGTAAAGGTTCTAATTACACTAATTATTTTTTATATGGGGCTCTAATCCAGTCATCATCCTCTCCAAAAATGCTTTTATTTTCCTCTTGCTGCTTTTAGGATTGTACAGCACACCAATTAGTCATTTAGCAAGATGCAAAATCTGGCTGGGGAAATAAGGTGCAGCATTTCTTACATAACCACTTTTGGGGAAAAAAAAGTTCATTACCTCCCTCCCTCACTCTCAAAAAAAAATTGCTGGCTGTTAGCAAGAACTGTACATCAGTCATTAGTCATTTTACTTTAGTTCAAATTTTAATGTTTGAGTAATTTCTTACCCCAACAATGGTACTGTGTTCTGCCATTTTCTCTGATGAGTTGAAATGTTAGAGCAACTTGAATAAGGCAAGATCATTGCTTTTTTCAACTCTAAGGGTTTACTATTAGACTAGAGCCCCAGCCCTCCCTGAGCATTGCATTCTCTAACTGCATTCACAATTTGTTTTGTAAAGTTCTTTCATACACTTACACTCCAAAATCAGGTGTTTGTCTCACTTTTTTTTTTTTAAGTGCTATTCAAGATGAAGCAGATTATGCATTTAAAAAGAGGCATAATACCAGTTCCCATTTTGTTTTTCATTAGAAATCAAAAGAAAAAATGTAGACAGCTGTCTAACCATTCCCCAGTCAAATGGCAGTATGTAAGTTATACGTGCTGAGGGACAGACTTCCCACATGCAGCTCACCTCACATACGTTAACACCAACTTCTCAGTTTTCATAGCCCTCCTCCCCACTTATTCCAGCAAGGTTCTTCCACAAGATTATCCCTCTCACACACACCTGGCATGCAGGTGCACACACAGAACTAATATGGACTGCTAAAACTGTGATTAACCAGCTTTGTCATCTTACTCTTCTCCCTTTTGTCTGCTGATTAGTTTGAAAGGGCCATTGAGGATGGCAGAAAAGCCTGTTTTTTCCCCTTGTCCTCGTTCATATTTCATCTTTAACAGATGATCAAAGCAGCAGAGTCCATTCTTAAATCAGTTTTCTCTCAAAAAAAATAGCAACGTGTTAAAATAATTTATTCCCTCTGCATAGGTTGCATCCATGCAAGTTTCAACAAGAATGCAAGGCAACTAGCTTTGAATCACTATTTTTTTCCCTTCAACATGAAAGCTGCTGGAAGGGTAGGCCAAATTCAGTCAGTAAAGGCTGGTAAAAACAAACAAAAGCACAGCTTGCTTCACAAGGTAACATTCCTTTTGTTACATTTTTTTCCTTCCTCCTCCAAAAGTTGGAGTTGTGTGCCCTGTTTACCTCAAAATATAGCCAATGCATACCTCTCCAGTTTGGGAGATTTTTCATGTATGATTCTGGAGACTGTCACTGTATCTAAGTTCTATCTGTTTTTACGTTTCTCTTTTTTGCTTCTGGTGTGTACAGCTCCATTTACAGCTGGTGCTTGTGTTGCTTTTGCATGTCCTGTCAATTTCAGATGTTCAAACAGTTTATTTCGGGATGGAAATGCACAGTTGCAGGTTACACAGTGAATGGGAACTTCATTCTACAAGGAAAAAAAAAGATTCATGTTTTTACAGAATGCATAATAAATAGAACGCACCAGCTGGTTACATGTAGCTTCTCTTAAACAATGAAATGTGATTAAGTTGTTTGTTTCTATAATTAAAATCCCATTACTGATTAACAATAAAAAACAAACAGTACAAATATGGCCTCTTAGAATTTTAAGGAGTGCTAAGTAAAGCATAGAACAAAACAGAAGCTTTGCAAAGCCCATTTATGATACATTGGATTACATTTGATCTCACCTGACTAAACAAGACTATACACATACTACTCTCATTTCTGAAATTTACTGAATTCAGTATGTCTTAGCTCTAGTTAATATAAGAGTTCACTCTTACTGGGAATCATCAAGATTGGGAAAGATGCAAATGGTACTGCCTGATGACAACAGCTGTCTTGTTTACTTTTTTGTTTGTTTGTTTAAACTGCTTTGAATACTGAGTTCTTGCCACTCTCTTAGAACTGAAATTTAGTCCTACTTTTCTCTGCAAAGACAAGATCTGATGTTCCAATATCCCAGATTCTAATAAAAATCACAGGAAGAGAAGTTACCTGTTTAAACTACTGAAAAACAAGCAGTAAACTGTAATAGAATTTGTGGACTGGAGTTCAAACCAACAACCCTGTTTGAAATTACATGTTTGTAATTACATGACATGATTAGTAGCATTACTAATTTGACATACCGTTGTTGGGTGCTCTGAAGATGCCTTGGCAGACTTTTTTGCATCCTTGGCTTTTTTACCTTTAGGCTTAGCACTGCTGATAGACAAAGAGAAACCAAGTTCAGTGCACAACATATTCAAATTAACACTTAAGAGTAGTCTTTCAAAGCAAAGTTTGTACTAATTTCCCCCGTTCTTCCTTCGCACAACACAAGTGTGTCCAGAAAAAAAGAATTGTCATTTATATGATCAACTGTCAGTCTCAAGATTCAGCTAGACGATGGATCAGATACTGATAAATGTGTGGCACTGATTTGCAGTCTAACACCATTTCCAGAGTAAATCCTAACACTCCTTGGTTTGTACCATTTTTATTCAACCCTGATTTAGTGGAGTAGCCCCCCCAATTCACTAGGTGAGAAAAATCTAGACTTTTTTTACAGTATCAGATGTGACACAATGTCAATCACTGCTATATAGCAAGTCAGCGCACCTTTTCACTTCACTTTGTGCTTCATTTACTTGGCTGCTATCTTCTGTAGCACTTGTTTCCTCTGACACAGCACATCTTTGGCCATCATTTACCAACTCCTCTGCTGAACCACTGTCCTTGTCCACACATGGCACCTCCGTTTGCTCAGCTGCTTCCTCATCAGCACTTTTATCAAAAGAGTCCTCATAAGTCTGTCCAAGGAGAAGAAATGCAAGTAAGCGACTTTAAGTTCATTAGTGCTTATGTTTATACTGTTATACTAATTTACCTCAAAACATGGGTGTGACACGCAAAGGATCAACTCTCTGAATTTTACGCTATGTTTTCTGTGAGTGTAACAGGCAAAACCTTAGTTCTCCTGTTTTGAAAGATGAGACCACCTGTGATGAAGGGCAGAAACACCAATAAAACAGCCTCAAAAGCTACGGAAGAGAAGAATGAAGGTAGCTTTTAATTACTCACAGGGCTCAGTGACAGGGCTCCCATTTCACATTCTAAGATAGTGGCCCTGTTTACAACTTTGCCAAATGGTATTTGTTCAGGCTAAAGTTTTTTTGTGCCAGATGTTTGCATTAGGACACTTAGGCCAAAACTCTACTTACTGACTGAAGCTAAACACACTGTATTTCCCCCCCCTTAACTTTTGAAAACACTGTTAAACTTTTCCTAAAGTTTAAGGTAAAGCTTGGTAAAGGAGGGAAGTTACGTTTCCAGAAGAATCTCTCTGCACAAGAAGGTTCCAACTCACCTATGCAAGAGTGCCACCCACGTTCTGGTGGGTGGCATTACTGGTGTTTGCAATGCAAGTGAAAGGTGGAATGGATGTGTTCATTCCAACAACCACACAGTGTCAGTAGGATGCCAAAAAAGTTACTTTATGAACAGTACACTTTACCAGGTCTAGCAGCCAAAGCAGAAAACTATCACCAAACAATTAAGTTGCTAATGCACTAGAGCCATTGCTGGTCTTTCTTATCAATTCCTTATGTTCACTCTTTATCTGCCTGTTTCCCTGTATTCCCTGTATCTTTTTTCTTGAAACTCTTTCTATCTCTTTTCCTTACACTTCAGCCCACAAGCTCTTTGGAACCAGCACTACATTTAGTAGGATCTGTACAAACAGAATAAAGTTATGTTTATGAGATATATTGTCATATTATGTGATAAAAAAGATTGTAAAGTTCCCTGAATTTCATTACGTCTGACTCCCTACCATCATTGTTTTCTGTTTCTTCTTCTGCTTCTTGGAGAGCCTGTAAAGATAAGAATGCAAAATGAACTCTCTTTGAAAAAATGAAAATGAATACAATTTCCAGAAAGTTATGAAGTTATATTTTTGTTTAACATCATAACATGGTATTAGAATAGTAGCCACAACTAGAAAATGATTCATATCTGAAGTGAAAAGAACAGTTCTCCTAAACTATTCATTGCATTTAGAAAAACACTTATTCTGTTCACACTGAACTTAAAGGTACTAATGAGCTAGTTTGCTTTATGCTTTGTCCAATCAAAAAATGAAGCTGTACAACTTATTAAATAAATTCTATTTAATTTCAAATACACTTATTTTCTATGTGTGCCAGCATCCAACTGACAAAAAGTACCATAACTAAATCAAAAGACACTGGGCCTGTAGGAAGTTCCCGTTTGAAAAATATCCTACATCTGAACTCAGCCAAACAAACGCATGCATTCTATTGATACTCTTACACAAAGAAATATTTCAAATTGCATGATACTACGAGTTCCAACATGATAATAAATTCAGTCAGAAGCTCTCTCTGTGGCCCTTCAAGATTTAATTAAATCATTAATCATAACATAATTAAAAATAATTTTAAGTACTTTTGTTTGGGTATCTCTTCTGTTTCTTCATCTTCTTTAGTATCTATTCCATTTGCATCATCCAAAGATGCAGGAAATTTCCCTTCTTCTTCTTCCAGTTGCTGTCGTAACAGTGCTACCATCTCTCGATGTTTCTTTGATTTTTCATGGTTCTTCATGCTGTGAAGACCAGCAAATAGTTACTGCAGGTAGCTGAGCAAATACTGTTACATTTGCATATAAATTAATAACTGGCCTATTATCCATCACTGCTAAGAATGGAAAATTACGCCCTGACAATGTCTCTGCTGGAAAGAAGACAATGACCATGATGTGAAGTTAGAGTCCTTAAAAGGCTTTTTAAAAAGTTAAAAAGCAACAATCTCCACCCCCGGCACAAAAAAAATCCCAACCATACACACACACTTACGCTTTCTCAGTTTTGAACAATTTGTCACAAGCAGGGCAGTAGAGATCATCAGCAAATTCACCTTCTTCAGCCTCATCACTCAGTTTGTCTGAAGAAACGAATGGGGATTGGGGAGACAAAGTCAGATGACCAATTTTTGAGTAAGTTACTCTTAAAACCCCAAGAAATAGTCACAACACTGACATTCAGCTTCTTCAGTATTGCTAACATGCAGACAAATGAAGGTCGTGTCAGCAAATCATATATTAGCATACATTAACAGTTGTAGCTTGATGTCTTCTCATGTTCCATGGAAAACATCACAGGGCCAGCCTCTAACCTAGCACACCTCAGCTGGAGGCACAGGACTTGCACCAGTCAGAGCTGTGAAGCTGTGGCTTGAAGTGCAGTGAGCCCATATTCACACAGTAATGACCCCCCACAGCTCACACCACCACACCCTGTACCTTCAATGCCTTCTTTTGTCTCTTGTTCTTCTAGTTCACCTTCATCATCTGATCCATCTCCAAATTCCTTTTCGTATTGTGCCTCCATCTCTTGCAATTCCCTCTCCAGATCTGACATAGTTATCCAGCTCTGCTCTTTATACTGCTCAGCAAGCCTGTAAGTAGAATAATGCAGTAACTTCTACATCACATTTATGAGCTGGGAAATACAGAAACTGTATAATTTAAAAGATAAGTTGACCTTCTCCAGTATTTCAGGAGGGCCTGGAAATCTGAGCAGGTACTTGGTTACGTCAGTGGGCATACTGACACTGCAAGTAAGGAGGTATCAACATAATTGGATCCTCCTTGAACTTCAGGCAGGAAATGTACTGCAGCATGGTAAATATCAAGCTCACAGCGGGAAGAGCCTGCTCGATCCTAAAAGGAAGTACAGCTGCTTTTACCTGCTACACGATCCCATGAACACTATAGCAATGCAAAACCCACTAGCACATTGCTACTTGACTCTGTGCTACAGAATTGTGCTTGGTACACTACGATACAATTTTTAAAAGGTTACACTTGAGACCAAGACTAATATAAAGAATTTTCAAGGATTTTTGAAAGAACAAGTGCAGCTATCATTAGAATCTAACTCTACATGGCATCCACATGGATAGTTGTCCAAGTTTGAAATAAACAATTTGTTCCACATTTACATACTTGGCTTGTTTGAGTTTCTGCTGCCTCCGAAATTCCTCTGCTTTCCTAAGTTTTTCTGCATTCTGTTCTTCTACAAGTTTTCTATGAGCCTGTACTCTTTTATCCCTTTTACGAATAAAGGCTACCAGCTGACGGACCAGTTCATTCCTCTCTTTTCTTGCTTTATCTCTAGTTTTCTTGTTCTCTTTTTCCATAGCTCGTTTCTCCCAGCGGTTTGATGCTTGTCGTGTGTCATATTCTTCTTTCCACGCAAAGTTTTTATGAGTACAGAAACTCTGCCAATATGCATAGAAAGGGTGGACTACCTGTTAAAATCAAAAAAAGAACAAACCACTTTATTAGGGAGGGGGCTAAGAACTCACCAAATAAATTAGTTTTTTTGTAGCAGTTTTGCATACAGATTTCTATACAGGCCACTGTTTTTTCCCCAGAGTATAATATAAATAAATCACACGAAGGTTTAGAGAAATCTGTAGTATCATATTTAAAATTTCACAACACAGCAAGCCAACAACCTATCTGTTAAACTATTCCAGACTCCAACTTCTAGAATTATCTGCTTTTAGGAATGGACCATGCTAACACTAGTGCCCAGTTACTTTATCTTTGCTGTACTTTTCCTTTCAAATGGGAAAGCAAAACCAGAATCAGATATTCTGTACATAAACAGACAGACGCATGTATTGTGTAACAGCCACCGTGTGAAGACACACTTACTCCTGTTTTGTTCTGTTATATAACTGCTGGTTAAAATGATGCCCTCCAGCTCTCTTAGAAGAAACGGTAAGTCGTCTTTCCTTATTCTCCTTTCGTTTACTACTCACAAGTAAAGACTGAATTAGTAAGGTTGCATAATGATTTTTTGTTTTATTCTCTATATTCCTCTCCAAATAATTACTAACCTTCTGCATTTTACACATTTGGGAAACAAAATATGTCTAAATTTTTAAAAAATTTACTTGTACCGTTAAACTGACTTTTTACTACTTATCCGTGCTCACTACTGTTCTGTATATCGGAGCACCTCACAGCATAAGTCCTGTTCTTTAATGTAACAGCTTCACATCTCTTCTGCCAGTATTTCTTCATCTCCTTATGTCACTGGTATTCATTGGGCTACAGCTATTATCTCCTCAACACTAATTTCTAACAGCTTATCTACATGCGAAGGTTCATGGCTGTGGCCTCTGGCAGATAAGTAGCTATGAAGTTTTTCTCTGCTACCACTAAAATCCAGCTATACGTATATATGTTGGACATACATATATATAGGACATACATACATATTGGACATTTTGTCCAATAATCTAAGTGATGATAGACTATTAGCTCAAATTTGTGCTCCAGAAGTAGGAATCTTCTGTGCAGAAGGATGCATGGCCATCAGCTGATGACAGGGACCACCTGTCCCTTCACCAGCTGTATGAGCTATGAGATTTTTCTCCTCCTCTGTGGCTACCTGAAATAGAAGTCCACCTCAGTACTCACTCCAGAAGACTACAAACCAGCTCATGCTGAACTCCCAGGTGGATTTTGCTTTGCTTACTACATATAATTGGAGCTGATTGCTTTTGTTTCTGCATCTAACTGACCTACAATTATTCTCTTCTCATGAAGTCTTGTTAAGTCATCACAGACTTAAGAATATCTTCCCTGGCTGCCTCGTGTTTTTTGAGTCACTTCTCAAACTTTCTGGGAGTTAACTCAGTAGGCTGAATCAGAGAACATTCACACCACAGATTTTAAAGCCTCTGTACAATTTTTGTAGCTCCCTTCTAAATCTCTTTTCCCACCATACTCCCACCGAGCAGAAACTTGGCCACTGCAATGCTGGAATCTTCTGACTGTCTCTTTGAATATAAGCAAAGAAGGATTAATGACTTTCCCATCTAAATGAGTTTACCTTCAATTAAATACTTCCAAAAATCACTAGATCCCATTCAAAAAAAAAAGCGAGCATTCACCTTCCAGAACAGAGTGAACAAGGCACATGTATAATGATGCTGCTTCTATAACTACAGCCATTTTGGCAGTTACTAGTCGATAGCATTGAAAACAATTTTTGGTCTATAATCATATTTATTCTACGGTTTCAACACAAGGAGCTCCCAAAAGATGTTTCAAGCTTTTTCTAGCAACAGATGGATTTTAACAATTTCATAAGACACTAAATATACTCTCCCAATGAAATATTTCAATTTTTAAGCCATCCTGTAATGTTACCTCAAATTCAAACACCCATTCTGGCACCTTTTAGTCTAATTTGTAACAGTGTTTCTAACTCCAGCCTAGTTTTGTAATGTCAGTTTCTCTTTTTTAAGGTATGTATCATTTTATGTTTCATAAATAATTAAGCACACAGTACAATGCTACTAAAAGTGACAGGGAGAAGTAGCAAATTAGGAGGAATATTTGTGAGTACCGGTACTATGCAGTTATTCACTGGAAAAACAAATATTACTTTACTATTTCAACACAGAAGAACTAGCAACCATTAAAAAATAGAAGTCTGATAGAACGCAAAAAATGCTTGGTAAACCAGATGGGAATAATTCAAGTGTCCTCTACGTATTATCTTCTCCAGATAAGGCAGGCATGCAATATTCTGCAAGTTGAATCTTACTACAGAATAATTGTAGATGAGAGGAATATCATAGCTGGAGCTTGCACGGCAGGTCAACCAAATATCTCATTTCCTACAGGCTATGTTATGCAGTGAATGAGTCTTAGTTTTCCTAAATGAGGCACAATACTATATGTTATTAAAAAGTAATATATTTCTCTATCTCTTGCTATAATGTATATTTATTTGTACGTTGCATTAGAATACTGGTGAACTACTCTCATGAAGATGTAAAGAGAAAATCCTTTTTTTTTTTTTTTAGGCCTTGGTTCAAGCTTAACATTGCACTTAATTTTCATTGGCATAATTGATGGTTAGCCCTGTGAAATATTTGTTTGCCAACTTACCACTAAAAGCCTGACTACTAATATAGTCCAACAGGAAATGACACTTTTGATTCATCTAAGTATTATGAATCATATTACAAGCACTTCCTTTATAGTAATGGTCTAAGAGACAGTAGATACTTGTTTTTTGTATTCACCTCAGAGATCAGCAGGAGCCTTTTCTTTGATTTCAGTGTGGGACAAAGTAATTACAACTGTGTTACTTTTAGTTTAGTTTTACACTTGTTCTTACCGTATCATAGTCACTTTGGGAATATCCAAATGTAGGGAATTCTTCAATATCTTCCTGGGTCATATACTCCATCTCTTCTTTTGCAATCTGTTCAAAAACGTGTCGATAGACTGTAAAGAATCCCTAAAATTAAAAAAAAAAGTCTATGAACATCAGTGCAATTATTATTGAGCAATATAGAATGAATCAGTTACAGTAAGTAGCATATTTCAAAAAAATTACAATTCAGAGAAAATTACAGTTTGCAAGAGCAACTTGCAATCAAGTAAAGGCCTTGTAGGCATCTGCTCAGCAAGACCCTTCTGTTTAACAAAGTTCCCATCCTCTCATTCCTCAACGTCTGTCTCAAAACACCTGTATTCAACTTTAAACAAAAACAAAAAAAATGCTACAGCATGCAGATGTTGATAAGTTTCTAGTTACACAGGACCAAGTTTTGATGAAGTTCCAAATACAAAATTTGCTAAGAATGTATCCCAATTGTATCTTTATTTTTTTAAATTAAGATGTTGCTAACTCACTCCTACTGTAGTAATGCAAAGACATAAGGATTTTCTCTGAGAGGAATTATTCTAATCACCTAGAGCTTTTTAAATTATGATTATCTTAAAATCCAACAGGGAATTCAATTATTGGAAGAACACTTCACCTAAGCACTGTTATCATATTGTCTTTCCTTAGCTCGAAGCATTCTAGCTTGTTAAAGACATTACTGAACAAACTGATGTTATTGCAAAGCAATGGAATGCCTCACTATATAGCGTATGGAAATAACATACACAAACCCTGTAATTGTACAGTACACTCAGGAATCCTGACTAAGTAATTTTTAACAAGCAGGAATCAAAGCTTGCCTAGATAACCAGTGTGGATTTATACAAACACTTCTTATACCACCTGTGCTCAATAACTCCATGCACAGCTTTTCAACTCTAAGCAAATGCTGACATTTTTCTTGAAAATTAAATTGATTCATTAAAGATGAACTAATTCATTACCTTTTCATCATCTCCGTATCCAGAGTAACAGCTGACAGTGAAGTAGCGCAGCAGATCCAAACTATCATCTTGATAGTCTCCATCAACTCCTCCTTTCAGTAGGGCCTCCCTGTGATTATCATACCTAGCAAAAGTTCATAGCATCGAAACGTAAGGAAACAGATCCCAGTAAAAGACAGGTAACATCAAAATCTCTCGATAGTAGATAGTAACCCTCATCTTTATGGGAAACTTAAACTTCCCTGGTACACACTGGGAATATCATACTGACAGGACAAGCAAGCCTGGGAAATTCCTACAGCATGCTGAAGATAACTTTCTGTCACATGCACCAAGTGAGCCTACCAGGAAGGGTGCTCTCCTGGATCTGTTGTTTGAGAGTAGGGAAGGCCTTGAGGGAGAGGTGATGGCAGGTGGCTGTCTTGGCCACAGTGGCCATAATGAAATAGCAGAGTTCAACATTTTCGGTGTAGGGAGCAAAAAGGTCAGTGGAGTTGCCCAACCTGGACCTGAGAGAGCAAACTTTAAACTTCTCAGGCAGCTAGCTAGCAGCGCCCCTTGGGAATCAACTCTAGAGGGTTTAGTTAGGGTCCATGAGAACTGGTCACTTTTCAAGAACCACCTTTTAAAAGTCCATCAGCAGGAAGTCCCACTGTGCCACAAGTCAAGCAGGTGGGGAAGAAGCCTGGACTGGCTGAACAGGGGAACTCCCCCTGGAACTAGGGCAGAAGAAGAAAATTTATGACCTCTGTAAGCCAGGTCAGGCTTCACAGTGAGATGACAGAGCTCCAGTTCGCAAGTGTGGGGAGAAAACAAGAACAGCCAAAGCCCAACTTGAGTTGACACCGGTCACTGTGGTGTCAGACAACAAAAAGGCTTTTTCAAGTATGTCAACAGCAAGAGGAGGCCTAAGGAAAACATTGATACTTGGCAAAGATGGTGACCTGAGGAGAAAAAGGCAGAAGCCTTTAATGCCTTTTTTTGCCTCACTTTTTAACAGTAATTACAAATCTCAGGCTGCCTGGTCCTCTGAGTTAGAGGACCATGACTGTGGGAACAGTCGCTCTCCATATGAGGTCACCAAAATTGGAACAGCTCTATCAGAAAAACATTCATAAGTCCATTGGGCCTGACAGGATTCACCCAGAGTGCTGAAAGAGTTAGGGATGTTACAGCTGGACCCCTCTCAACAATTTACCAAAGGCTGTGGGAGTCTGGGAAGATCCCTGCTGGCTGGAAGCTAGCCAATACTATACCTTTCTACAAAAAGAGCTTGAGAGATAACCCAGAAAAGTGCTGACCTGAGATTAACCTCAAACCCTTGAAGAGTTATGGAAAAGGTTGTCCTGGATGCTACTGAAAGTCAGTTAAAGTACAAAGAAATTATCAGGCATAATAAAACATGGGTTCAAGAAGGTGAAGTCCGGCCTTAGTAAGTCTATCTCCTTCTATGATAAGGTCACCCACTTGGTGGACGAAGACTGTAATTATGAAGACGTAATCTTTTGGGATTTTAGGAGGCATTTGATACTGTCCCTCACAGCATCGTTCTAGACAAGTTGTCCAACTGTGAGATGAACAGGCTCACACTATGCTGGGTGCTCAGTGGCAGAGCTCAGAGGGTTGTGTAGTGCGTGGGGCTGCATCTGGCTGGTGGCTGATCACTAGCAGTGCTCTCCAGGGCTAAATTCTAGGGCCAGTCCTGTTCCACATATTTATCAATGATCTGGATGCATGAGTGAAATGCATCCAGCAGGTTTGCCAGTGAAAGTAAACTGGGAGCTGCTGCTGACAGCCTGGAAGAATGAGAGGCCTTGCAGAGGGGTCTAGATACCTTAAAATACTAGGTGATCATCAACGACATGAAGTTCAACAAAGGAAAATGCTGAGTGCTGCACCTGGGACAGAGCAATGGGACACAGGTACAGCCTGGGAGACAAGTGGCTGGGGACCAGCTCAGCAGGATGTGACCTGGGGGTGCTGGTCCACAGCAGGCTCAACGTGAGCCAGCAGCATGCCCTGGCAGCCAAGAGGGCACTTTTTTCTCTCTTCTCAGAGAGAAAAAAGCCAGGGTCAGTAAACTTCTCTTGACCTTTAGTTTACCTGCTACGACTTTGCCTGCAATAACTATAGTAACAATTTCCCAACAGAAACCTACAACTAGCATTAGAGCAAGCTGTTTCAGTGAGCTTTCAGAAACGAGGAGGACAAATCTAAACCACCCAAAAATTACACACACACGCACAAAAAAAAAAAAACACCATAAATTAGCACATTTAAAGTGAAAAACAGCACTTTAAAGAAGGACAAACTTAGCACATGTTCTTGACTGCATAAGCTTGTATATGCTTCAGCCCGTTTGAAAAACGTTACGCAGAGCATTTAAATTAGCAGCCTCTTAAAAGAGATGTGCATATCTCAAATTAGGACTGTTACGGAAACATAGGTAGGAAAGACTGGGGTGATACCATGTGAGCAGGATACCTATGTTAACATGCAAACTGCTTCCCACCCTAGGAGGAAGAAACTGATGCCAGCACTAACATGTCCCCAGGGAACCTCCTCAGTGCCCAGTCCTACACTGCCTTGGAAAATACAGCAAGAAAGGTGTCGGTCTGTAGCTACACCTCCTGAGGAACGTTCAGGCCTCTCAACTATTTATTTGCTGGAGCAAAGCACCATGAAGGCTGACGCCAGCTGTTACACAGGCCCCACTCTCACCACCAGCAAAGCCAGATGAGCGGTGAATTCAAAGCACAGGCCAAGAGAGAGAAAAGGAAGGGGAAAAAACGCACGCAGAAGTATCCTGAAGTCTGCTACCAGATAAATATTACTTACCAGGCTCTCTCCTGCGGGTCACTGAGAACATCATACGCTGCCTGGATTAACTTGAACTGTTCTGCCGCTTCCTCGGCGTTCTCTAGGTTTTTATCTGTGAAGTAATTTGTTAAATTTTAATCAACTCAAAGCGTAACAGCAGCAACCCGTCACAAACGCTGAAGAAACCCGGGCCGAGAGCACGGAGCCACAGGTGCTACCGGCGGTGTTGCCACCCTCCCCACGCCAACCCATGCGGCCCCATGCGCCGTGCCAGAGACACGGCCGCACCAGCACGGCGCTCGCACCACCACCCGGGTCCGGAGGCACCTTGGAGGCTTTCCCAGAGCCTCCCCTCCTCTCCCAAGGCACCTTCTCGCCCCACCGCACACCCCACGACCGCCCACCGGCCGGGGAGGCCGAGGCCGGGCCGCCTGGCTGGGGCCTACGGCCGGGCCGGGCCGGGCCCGAGGCCGGCGTCCGTACCGTACCCGGGTGCCACCGCAGCGCCAGCCGCCGGTACGCCCGCTTCAGCTCCTCCTCGGCGGCGTCGCGCCGGACGCCCAGCACCTCGTAGTGGCACCGCATGGCGGAGGGGACGCGGGGCGGAAAGGGGACGGCTGCGGGGAGCGCCGGCCGGCCGGCAGCGCGGGCGGAGCGGCGGCGGGAGGAGGTGGAGGAGGAGGAGGAGGCGGAGCCGGCGGCGCAGCCAGAAGGAGCACGAGCCCCAGCCCGAGCCGGGAGGAGGAGGAGCCCCGCAGCCCGGCCCCCGAGGGCAGCACGCCGTGCAGGGCGAGATGGGCGTGGAAGTGGTGGGGTGCCCACAGGAGGGCTGCAGGGGTGGGGAAGGGTCCGCAGGGCAAAGTGCGTGAGCGTCTGAGGTCCCTGGGTTTGTTCAGCCCCGAGCAGAGCAGGCTGAGGGGAGGCCTCATGGCGGCCTGCAGCTCCCTCACGAGGGGAGCGGAGGGGCAGGCGCTGAGCTCTGCCCTCTGGGGACAGCGACAGGACCCGAGGGAACGGCATGGAGCTGGGACAGGGGAGGGTCAGGCTGGGGGTTAGGGAAAGGTTCTGCACCCAGAGGGTGGTCGAGCACTGGGACAGGCTCCCCAAGGCAGTGGTCACAGCCCCGAGCCCAACGGAACCTTTGGACAACGATCTCAGACAGACACACATAGTCTGATTTTTGGGGGGTGCTTCATAGAACCAGGAGCTGGACTTGATGATCCTTATGGGTCCCTTCCAACTTGGGATATTCAGTTATTCTGTGCACACAGCATTATATGTCCCAACCACACATGGCCTCCAAAGCAGCAAACCGGCTCCTGCAGTGATCTGCTCCTTCTGAGTTACTTCCACTACTTTCTTCCAGCCAACACCACTCCTGTCAGGTTATCAGTGTTAACTTTTGCTTTGGACATCTGTGCTCTTCAAAGACCTCAGTTTGACCCAAGTCTCTTTTTCTTTGGATTAGATGCCCTATTTCAGAAACTGACTAGATGCCTGTATTCACCACTCTTTCTTTCGAAGATGGAGAGGTAACAGAGTTGCCCCTGCCCTGTTATCCAAGGCTGCAACAGAGGAACTGACTAGATGGCATAAGCAAAACCTTGAAATATGCAGAAGCTGGGGAAATGGGGAAAAGTGGGAGACAGGGAAGAATTAGTAAACATAACCAGAAGGCAGATAAAAGGACAAAATAACCTCAAAGAGGTCTGTGACTATTTGCTTAAGTCAGTCAAGGCAAAAATCCTTTGCAAAGTCAGACCTTTGCAAAAGCACTACAGAGAAAATCTCATGCCCTTACAGTGAGAATTCATGTGGTTGTTTGGACATTATACTTTCTGCGAGAGACAACCTAGTTCTATGCTTCTTCCCCCACCTATTAACTTATGAACACAACAATTCATTTAACTAGATCTGGCAAAAAGGCAGGCTCACTGACAGTTCCCCTAAAGCTTTAGGGAAGTACAACCCCAAATCAAGAGGTGCTTCAAAGCTGCAGTGTGAGGTTAACAACTTTTAAGCACTATTGGAAATATATTTAAAGCTTTTATATGGAAAAATCTCTATGACTAACTCTTTGAGAAACAAAACCTAAATAGTATATACAACTGAACCAAGAGAACAGCAATTTTTGTACAAAAAAATTGTACAAAAAAATTGTCTCTATAATTGTGTAACAGAATTGTGCATTCTTATGCATAATCTGTGCTTTAAAGCACTGTTCCTGTAATATAAGAATCACAGGTAGTTATATTTCGGGCTAATGTAGGCACACAGTTTTGGTACTCAATCAGAGGTAGCTTTTACCTCTTACCTTTATGCCAAATTCATTGCAAATTCCCTAAAAGACTAGAATCTTATGTTAGCCTGTTTCTCCCCAGCAGGTATATTTCAGGTCATAAGAATGTTATACAAGAGTTACCATAGGCAAAAGAAGCAAGGAAGCGTTTTTGTTTGTTTTGTTGGTTTTGTTTGTTTTCTTTTTTTAGTTGTTTGGTTTTTTTTTTTTTCATTCCCCAGTGAGACAATTCCTGTAAAATTAAAACTTTACAAAGGATTATCTGCTGCTGTAAAGGACTAGCAAAGCTATCTTTCAAATTCGCATTAATGATAACCACCAGTGACAACCTGGTTACTTTTATTCCTTGTATGTGTTACAAGTTGTTTCCCAGAGGTATTTGAATGTAAGACTAATTTCCAAAAGCAGAAATATTTGGAGATCCTTATTTCCCCTTCCACATTGCCATGTTTTTCAAAATCCAGAATCAGCTCACAGAAAAGACAAAAAAAAGTGAAAATCGAACCCCAATAAAGAAACTGGTATTTCGTTTAATTAAAACTGAAGCCCGGTTAGCTTTACTTGTAAAAAAAACAAGTATTTACAATATTATGTCTATATAGCTAAGAAATATACATAATATAGCCACACCAGACTAAAAGATGACTTGAGTCTGCTTAGTTTCTTCACTTGTAACTTTTAAGCTTATGCTTCAGTTCTGAAAAGCTTTTTTTGCCTCTTCCTCTCAATTTTGCGTGGCTTCCTCTTATCTTTTACAATTCCCTTTGACTCTGGTTTCACAAGCTGTATTTCCACTGGCTTTTCTTCAGCTGGAATTTCAAAGACCACTTCAGTGGGATCTTCTTCAATAAGCATCTTACTCTCCTTTTTCTTAAGCTTTTGTACTTCCTTCACTTGATGTTTTTCTCTAAATTTAGCAGCCATTGACAACCTTATCAACCTTCGATGCTATTGAAAATAAGAATTTAAATTAAAACAGGTGTCAAACAAGCAAGATGGAAGAAATCATCAGGTATTATAATAACAGGTGCAGATTTCTCTGCTTATTTGCCAAAATCCACAATGTAATGTCATCTTTCCACTGACAGGAATTTTGCATTCATTCAATATTTGCACAATTACTCTGTTCTCAAACTGTGATTAGTTAGGGCACTCTTTCCTACAAAGAGGTCCAGGACATATACGGCTTGAGATAGAGAGACTGCAATCTTCAAATGAACTACTAAAGAGAAAACAAAGACAAGGCTGCTTACCATATTTGGGGACTGATAATAGGGATTTTCATATAAAGTTGGTCCTCCAAAGCTACCCTGGAAGATTTTTATGAGGTTCAGGACAAAACGAGGCCCAATTTCTACTAGAGATGCATCTTCTTCTATTATCTGCAGTAAATGAATACCCTCTTTATTTCTCATAGATTAAGTCAATGTATACAAACTCATAGGCACTTCACACATGGTGATATGTAAAAACTTATATCCAAGATATGATGCCACTGAATTTGATAAGCTAGACTTCTACAAGCAAAGTTCTGTATACAAAGAAGTTCTTACACGTTCAAGCAAGCACTTAAAAGAGTACTACGCATTTATGAATTCTTCCTTTAGAAAGTAAGTGCCAGCATACTTTCAGCTGAAGTGTGAAGTAAAGTTAAAAGACAAGTGAAGCCATGGCTTTGGCTACCTACTACTACTTCTTACCAAAACACCCATCAAAGAACTGCAACTAAGAGAACATAAGCTTAACTGGACAAAACTGAAATTATCTCCAGAGATACAGAAGGTTTGAAGTTACTTTGTACAAGCAATGAGCATTGGCATATTTTGATTATAATTATTGTAATTGATATGAAGTTATTACTCCACTAAACACCAGTGAAAGAGCTAAAAGAGACCACTAACCTGATAATTCCGAAACCAGATCCTATTGTCTGTAATGGTGAATGTGAAAACATGATCCACAAAAGGCTGGCTTTTCGGGTGATACTGTGGCGTACTGAATATCTGTAACAAAAGACAGTACTTCTAAATAATGGTAAGAGGCCAAACATAAATAGCTTATCTTTATTTTATTTTAAGTTTTTAAATTCTGATCCCAGGTTACATAAAAGAAACTTAAGAGTCCCAATGACTAAGCATGACTCTAATCCTTTGAGGATTTTCTGCAAATTCAGAACTGTAAAGTTAACATAGAAAAAAACATTTTAAATAAGTTGCCAAAGAAAATTTCTAAACTAAAGACTGACCTGAATAAATAACTCTTTTAGCAGGGCATAGTGTGGCTCCTTGTCAAATGTCTAAAAAGGAAAAGAGTAATGTTATATACATAATTAAATACAATAGCCATGTAAAGAAAATGAACACAATCAAATATAAAACTTGTACTTACTGGATCAAAAGACAAAAGGGGCCGTGAGCCTCTCAAGCAGTTTCCTGTCATCTTCAATTCAGCCAGTGTGTGAACTACAGTGATTTTTTAAAAGATCGTTTTAGTACTTAAAGAAAGCTGTGCAGGCAAGAAAGTAAAAGTCTAAGAACAATAACATCAACCAACTTACTGTTCTGCACTAAGAATTTAGCTGATGGTCCCTGTGGTGTATTTGAAAGCCTGCACAAGAAAGGCAGCGGGAAAAGAGAAAAGCAAAATGTTAGTAGGAGACAGAAAGATACAGTGGATTTCTACAGAACACTCCAACAAGTTATTTCTGCATTGAAGTAATTTCGATCACTTTTATAGCAGTATCAAGTTCCTTCAAGATATTTGTGCATACTTGCTTTCTGAACAGTTTTGTAAAAACGTTTCCATAAGTAGTATGAAAACCAGCCATGTGTTTTAAACTTGCACTACCTACAACAGAAGCGCAGGATTATTTCACATTTAACTAAGCAACACTATTTCATGTATCCACGCTATTACAGTAACAAACCACAGACAGAAGCATCACCAGTTATATACAGAAACATGAGAAAAACATAGAATTACTTACCACACATAGAGATCTTGTTTCTTTTTGGCTTCAAAGAAGATGCACTTATTGCAGTTTTTCATTTCACACACCTAGACAAGATATATCAAATCAGCTATTTACAATGCGGTGAAGACATTTTCAAAAACTTTCTATGTTTCCATATCCATTTCCAACATCTTTCCTCCTCACAAAATAAAAGTTCAAAAGCAACAGTCTCATTTTAACAAATTACACTTACTGACTCCCATACAAAGTTTCAAGCACTTGTTTTGTTAAAAAAAATATCAAATCCTTATTACCACAAGTAATAACTTTACTACAGCTACAAGCAACCTGATATGCTCTCCAGAATATGAACATTAGAGCAGGAATTGCAACATTAGGTTCTGATTTCAGCACTACCAGTATCTTACTAAGCCATTTGGCCTGGTCGGATATTTGTTCTTTAATTTCTTAAAATATAAATTGTAATACATCCATCACTTATATAGAAAGGCATATTCTGTTTTATATCTCCATGGAAAAAAGCCTGCATTTAAAGGTTTTATTAATCAAAAGTCAACTTCCCGTTTTATCATTAGCACCTTTTCAGTATCAAAAATTTTCACTTTTGCAGTTACACAACTCCCTTAACTAGTAAAAAAAACTTTGAGCTTGGCTGCCTTTTTCTCTTGCATGTTAAATTTCTACAGAAAATTAAAAGGAAACACTATTTAAATACTGAATTACCTCATTAATTACAAACAACTTGTCTTTGCGATCCATTTTAGTATCTGGAAGACAAAAACAACATTGAGAAAGCTTGTACACTGATTTAACACGAGTAATTTTTTATCAGTCTGCATAATTTTTTACTAGCTGTACATGAAAGATGCATAACTATCAAGTTTTTTCAGCCATGTTCTACAATAAATCGGTAAAGCAAAAAAAGTATTCTTACAACACAGAAACTATAGGTGTTGTTTTCCAGAGAGTATTATGATACAACAACATTTGCTGTATTTGTTTGCTCAAAAAGGGTTTGTTGTTTTTTTAGAATAAGAGGCCACAGTTTCATCAGAACAGTTACATACAACATTTTAAAAAGAACAAGATATTGGAAGTGCTTAGTTTAAAACTACTCTGAAAATGCACTAGGAATGATGCCTAGCCCTACCTGCTTTAGAGTGAGGCATCAGCGTTCTTAAGTCTTGCATTAGGTGCCTTGTTCTGAAATTAATTCCACGAGAGGAGAAAATAAGCACCCGTTCCTTGTTCTTCCATTTGCCCTAGGAAAAAAAAATATTAAGCACAAAAAGTGAGCTTCTTAAAGCTACTACCACACAGCAAGAGTAAATGTTTCAACTGTAGTAACAGAAAAATAGAGTAAGAGTATATGTTACTATCTTGACTCATGCATAAAACCTCTCTGCAAGAGTGCTGAAACATGTTTTAACATGAACAACTGCTATCTGTAATGCTTCACAAAGTCCCTACGTTAAGATCTTTTACTACAAAGCATGTTAAGTATTAAGAAAGCCATATGCAATACTTAGTCTGAAAGCATTAATCTGAAGCACCTCCTCCTCTAGGAAATGAGCTGCGCTACAGCCTGGGCACAGGAAAACTCAACCACGAGGTCTCAGGCTTCCGCGTGCTTCTTGGCTTTCTTTTAAGCTAACTACAAGGCTGTTTTCGAAGCTTTCTCAGGATGATCCCGACATGATACACGCATAATATCCATCAGGCCCTCCGCATATAACAGAATTACAGAAGTTATATACTATACATATATTACATAATTATTGAAAACTCTTGCTTTTGTTTGTGCAAGGATTACTAAGTTAGGAATGTGCCCTTTCTCCCTCGCACATCAGCCGGGTCCCCGTCTCCCCAAACCCCCGACCCCTAACACCACACCACTCGGTCGCCGGCACCACGTTGCTCCGGCGAGCGTGGAGCCGCCTCCTCCCAGCCGTGTGCCACGCCGTGCGGCTACCTGAGACACCGGGGCCGGGATGCTGTACTCCTGCGGGCCCGGCTTGGCGTCGGCAGCCGCCTCAGGCTCGCCCGGGCTCCCCTTGGCTCGCTTCTTGGGCCGGGCGCCCGCCGCCGCGCCACCCTTCCTCTTGGCCGCCGCCATCTTAGGAGGTGCCGCGCCGCTGCCCGCCCTTCCGCCGGCCCCGGAACCGCTCCCGCTGCCGCTGCCTGCGGTCGCCACGCCCCAGTACATCGCGATAGATCGCGACAGAGCCCGATAGATCCCGGCGGGCCCTGCCAGGCCTCGGCATGCCGCTCTCCACGCAGCCGCTCGGCAGCGGCGAGCCGTACGTGCTGACGGCCAGCTTGGACAATGCCCGCCACCTGTCCAGCCTCCTGAGGGCCGTGCAGTTCCAGGACCACGCCACCTGCTTCGCCACGGCCAACGGGCTGCGAGTGACGGTGGAGGATGCCAAATGCATCCAGGCCAACGCCTTCATCCAGGTAGGGGGCAAGGCCGAGCTGCTAACGGTGGGACCCCCGTTAAAGGGTGAGAAACGGGCTGGCAGCGGTGTTAGAGACCTTAGGAAAGCCCAGACTGCGTAATGGAGGTGTACAGGATTTTACCAGTGGAGAAGGGGAATCTTTGGCAAAACTATGAAATAGTTGCAGAAGCTGATGTGAGGGAGGTACGCTGAATAGGCTGTCTATAAGATAGACCACATATGTATAGATATATCTATTTTATAGGTAACAGAATCGTTTAGATTGGAAAAGACCTTGAAAGTCATCAAGTCCAACCATCAAACAGACCTGCTGTGTCCCATCCCTAAACCTGAATCCCATCCCTAAACCATGCCTCTTAGTGCCACAACCACACGTCTTTTAAATACCTCCAGGGATGGGAATTCCACTAGTTCCCTGGGCAGCCCGTTCCAATGCTTGACCATCCTCTCCATGAAGAAATTCTTCCTCATATACAGTCTGAATTTCCTTTGGTGCAATTTGAGGCTGTTTCCTCATGTCCAATCACTTGTTAATTTGAGAAGAGAGACCGACAACCCTCCTTGCTGCAGCCTCCTTTCAGGAAGTTGTAGAGAGCAACAAGGTCTCCCCTCAGCCTCCTCCAGACTAAACAGCCCCAGTTCCCTCAGGTGATCCTCATACATCTTGTTTTCTAGACCTTTCACCAACTTTGTTGGTCTTCTCTGCAGAGTCTTGAGATGACACAGTACTGATAGGCTGAACTCAGCACCTAGTTCATTCATACCTGCCTGCTTGTATCCTTTAATGGGCCGGCACCTGCTAAGCCCATGGCTCTTTCTGACATTGCCATGCCTAGATTTGTGAGTAGGTTCCTGTGAGAGTGTTGAGCTATTAGGTTAGGTGAGTTCACCACGTGTGCTGAAACATGCCCGTGACTAGTCTTGGTACTGGGTAAACTCCATACTACCTCTTGTTAGTCACTGGGCATCAGCTGCTTTGTGGTGGCCACCAGAACAAAATATCTAAGAAAAAAAAGCAGGGTAATTTGGGCTGCTTGTGAAAAAGCACTTACACATGCTTATTATTTGAAATAGTTATTCATACTCCTAAAAAGCAAGTCTCGTTTCTGGAGAAGTGGGGTGTTTACATTGCATAGTTTCCTGAATGTTTCCGGCTCGAGAAATAGACAACTATAGGCTTTAATATTTGTAGCTTGTATTAAGCTATAAAAGACAAGTGTTCAGGTTTCCGTGCATATGCTGTACTGTTTTGTTTAAACTGTGACCTGATTTATTTATTACTAGTTTTTGAGGATGAAGACCTATTTTTCTTCACTGGATATTGTGTTACATTTAGCAATTGTTTTGTATTGCACTGGTCTCTGGAAGCAAAAGCATTCAATTTAAGAAGATAAAGAGTAAAATGTAAAATAATTACAAAAGCTTCCCTCTTTTCATCTCTCTACTTTTTCTCTCATAGGCAGAAATTTTTCAGGAATTTTCTGTTCAGGAGGAATCAGTGACATTCCGGATTAATTTGGCTGTTCTTCTGGACTGCTTGACTATTTTTGGTGCCAGTTCTACTCCAGGTATGGTGCATATTTACCTTGACCTTTATGTGTATCACATGTAATTACATAGTGAAATCTGTGCACAGCCATAGGGAGCTTTTCAGTCTTTGCAAAACTTCTCACTTCTTCACCTGAAGTCCATCTGAGAATGGCAGCTCTCACTGCTAAGCAGAGTCCATCCCGTTTGCCTAACCTATTGCAAGTGTATGCAGTGACAGCAGTCAATGTGGAGATGAAAAGGGGATGATGGGTGTGTGTCAGGGTCTGCTGCAGAATGATATCGTAAAGGAGGCTGACTCAGCTTGGAAGATGGAATTAAAAATACATGTGTGTGTGACGCGCTTGGGGTAACTGAGAAACAGAAGTGTCTTGTGAAGATGTTTCTTGCATCTATGTAAGACAAAACAGCCACTTGTTTTGGGAGAAAACCTTTTTGTGGCACGAGGTGCAGTGAACAACCCCAGTTCACATGCTTGCTGTGGTTTGGGGCTGAAGATCTCAAATGGTTTTGTAATCTCGATCAGAAGACATGTCAAGTAATTTGTTTGGACAAGAAAGTCATATGATGACTTGCTTGATTAGAACTCTGACTGGAGTTCTAATGCTTAAGCCAATACTGTCCCCCAGGACTGATAAACACCACGAGCACCTTTTTTATTTTTGGTCCAGAGCCCAGATCACCAACATCATACAAATGCTAACTTCACTTAAGGGTGAAAAACTTAGGCACAGCTGGCAGAGCTATTAACGCTGAACTATTTATAGCATATCCAGCTTTATTATCACAGCTAGTGTTAACCATTTGGTACATGACAAAAGTTGCATGTGAACTGCTTTACGTGTACACATCATTTCATTTTACTGCATAAGATAACACTTGAAAGGGTGTATAGGAGGCTACACTAAACATGCAATGTTAGCATATGGAGGATGGACTAAACATGCTAAATTAAAATGATCTGTGCCCCATTGGACAGTAAAATCTGAATTTCCTGAAGTTATCAAATACACTAATTGTTTTTTTTGAAGAATGTGTATTTCTTTCTCTTTTTCAGGAACACCAACAGCTCTCAAGATGTGTTATCGTGGCTATGGCTATCCCTTGATGCTGTTCTTAGAAGAAGGAGGAGTAGTGACAGTGTGCAGAATTAACACTCAAGAACCTGAGGACTTGTTAGACTTTGATTTCTGCAGTACCAATGTTGTCAATAAAATTATCCTGCAGTCAGAGGGACTACGAGAAGCATTTGCTGAACTAGATATGACAAGTGAAGTTCTGCAGATCACCATGTCTCCAGATAAACCATATTTCAGGTACTGGAAATGAGACTTTCAACTCAAATGTTCATGCTTCGCCTTTTTGCTTTTCAGTGGGTAAAGGCGCGAATTTTCCAGGGTGAAGAGGGGGAACTGTTTTGGAATATTGTTTTATTTCAAGGAGAATTGTAATGAATATAGCAAATCACAGTATGTAATTTCATTAACATAGAAATGAATATATGGACTACCTGATAAATGTGACTGTAGTGCACACAGTTTAGCATTTATAGATAAGTAAAGCAGAACAAACAGTAGTGTTTTGTGAGATAGCCTTAGAGATGTACAGGCCGACTGCTGACAAATTTTCTGTAGAGCTTCTGTCAGGTGTTTTGAGATAGTGCCTTTTGTCTTCCAGGTTATCCACTTTTGGAAATGCAGGAAGCGCACATCTGGACTATCCCAAGGACTCCGATTTGGTGGAAGCATTCCACTGCAACCAAACCCAGACAAACAGGTGAGTAAATCTGTAACCAGTGCACTCTGTGGCAGGCCATTCATTCTTGATGGAAAGTATAAGAAACTGTTTTTGTGCTACCGTGACATTTATTTCATTAGTACAGGTGAAAAAAAAATACTTGCCGTCAGATAAAAGTCAGAGTCTAATCAAAAGCTAAGCAATAACAATGTCTGATGATGTTACCAGGAAAAGATCAAATTAACATGTTGCTAATTGTTTTTTAGTCATTCTAGTGGCTTTAACTGGGAGTAGTGTTCCAGCTAAACTCCGCATATTTTTTTCAAATGGTGTTTTTCTCCGCTACAGGTACAAGATTTCTTTGATTAAACCATCTACAAAGGCACTGGCTTTATCTTGTAAAGTCTCCATTCGAACAGATAATCGAGGATTTCTTTCACTGCAGTATATGATTAGGAATGAAGATGGACAGATCTGTTTTGTGGAATACTACTGTTGCCCTGATGAAGATATTGCTGAAGCAGAGCCGTAGGTGTATGTTCTGGTATCTGTATTATATTTATGAATATATAAAGTGCTATATTTTTTTTAATAAAAATGAACGAAAGCTGTAAAGATTGATAGTCTTTATAGTTGTCTTTTATTTTTTAAACTGTGGAACAATAAATACAAAGACTTCTTTCATATTCCCCTGCCAACATTTCTTAGCCTTGACCCAAAAAGCTTCAGCTCAAAGAACAGAAAGGGGAATTAGTCTCCAGTAGTTATTGGTGTTAAAAGTGGTGTTCTTGTAAAACACCGCTTCACTTTTGGTGCTCTCCAAGCATTTTTGTTTGTTTTGTTTTTTGTCTTTTGTCTTGTTCCAACAACTAGACTAGGGAAAATCTGAGTACTAGCTGTATGTTAGACAGTCAGTTAACTTCCAATGACTTAAAAGTAAACCCAAATTTGTCTGGAAAGAGAATGGCATTTTCAGTCTGTTTTCTTAACAGCAGCAAGTGGTTTCTTTTTGGCAAATGCTGGCTTTTTTTTTTTTTTTTGGTGAAACCACTGGGTTTTTCATCAACATGATTAATTCCTAGTCTAACTCAATTTCTTAGAATTTTGCCTGAGATCAGTTTACCCCTTTGTCTGCAGTACTGATAAATTGAATTGTTAAATTAAGGTAGAGTCCAGGGTGTACTTATTCATTACTCATAAATGTTCTAGCAATGTTACTAGTTTGTGCTTAAGTAATTTATTACACATCCTCAAGAACACTGCTGCTGAAATGTTTCCTTACGTACATGTTCCCATTCCTACACTGCTATGCTGCAACCCAAAAGCTTGTAAAGTCCTGTAAATTTGTTTATATAGTTTTGTAAAAGACTTCATTAAAGGTTCTTTGCCTTCTAGTCATGACTAACTGGAATTAAATTACTTGTACGCTCTCTTTCAGTGTTTAGGTCAGTCAGTTGCACAGAATTTGACAGCTTTCTTTATTCTAAAGTTCTATTATATGGGGCCTGTATTGGGTTACAAAGAGTGCTAGACTAATCCAATATAAATCTGTTAAGAATCGTAAGACAGAAAATTTTTGTATTTGAAATTAGCTCTGAAATGAATTTCCCTTCTTAGTAGCCTTTGTCAGCAACAGGATGGACTCCTGAACCACGCTAAAGGAATGTCTGTGAGATGAACTCATACGACTGCTAAAAATGAGCCTAATCGCTTGGTTGCCAAAAGGAGAGTGCAGTTTCTGGAGAGTTTTCTGCAGTGCCAAGCTCTGCAAAGCAATGAGATGGGCTGTACTTTGATCAAAAGTTGCACTACTTCTTTCACATTTCTCCTTTGCAAAGTCTCCTCCAAACGTGGTCCACTGAACCAGCTGGGTCTCGAACCAGATGCAGACACTGCAAATCATGCTGCAAGAGCCTGAAGTCTTGCTGCTGCAGCATGGGATACAGAGAGTCTGATCAGTGGATGGTTTCTGTGGCTTCGGTCAAGTTTTGGTGTTTGTCAGAAGATGAGGTCCTTCCTTGCACACTTGGAAATCAATATATTCTTACGCCACCAAGTAGGTTACTCCACAACTCAACAGAATCCAAATCCTTTGGGTTTATTTCATGTTGTTGATAATAATGTTTTTGTAGACCATTCTTGATGGGTGACCAATTGGCTGACGGGCAGGGCTCAAAGGGTTGTGGTAAATGGGGCCACATCTGACTGGCGGATGGTCACTAGTGGGGTCCCTCAAGGCTCCATTTTAGGGCCAGTCCTCTTCAATGTTTTTATAAATGATTTGGATGTAGGACTAGAAGGTGTTCTGAGCAAATTTGCTGACAACACTAAACTTGGAGGAGTTGTGGACTCGGATGAGGGTGGAAAGGCCTTGCAGAGAGATCTGGACAGATTGGAGAGCTGGGCGATCACCAACCACATGAAGTTTAACAAAAGCAAGTGCCAGGTCCTGCACATGGGACGGGGCAACCCTGGTTATACGTACAGAGTGGGCGACGAGACGTTGGAGAGCAGCCCCGCAGAGAGGGATCTGGGGGTTGTGGTTGACAGCAAGTTGAATATGAGCCAGCAGTGTGCCCTGGCAGCCAGGAGGGCCAGCCGTATCCTGGGATGCGTCAAGCACGGCATCGCTAGTCGGTCGAGGGAAGGGATTGTCCCGCTCTACTCTGCACTGGTGCGGCCTCACCTCGAGTACTGTGTGCAGTTCTGGGCACCACAGTACAAAAAGGACATTAAACTGTTGGAGAGTGTCCAGAGGAGGGCAACAAAGATGGTGAAGGGCCTAGAGGGGAAGACGTATGAGGAGCGGCTGAGGTCACTGGGCCTGTTCAGCCTGGAGAAGAGGAGGCTGAGGGGGGACCTCATCGCAGCTTACAACTTCCTTGTGAGAGGGAGTGGAGAGGCAGGTGACCTATTCACTGTTATCACCAGTGACAGGACCCGCGGGAACGGTGTTAAGCTGAGGCAGGGGAAGTTTAGGCTGGACATCAGGAAGAGGTTCTTCACTGAGAGGGTGGTCGCACACTGGAACAGGCTCCCCAGGGAAGTAGTCACTGCACCAAGCCTGTCTGAATTTAAGAAGCAGTTGGACTGTGCACTTAGTCACTTGGTCTAAACTTTTGGGTGGATCTGTGTGATGCCAGGAGTTGGACTTGATGATCCTTATGGGTCCCTTCCAACTCGGGATATTCTATGATTCTGTGATTCTTCACCTCTTACTTATGTCAGCAATCCATTTAGCTGTACACTTTCGTGGTCTTCTGTGCAGATCATCCATTTAGTGAAATATATTTATATTTTAAAAATAATTACAAATCTTTAAACTAGAAGACTGATAAAGATAACTAAAAATGTTCTAAATTCCTTTTATTTACTGTTTGTTTGTTTTTCAAACTGAAGTATTCAGTATAGGTAAACTTCATTCTGACCTAGCATCTCAATTTCTTCAATGAAAAGAATTAGTATTATGGCCTCATTGGGAATTATTAATATGATGCCTGACTACTGACTGTTAAGGATGATCTCTATAATCTATGGATGACAGGATAAAAATGAAACTGAACATATGATTTTTCTCAATGTGATTTATTTTAGAGTATTGAAGTTCCTTGTATTGTGTTCAAGGACATTGCTGTGGCTTAACATCTGTACTTTTACATAATTGACTACAGATGTACTGTATTACTTCTTAAAATAGCACTTTTAAGAATTTCTTCTGTAATTACCAACAGTGATCATGGAAATAATATCTTGAGAAGTTAAAACACATCAAAATACCAAAAGCTAGCTGTTCCATTTCATAAATAACTGCTATTACAGACATGCAAAATCTTTGCAAAACTTAGGTTTGTAGCCCTCAGGACCAACTCAGGCCCTAGATTCACAGAGGTGGGGAGATGCTTGTACACAAATGCTTTTATGGATATACTTCTAGGTAGGGAAAAACAAGAAGTCTGGGTAACGAGAAGAAATTACTGTGCAAGCAAGGCAAGGAAGGGTTTTAAGAAGCACCTATGATGGCATCTATTACATCTCTGTCTTCAACTACAGTAAAATAAAAAGGTTGGTGCCCATCCACCACCATTTGGTTCTGTAAGGACTGTTGAACACAAAATCACCAGAAAGGAATTGAGTTCTATACCTCTGTTAGTCGTGGGAAATAATCCATTATTTAGTTACGTATGGATTTATCAGGAAATATATTATTGTATTATTGACTAGAAAGGTCGTTGATGATGTTAGTGGAGTAGCTGGAAAAGTTGATATGAGGCACGAGCTAATTTCTGTAGGTGGCTATTTTGTGCATCTTGTAGCAGCTTCTGAAGCCCTAGGAATCCAGCAGGTGGGCATTACTGACAGAAATATGTAGTGTGCATAAAGAATAATAGCACTGAGCTGTACTTTTGCTGATGGACCGCTAACATTAAACTGAATAAATATGGAATTACTAAAAATAATAAAAAAAAAGTCATTACAAAATAGAAACTTGATATCATCTTCTGGAGACAGAAACCCATTTTTATGTGAATTAATCTTTGAGGGAGAGCAGGGCTGCTTAGATAGAAATGGAAGCAAGGGTCCATTGCAGACTGCTGCAGCATCTTTCTGCTCTACTTCTCACTCTTGTCAGGCTCTAACAACTAATGTGGCAGAGTATTAGCACAGCTAGATCAAATTGTAAGGGCTCTGCAAAGGAGTGAGCATTGTAGAGAAATGTAATCAAGTGCCACAAAGCTCTGATCTGCGGAGTTAATACACCGTGAGAAGGATGCATGAATATCCGAGAGGTGAATGTCATTCTGTTCAAGCCTCCAAGGAGAAATACACCTGACAGTAGCATAGAAAGAGCTGAACTACCTTTAACACAGACAGTTTTGATGCAACAGCCCAGAGCACTGCGTGTATTCCTTTAAACTTCAGAGAGGTAATTAACACAAAACAAAACAAAAACCAGAAAAGGTGAAGTGCAGTATTACAGCTACCCTACTGAATAGGTTATAAATTTATCCCGTTTTTCTATCTGCTAGACAGATACTGCCCATTGTGTGGTCACATTGAACCACTTGCTCACTGATGTCCTCATGACAGCTGCTTTACCTTTCAGGAAGTCTTTCAACAGAGTGCAGGCCTGCTAGACAGAGAAAGCTGCAACTCAGATTATCTGCAAATATGCTAAACTTATAAAAAACATATCATTTTTTAGAATGATTTTTCAGAGGCTTGCCTGGTGCGTGCCTAATGCACTTCAGTACTCATCGTCATTCCCAGGCATGAGGAACTTTTGTCACAACAAACAATTCGTACAACAAACAATTCCAGGAAAAGTTCCCCTTTTCCTACACCGTCAGAAACCGGAACCTCTGTGAGGCAGGTCACCTCTTAGGAAATGCCTTGCTTGACATCAGACATACAAATGCCAAGTCATCTGTGTACAGGACATGTCTGGTACTTGGACAAGCACGTCAAGGATTTTGAAGCACAAATGTAAAGATACTAAAAAGAAGCAACATATGCATATAAATATATATATTTACATATGTTTTTATATTGTAATTGCTGTTTGGAATATAAATTCATTCTACCAAAACCCCATGGGGATGTTGCCCTTTCCTAAAAATATATCTGGCATCAGTTCAGCACCATTAATTGGGACAACCAAAAATGTTACCATTGCGTTGCGTGTCTCTCTCTCGTCCCTTACTGGGCTGGAGTCACTTGCAGCCAGTGAGCAGCTCGTGCCAGCATTCAGATTTGCAGAAAAAACTCTAAGCAAATATCTGTCCTTACCTGATTTTTCCCCAGCCAGACTGGCCCTTTGCTGAATCCCTCAGAAGTGCCAAGAGCCTGTGAATTATCTGCACCCAGTGTCACTTGAAAGGCACCGAGGCTCTCTGTAAAGCACGTTCAGCAACCTCCAGGAGAAGTGCGCAGTGATGACTTCCATCCAACCCCATTTCTCCCAGAACAAGCCTTCTCCTCACCAGTGCTGACCTCAGGAATCAGGAGCAGCCATGCGAGAACAAAAGGATGCCACAATGAACCTTTGTGCTTTATGAAAGTGAAGAGATGGGGTTTCATCTCCCAGGAAATCAAATCAAAGATTTTGCTGCCTCTGTTGTCTTTGGAGTGTTGTTTTTTTTTTTGTTTTTTTTTTTTTTTTTATGGCAGGGCCAGAATTGCCCACTGTGGGCAGCATGAAGTGCAAGGAACGAGCCTGAAATGGAGCAATGGGTCTTGGGGTGGCCCCTCACCAAAACACACAGGTGAAGGACTGCCCACATAAGCAAGCATGATGACATTTTCCTGGACAAAAGAAGAACAGGAGATCAGCTTATCTCCTGCTGTTTGATATTATATGTCTCATCTACATTCAGACTTTACCTCTCCAAAACACATAAACAAGATGTTTTAGTTTTAAAAATACACCCTGAGGGTTGAATATATGCTGACTATTTTCAAGCTGGATTTCTAGCCCCACTGGAATTTTTGCTTCATGAGTACTTGAAAACCGAGCTCTGTTTTTATCATTCAGAAGGTCCAGAAACAGATTTCAAATACAAATGTCCCAAGGTCCTTGACTCAGAGTGGCCTAAATCTTCCTATGCATTGGTGTATCTGCGTAAGTTACTTTAACATGGTCTACCAGTTGATGAGATTGCCAAAATCTTTCTTACCTGTAGCAAGTAACTCAGAGTGCTCCCATGTTTTTCCTTAGGCTGTTCAGTTTGGACAAGGTCCTGCATAGATGCTGGAGTTCAGGTGGTGCCTTTCCTTTGGGTGAAACCACGGCATCGGCTGCACTTTCCCAGGCCAGCATCATGGCTTCCAGCTTGTTTTGTTGCAGAGGAGATCTGGAAAAAGAGTGGGACACCAGAAGCTCCTTGAAAATTGGCCGCATTTTACTGCGAGCACTGGCACTGGGCTGCTCAAATGTGCTCTTTTTGAACACTCACTTCAGCTGTTCATCGTGATCAGTTTTTGGTTAAACAAGACCATTTCTCTCACATGTTGCTGCTGTTCCTGACTCCACAAGGTGCAAACATCCAGGTCAGTGCTTTTGGGCTGAACGTGGTGTGGGCTTCATGGGTGGGGTCATTTTGGGGCCAGAGCCTGCACAGAGATCCACAGGGCTGGGGAAACAAAGGCAAAGCTTTGGCACAGATCTTTCCATCTTGTGGCACCCATAGCTTGGCCCTAACTTTCTGGAAATATTTAGCCATTGGAAAAATGTCTTAATTTCTGCTCTTTACTTCTCTGACAAAGCAAATGCCCCAAAAGACGGGCAGCCCCAGCCCACTCCGTGGGTGCCTGAAGGCAGCAGGGAGGCTTTGTTTAGGGTGCTGTGCCTGAGAGCAGAGCCGGGAGCAAGGTTTCTCAGGAGGTTTTTGGCCAGCAGAGGGCATGAGCTGACCCTGCCTGCTCTCCTCCGTCCCACGGGCTGTTCCTCGCCTCCCGGCCCGCGCAGGAGGCTCAGCACCCGTGCTTGGCTGAGAAACGCTCTGGAAGCGCCTCCCTGGCTGAGCCAGGTGGTCGGTGTCCTCCAGCTCTACATTCGCTTCTACATTCGCTGTCACAAGGCCGTCCCACTCACTGCAAAAGGATGTCGCTGCCTGGATGGGAGAAACGTGAAACGAAGTTATGCACCATTAACGTGCGTCTGTGAAGCCTTTTGTAATAGGTACATTAGGAGAAAAGTGCTTTCGAACACAAGGGTATTTGCTCTGTGCCAGATGTGCTGCATCCCCAGCGAAGCAAGGAGTCACCAGGGACCCAGATTTTTCCCCCTTATCCTCCACAGATGCTGGCAGTGACTCCGTCCCCGTAAGGATGCATTTGGCTGAGTCAGCATGCTGCAGACCTGGGAGAGGATACATGTGGTCTCTAAAGCATAAAAATCCACACAGATACCCACTATATGGTTTGCTGCCATATAACCCTAGAGCATGCATGAGGGTACAGTTTGAATTTGTTTTAGACCCAGTCAAGTCCCACTTTGGCACCATCCCCTATTGATACTGAAATGCTTACAACAAAAAAAATGGAGACACAGTGCGTGCTGACAACAGGATTTTTCTGCTGCTCCTTCCTTATCAGCACTGCATTTCCTCACCATCCCTCTGACTAACTCGGGGAAATGCAATGCCTCGCAAGCCGTCTCTCCCAGAAGAGATATGGGGTCCTGGCTCAGCCTAATTTTAGTTTGCTCATTTGTAGGAACGTACAGCTCTGGGAGAAAGGCAGCACACACACCGTCTCCTCTGCCAGATGACTCAGCAAGCACACCTGTGTTTGGGTTACAGATTACACTTCCTTCAAAATTTTCTTCAGATGTAGACGCTGAGGTCGTGGCTGAGTTTCAGTGTCTACTTCTTCTCTCAAAGACCTACTGTACGACAAGACCTGATACCAGGTAGCAATTACTCAGACTAAAGCTCTCTTTCCCCAAGGAAGCGTGGCCACCCGTCGGTGACTTCTGCCAATCTCCCACTTCAAGGGCTCTGTAAACAGATGTATGCAAGTCACTTGTACTCACCTCCTCATCCTACAACACTTTTTTGCAGGACCCCATTAACAAAGCCAGTTTAGGGATTTTTTCAAGTGTTTTTCATGCAGTTCCCCAGGACCATGACACATGGACCTGAAGGTAACCAGAGAGCTGCAGGCGAGCACCTGCGCCAGCTTCCAGAGCCAGCCCCACAGATGATCCTGGCAAAAGCCCTGCAGAGGATCAGCTCCTGAGAGGCTCCAGTTTTGTTGGAGGCTGGCTTTTACTGACAGGCCTGGAGGGGGTGCTGGGCTTTCCAGTTTCCTGCTTTGAGGCTGGTGAAAGGGGAGAGTAAAGCTCTCACTGCAGAATTTTGCAGCCTCCTACTCTTTCCAGCTGAGACTGTGGGCTTGACCAAAAACGAGCAAGCCAGCAGAAAACTGGAGGCATCAAAATGAACCCTGTATTTACATGATTAGATAACATATAATTGTACATATGCAGATTTTACCCTGTAAATACAGTGCAGTGATTGATTTGATAAGACAGTAACGGTGGAGTTTTTGCAGCAGCACCAAATTGCACTGCCTCTGCCTGCTTGGAAAGCAGATTGATGGCAGAGGAGACAGACTTCTAAGATTTGTACACACCTCTGTGCAGTTCCAAAACCAGAGGAGCAAGTGTTTAGGTTCAAAGCTGTTCCCTTGAACCCCACAGGGCCATGCTGAAGGCCCTGGTCCAGGCTGTGCCTGCCCATGCAGATGCTTCCAGGCACGGACAGTTGGGGTTTGCACTGCTGGAAGCTCACCTTGCAAAATGCTGGGCCACCTTCAGAAGGGAACAGGCTGATCCAGAGCTGTGCCTGGCAGTTATCTGCAGGAACCACTGGTTGGCCTGGGCCAAAACCATGCCATGGACCATCCCAAATAATCTAATGGTAGGGATGGTCTCCTTTCAGCATCAAAGACTATTCCCGACGTTTGTATAGGTATAGCCTGATCAACCACCAAGAACACATTTCTTCTCCCTGTGGTTTTGCAGCCGTTTGCCTCAATGCAGGGAGCTTGCTCTCTCAAATGCTGCCTGCAGGTAGTTGGAGGCATGAGGCATGAAACAGGTCCTGGAGGAGATGGGGGCACCCCCACACTATCACCTGCTTGTGGCACTGATGAGCACTGAGGTCCCCTGCAAGCAGCTGAGCTCCAGGGATGCCCCGGTGTCCCCGAGGGAGCAGCACAGCCTCTGGGGAAGGCTGGACCCTGGCCGGCTGCCCTGGGGTGGTTGGAGGCCCCTTCCCCCCTGGGGTAGGATTTGTGACCAAGGCCACGTCCTGTTGCTGCAGGGATGAGATGCACCGTGCCAGGCTGCAGCCTCAGCTACTGTACAGCCTGGGCAAGGTGCCAGTGGGAAGATCCTCGATGAAGCCATGGCAGAGGGGAAGCCAAGGCTGCATCACAGCTGTGGTCCCCAGGGGCACCCAGGCTGTGACTTAGAACCGGGGCACTCAGCAGCTGCGGTCCTGAGCAGCGGTGCTGAGCCACCAAGGAGAGCTGCTGGAGAGGGACCCATATGGCAGCTGTGTGCCATCCCCTCCAGTGTTATAGCCCAGACCGGGCAATCACGCAGGGCTTTAATTACACTTGTATTTGCAAGGGAACACGCTGCCAGAGATGCATTAGCCAAAGCATCTGCAGAGGAAGTGCTGACCCTTGCCAGCAGAACAGCATCAAGCTTAAAACCACTGCAGATGCCACACAGCCACTGTCCTGCAGTGCAGGGCTTCCACGGCCTGCTCCTGAAGCCACCTCGCACGCGGTGCAGGGGACAAAGTAGGGGCACATGCTGCCCTCCCCAGGGAGGCAGCAGCCCTGCTAACTCCCCCACACCACCACCTTCAAGGCGGCACATGGCTCCGCAGCATCCGCACAGCTGTGTTGGGCCCAGCTCTGCGACATCTGGCCAGACGTTGCCCCCACCCAGCTGCTGAGCACAGTGTTGCTCCTTTGGGAGCTGCACTGCTGAGTGTGAAAACCTGGAGGAGCTACTTCTAGGAACAAGGGCAGCCCAGACTTTTGTGCTCTGTGCCCTCAACCCCCACAGCATTTTCACCTGAAAATGAAAGGCTGCTTTAGCTTTCTGTCCCTCCCCAACTCTTTTTCTGCCTGGAAAAAGCAGCTTAATCCAGTCATCCCCTTGCTCCCCAGCCTCTTCTTTCAGGGATACCTCCTGGTGGGCAGCAAAGTGCTTACGGAGAAGCAAAGGCATCCAAACATTTTTGGACGGGGCTTTGGCATATGCAGCTGGGTGCGAGGCATTCTCTTCTTTAGGACAGGACGTGCAGGAAGAGCGCTCCAGCTGCAAGCCCAACCATCACCAGGGAGCACTTCGGTTACCTTCAAAGTGCAGAGCAGCCACAATGGAGCAAGCAGCCTTGCAGAGGAGCACATTTGCCTACAGACTCAGGCAATGCTCGCCTCCGAGGGCTGCTGAGCACAGGGTACCAGCCCACGGCCCCGCTCCGAGCAGCCAGGCGCCGGCCCCGAGCTCCTGGCGGGGATGATGTCAGCGGGCTGTGCCTGTTTCCAATCTCCAGCTGCTGGTAGGAGGCCCCATTACCAACCGTCTGAGCATTTCAGGCTGTTGGAAAATGCACGAGGAGGGCCAACGCTGTGAATCTGGACAGAGCAGCGTTCAAGCAGGCTTTTAAAATCAAACACTGAAAAAGTGATGATTATGTAAATACCTGTGTTAACCTTGAGAGCAGCCAAAGGCTTGTAAACAGGGTAGATGTGTTGCCTTAAAATGCCTCAGGAAATACAGGCTGCATCACCAACAGACCCTCCTGAAGCCACCACTGGGATTCAGGATGTGGCATACTCAGGACTAAAAACACAAACCTGTACAGCTTCTGCAAAGTGGCAAAACCTTACGTTGGCCACACGTTGTCCCAGGATCCCATCACTGGATCCATCATGAGACAGAGGCTGTCGTTTTTCTTAGAAAACGTTTTGTGACATGCTATCGTAACTTGGGAGGATTCAACACTCAGAGGCATTGAGCAAAACACTCCCCTTTCTTGCCAGCAACAGGGTCTGCCTGCAGTAGCTTTCTGTAGTTACAAAAATCGTACCTTGGGCCTCCTCAAATAAGGAGAAACTTCTTAAATCACAGCTTTGAATTAACTTCACCTGCAGTTTACCTCTGTATGTAATTCTAAGATTATGAGAATGGTTGTTAATACAACAGGAATTAATTTGTTACTACCCTGAGAAGAAAAAGTACGGTTCTAGTCTGTATTTGGTATCTCTTACTTGCTTTCAAAAGGACCAGTGAAGGACCCAAACGGGGGAGGAAGAAACATGGATAGAAAAACCACTTGGATAATTCACTTCTGTGAAACATTTTTGCTGAGAGTTGGCTTGCACCCACAAGTACAACCGCTGACCTGTGTTTGGAGAACAAGACAGTGTTACTATCAGTGAAGTTTTCAAAGTACTCAAGTTCTTGAACGGTGGCTTGACATTAAATTGAGAGCACTTTTAGTGCTCTCTGTGGCAGATCAAAACCAAAGTGCAGAGGATTTAAGCCACTGATCTGGCCTAAAAGCCTTGCACCA